>NW_027040679.1:1162500-1547947 GCF_037179485.1 Ochlerotatus camptorhynchus | reverse complement strand
TCAAATTGTTCAAAAATTAGAACAAAATGCAATAGAATGATCACTCTTAAAATACAAAAACGTTAAAACGTTAAACGTTAAAAAAAGGTTTAAAATAGTGACTGATTACAAGAAAAAGTGACTTTAGTGACTCGGCCTTAAAAAAGGAGACTTTATAGTGACTGGCTTGAATAAAGTGACCAAGTCACTAAAAAGTTATTCGCTACCAGCACTGTTCATGCATTTTCATCATTTGACTGCACTGCTCTGGACTTTTGATTTTAAAAGATTACCCCTTACTATTGAAGTTTTGACTCAACTGCAAGACTTACTGATCATGCACGAGCAGAACGGCTTCCTACGTTGTATTTATTAATTAAACAAAAAGAGGCAGATTTTCTTGCCACCCTGCCATGGCGGAGGCATACGAACTATAAACGTTTATTTATTGTAACATAACAAGTACAGTAAAGTTGATAAACAATAACAAGCAATGACAATAAAAAGGGAGAAAGTGATGACATCTATGGGTTGCTAGAATCAGTATTGTATGCTTAGGGTAAAGGCGGTAAATGTCACTTGCACGAACAATAAGTTTAAAAAAAACTATAATGATTAATATCGATTCATAATATTCGCACTAGTAAATTCATCCGAACCACATCAACACCACCGCCCGAAGGAGAACCCGTTCCGCTCGATAGATAATTCGATCGAGGAGCAACGCGAGAGTGGTCACCAAGCACATGCATCGTATTAGATCAGCCCAGTCGGTTTTAAGCACACACGCCGCGCGCGCGCTCACTCGTCACTCGCCAAGATATCCTGATACAGATAAGCCGATTCGCAATCACTCAACACGGCGAGATGCCCCTGGTGCTGGTGCTGATTGGCTCCGTAGAGCTCAGGGCGCGAGATTGCTAAATTATGATATGGTAGCTAAAATGTTGCACCGCTGCTCGTTGGTTGGTTTGGATATCAAGGTTCGTTTCGGATTGCCCGGTTGGAGATTAGGTTGATGAGGGCTAGGATCGGCCAGTACGAGGATACCTGGCATGTCCCCTTTAGGATGGAATGGATATACATATAATGGGGTGTCGGGTACACTTTTTTTTTGCATCACCACCAGAAGCTTCGGAGTGCCAAGAGAAGGCGGGGGACTTCTGAGAGCTCAAGTGCGCGCAGGCCCTCGGATAAACACAGTGCCCCAGCAATTGTGGCTTAAATTGGTAATAATCAACTAAGCCGATCGAGCGAACCTGGCCAGAAGCAAGCACCTAGCCACTCTATCATTATTTCTCGACTCCCTGTGTTTTTTATCCATCCCCTCGGCACATGGCAGGTCTTTCGCTCTCGATTGGCTTCCAGATCGATCAAACTGATTGATTGGAGGTTAGAGTGGATTGCATGTGATCGAAGCTTTCCTCATTTTTTTTTGTTTTCACTGCCACCGGGGCTGCGCTAGCTGAATCATTATTTGACACCGGAGTCAAAGTTAATTGAGTCCTGATTGGCTGCGAATTGAACCGTCTCGTCTCGTCTCGTGGATTGCAATGATTACTGCGAAGGGGAGGGTCCAAAAGAGATCAGGTGTGAAATCACACCTACTAGAGAGGTAAGAAGGAGGATGAAGGACGGCCAAAGGTGGAAGGTCGATTATGATCGTTGATGATGGTGATGAGGTATTAGAATTCATATGGTAATAAAAAGAAATTTTTTTTCATTGCCATTTTGGTAAATGTAAAATTAGTATACTTAATAATATCATGGTCATTAGCACCTGCCTGGAGATAATTGCATATGATTTTCAATATATGGTAATCCTTTATATCGTATAGAGTCACTTTACGATTAATTTCGCAGTGTGCCTTAAATTATATGCTCATCTTACTAGTTGTTTTTATTTTCTCTGAATGTGCAGGAGCTGTTATCGCAGAAGACACAGATACTTATTAGATAATTTTAATGAAATTTTCATTCAAAAACCAGCCACTTGAACGCTTCAATTATATCACAGTGCAATTCCCTTCTTACGACAAACGGTTGCACGCCAGGCATCCCCATGGAGACCCATATTTCAAGTTTATTCAAACGATAAAAATTAAGATTTGAATGCAGTTGTAAAATTGTATCTACTGCTGGCAAGCCCCTGCAAAATCGATATCGCAACCCGCGGCATCGCCAAGCAAGCAATAAAGAATTATTCCGATCGTCCATAAAATACTCAGCGAGAGCGGCGCAAACTGCAATCCCATACGATAATTAATTTATTAATTTAAGTTGCTTTTAATTAGTTTTTAACTGCAAATAGCCCACATTCAGCAACATCATCATCGTCGTCTTTGAACAACGTGGGCAAATAATGTAGTACCTAATACCCAACCTTTCACGCTCACTAATGTTGAGTTTTATTATCATTCGGCATCCACTAGGCGGTCTAGTTCTATTTCTTTTTTCTGTTTGCTTTTGGCTACCACCATCATCTCATCTCCCAGCATCTACCTAACTCCAATTACACGTTGTGTTGTGAGATAAGCCTCCCCATTGGTACTCTTTCTCTCGCTTGCCTATATCAGGGCTCTACAATTTCGAAGCTCTAAAATGAACTCGTGTTTTGTTTCTCTCATACATACGTGTTCGACGCTTCATTTCTATAACGCCTAGCTAGACTATCAGCAAGAAACGAAAATAAAAAAGAAGGACGCTTGGAAGGAAAGGCTGGCTGTGGAACTTCTCGTCGTTGCTTTGCTCATCGCTTTCAATGTAAATAACGTCGATTTTCTAGTTAAACGAACTTCATTATGGCTTTCAATCCCCTTTCACGAACACTCTATCGCCGCTCTTTCAATTTGTTTAAAATGCGTTATGTCCCGTTTTCGATCATTTTTTTTAGATAAATATATGGATGGAAGATAAATTAGAAATATGACGTGTAATCTTCAAGTGTTTTGACGTGAGAAATGCTTTAAATGTGTTATTTCATTTTCCGTCATATACGTCATGAAACCTCTGTTGATGTGTTTCATGAAAGAGAAAACTATCAAAGTCGAGCGCTCTTTCGCTCATCCATTTCGACGAAGCTTGAAAGGAAGACCAATGGAGCGACGGGAGAAAGAGAGACAAGCGATTGAACATTTGTTTGTGCACGCCGACTGAGGTTCTAGAATGCTGCGAAGCTGTTCGACTTTAACAGAAAAAGAAAGCCAGCAGTCTCTTCGTCGCATCGATTTGGTCGATTGAAGCTGATATTGTGACGCCCTGGCCTATATACCTACTCGTCGATGGTCGGTGAGCTGTGATCGCAATAAAAAAATGTGAAACATGGAAGTCAGCAGGGGTTCTATCGCTGTAAATTTGCGCTATTTAATTAGCGCTGTCAATAGCCTAGATGGTGCTAATGAGCTTAAACTGACCAATGGTTTTTCCTATATGGTCAGTGATGTGTTGTGAAATGTGCTGTGGTCTGTTGGCTTAGATTTTACGATGATCCCAAGAGCCTTCGTGGCGCAACTGGTTAGCGCGTTCGGCTGTTAACCGAAAGGTTGGTGGTTCGAGTCCACCCGGGGGCGAGATACTTTTTGCAATCCCCAATCATCAGTAGATGTGTTGTTCACATGGTTAGTTGTGGGGGGGATGATAGGGTTGTTGTGGATATGGATATAAAAATGATTTGTTTATTTTTAACACTTACTTTACAAGGGGGAAGTGTACATTTTTGGCCTATCGAGCAGAAAACATCAGATATAGCTGTTAAATTAACGTATTTTTGTTTTGCTGCAGATTTTGTTTCGTTTAAAATTAAAAAAATAATTAATAATGTGTAATGAAATTAAAAGTGAATTGCGTGACGGTGTTCAAATGGAGTCCCACTAATTTTGATAGCTGGCAAATAGTGGAGTTCCGGAAGACAGCAGTTTATATTAAACAAAACCACTTAATTCGAGCAGTTAAAATTACCACTACCACTCGAACTTTGAAATAAAACCTTATTTTGAGATTTTTTTCTTCTAGAACCACGAGAAAAGTAGCCAAGATTTGTGCGTTTCATATAAAAATATAAATTAGTTGGTCCAATTTTGTGAAATCGCTAGTAGAAAGTCACGCCAAAACTGCTTGACTGTGGTGGTCAATTAACTGATGCTCATTAAATGTGCGTCAATCAAGGATTTCACTTTTGCTTGATGCTAAGTTTCAATACATTATCAGTGGTTTACTCGATAATATATTGCGGCGGGGCTTATCGTGTGTAAAAATAGCTTTGGAATGTTTCGTTCTTGGAATGGACTATTGCAGTACCTCCCAACCTGGGCGCCGCGGGCTTATTAAAAAAATATATATTAAAATCCAGCGAGGGAACGTATTTTTTTCCAAATTCATTCATGACCAGTGCCTAATATTCAAGCATGTAATAAAAAATTCAATATATTCTGTTCACTTCTGTAGTTGAGAAGTGGTCTCAAATCTCTCCTCCTGCAATAGTGAAATCCAATCAACCACCGGCCACCCGTGGCGCTGTTGTCGTAGCGGTGATAAAAATATAAAACATCTGTCAAACGTAACTCACATCAGAATTTTCACTTTTTAAATCGTAAATTTGCCTTATTTTGTACGTTTTTGGTGATCAAAAAGCTTATAAAATTGTAGGAAAAGTAGGGGAAATTGTTCTAATTTTGGCCTATGGATCTAATAATATTATGGGGCTCATCGCTAAAAATCTGCTATTTCTCAATTTTATCTAGATGAACGCGTCATTGGGACGGTACTAATGGATATTTTTGGTCGCTATTGAAAATTTAGTCGATTGCTGAATTTATGTATGGGTCAAAATTAGGAACATTAAGACCGACATTACATCCATTTCGCCTATATAAAAAACATCATTCTCTATAAAGAAATCCGCCCTTCTTTCTATTTAATATTGGTGCGCCGCGGCTTTTTTAGAAAATTTAAAAATGCGCCGCTGTAGCAAAAAGGTTGAGAACCACTGGACTATTGGATCTGCGGAAGAGCTGTCACCTTCGAACTTCCGGATTCAAGCTTCTTGCAGACATAAGACATGGGAGATTTTATCCATAATACAACTGCCAGACAGTGGGAGTTGGATACCCAACAAACAATTTGAGCTGATTAAAAGCTGAATAGGCTATTAATTAGCTGAAGAAGCATATTTTTACCTGAATAAGCTCTTATTCAGCGCTCAATGTTTGTTGGATAGTAAGCACAAACATCCATACATCGAGCAGAAAACATCAAAAATATCTATGAAATTCCTGTAAACCAGTCAGTCATATACATTCCGTACGATACTTGAGATAATAACCTACAAAACAAGGTTCTTATAGATAAATCAAGCATTGCATTAGGTCCTAAGTAGCATTGACAGATTCTCTTCGTCGACTTTCGCTTTGCATCCTCACGGCCATGACATTTCCAGCTATTTTCAGCACACCAGGGCTATTTTTTTGTTATTTAAGTCTAAAACACCTTTTTTGAAATTTTAGCTCATGTATATTTTTTCTGGAAAGGTATTACATTTTCATACAACTTTGTCTCAGACGTCATTTTGATTGGAAGTGATGTTTTCGAGTTATGAATTGTAGAAACATTTCGAAAATGCCACTTTGAAGTTTTTGCGAGATTCAAAATGGCCTAACTTTAACTCAAATATGAATGATTGACCATAACAAGTAATTATGCAAATCGGAGATGGTCGTTTCAGATCGATTCGTCATTTGCCGTGGAACTGTTCTCTATGGACAAAGAATCACTATACATCGCATGGGGCTGTTTATAAACTACGAAGACAATTAAGGGAGAGGGGGGTTTCGGAAATGTCTACGCATGTCTACAGAATTAGGAGGGGGCGTAATACTCGACCAATGGGCGTATTTTATTCATTTATCACTTTTTGTATCGACCCTGATTGACATCTTGCTTTCCCTATAGTGTTGCGTAACCTTCCCCTTTACAAATCATCATTTAGGTCTTCCGATGAATGCATATGGGTCATATTCCACGCCAAGTGTCGGAGGCAAGTGTAATTCACCTCTTCCGAATTGGACCAAATTTGGAAGAGATGTTAATTTTGGTATGACGTTTAAGAATACACATTTTTGGGATGATCGAAGCACCCCGTCGGTCCAAGGAAGCATTTTCTATTTTTCATAATTATCAAGAAAGCACTTCTTTCTTTTATCGTAGTGTGGAAAAAGTCATGTAAATTTCAGTGCCCTGAGACCAACACATGTAAGCGGTCCTTTTGACATAAGAAACATTTGAAAAAGACGAGAATTTCAATTCAATCAAACGCACTTTTCTTCGAGTTGCACATGGTTCAGTTTCAGGACACTTAATTTTACATGACATGTTTGTTTAAGTTCCATGATTTACGTCACGTGTAAAAATAGTAATGTCTAAGTGTGTAGTTTACAGCATATTTGAACTTTGTACGCTGATGGTCATTTCTCATATATAGTTCGATGATTTGTCAGTGGATGTGTCTTTGCATAAGAGATCTACTTTTTCGAATAGTTTTTTTTTTAATTTATTTGTACAGGCTCAATCGAATAAACTTTACAGAGCCAAGTTATCATTTGCGTTGTACATATCTAACTATATAGCATTAGTTGAATCAAACCTACTCTGCAATGCAAAGCACTTTTCCGCATGATTAAATTGAACAATGATCCTGTCTTTGACCTTTACGTGCCCAACCTTCTTCTATCAAAAAACTTCAAAACCATCCCTCTCCATCGAGGGAGTTTGGTAAAGAGAGATTATCAAACCGAATTATTCCTTCCTAAAAGTTGTCCTTGCTCGCTTTCTACTCTCTATGTGGAATTTTCACACTGACGTACTCTAACGGAGCTATCAATTCTATACTTTCATCTCCTCATCTATCGTATACAAATTACCACTTTAGTCTGTTATTTTAAATTAGCATCTTCAACTATGTATTATGTGTATTTGCTTTTAAGATACATTAACTAGATGTGAAGCATTAACACTATTTTCTTCCAAAATTCTTTATCACAGCAACTATACTTTGAACTTGAGTTGTTTAATCTATCTAATTAAAAAAAGGTTGAGAAAATATTCAAATCAAATATATTCAGAAAATGTCCTATTAATGTTTTCAGTTGGAAAATTAAACTTAAATTTGACAATACTGTAAATAATTTTTCTTGATTAAATTTTGTTTACTTCAAAAAACGTTTGAAGGAGTAGGCGGGAAAAATAAGTTCTCTTACTTAAAAGTGCGAGCGAAAATAAAATTGAATTGTTTTTTTTTCTTATAATTTATCACATTATTTGCTTCAAAATGTTGTTTCTCAGGATATTACTTTTGAGTAAATTGCAAATTCTCAAATTTACGTGAATTAAACTTAATTTTGGGTAGAATATACTTAAGAGTAGGTAATGTTTGTTGTTGGTGTTAAATGGCAACTAGTATATGCGATTCACTCAAATTTGGGTTATTGGGTTGAACCCCGGAATGGAGGGAAAAGTACTTAATTTTGGGTACTTTTACATCGTAAAACCAGAGTTGATAATAGAAGAGTTACGCAGACTGAAACCAAAATCTACCTATCGAACTGTCAAACTGTCTAAATACCTATCGAGAATAGAAGACAAACTGACTCCGTTGCTTGGGAAGTATTGTTATCGAAACTAGAGGAAACTTTCACAACCCAGGTGAAGCATCCGAGGTGTAAACAAAAACAAAAGTTGCCATTGATCGACATCAGTGTTGCAAGCTTCACTCTGCGTAACTCTTCTATTTTCAACTCTAGTCAAAACAATCACACCAAAACCATAAATGTCCCATTTTTTAATTACTCGATTAACAACTGATCAATTATTTTGTGTTTGCTGTGCTGTAATTTTTCCACAAATGAGAGTGCTGAACACGTTTGAAACGACGGGTGAGGATTCTCTGGAGAAGTTATTGCTTATATCGGTATGATATAACCGATAAGAAATATTTTACTTATTGGTTCTTTTATGGATTAATCGATTATTAGAATGAAGATCGGGCATCACTAGATGAATGTGAAACGTCATTTCAAATATACGGGTCGTTCATAAATAATGAGACAATTCATGGGAAACATGTCAGAAGGGTCTAACTCAAAACGTAAACAATGACTTGGATCGTCGGTTTCTTACTAATGACAACACACCCACTCAAACTTACTAAATCATCTGACAGAACAATGTTTGTTCTATGAGCTGGTGTAGTCAGATTCCGTGGGTGTGTGGTCATTCAAGAGAAATCATTCAAGAGCATTCCCCTGAATTTGAAAGGGACCGGGGCTAATCACAAATTACGTACCCATGGTAACTGAAATAAACACGAGTGCTAACCGGTTGGTATAGCTGCCATTGATCCAATCACATAATTTGAGTGAGCAAATATTATGTCCACCGTGTGTATAATTATTACAGAACAGCAAATCCGAATGCCGTTCCAGAGTGACCCCAACAGAAACCGAAATAACTCCGGAACCATATATTGATCAACTTGTTGTTCATAATAAGATTAAGAAATTATGTTTTAGAGCTAACTGAATTTTTAAATCTATGCACATTTAGACGTTAGGTACGCAAAGGTTAAAAGTGATAAGTTTTCTTGGTGATCGGTCCGAAGACATCATTTGATGCATAACATATGCGAGTCAATTCATCAAAACGACAGAAAGAGCTTGTTACAATCCACACCAAACCAGTCCGTGACAGATAAAACTGTGTAAGTACATTACGATCACTTTGCAACTGTTGGTTGTCACAGGAGGGTGTGGTAGATCAACCTGTAAGTCTAAACCTCTCGATAGAGCCGTCTTTGGCTTCCGAGGTATCTGAAGTGAAAAAAAGGTGCAACTTTTTCTCTCCGTATAAGTATGTGGAAAATATGCTGCGCGCACGAGACTGGCCACTGCGCGAATCGAGCGAAATGTTGCTGGCGAGTGATTCGTCGCGGAGAAATTGTTGTACATATGAATAAATTTACCGGGTGGAACATAGTTGCAACCACCAACCGGTGATCACTACTATCAGTCGGTGGTTGGCACTGTTGTTTTTTTTTGCTTCCATCAAACCTGCTACCTGTTGGCTGTGTAAATGAACTCGTTACAAATGATGATTGTAATAGTTGCTGGTTTTTTCAAGTGTTTACAGAGGTAGCAAGTTCCATTTTTTTTTTCACTGTAAACCATTTGACGGTTAAGAGTGAAGCAAGTTTTTAACTTCGATTGCTAAATTGAAAAAGAAAATAGGGGAATTTACGTATTCTCATATGTATATGTTAACATATGTTGAACTCGATCATCAAAAATCGACCTCATTTCAGTGATTTCAAGTGGTATAGAAGGACATCAATCTGTCAAAATGATTATACCAGCTGAAAAATGAGTAAGGGGATCAAGGGAGTAGTCAATTTTTTTTAATAATTCTTACATGGTCTATAATGATATGTCTTTTTAGTACTCCTGAACTCATATATTAGTATTTCCATAACCATTTACGTTCTTTATTTATAATTATAAAGCTAGCTTTAACAAAATCATCACACAGCAAAATATTAACGTTTTCATTTAAAAAGAAGACATTATTTGCCGATTTTTTAAGCGATGACCTGCCAGTCAACTATTTACAGCTCAATTTAGATACCAAAACGTATTGTTTTTCTGCAATTATGGCCAAGAACTGGGGAACTCCACGCGTTCATTTGCGCGGATTCATTTTTTCAATTTTGATTTCTCTGTGGTAAACTTAGAATAAAATGTATGTACAATTTTTTGACGTAGACTACGTCTTACGGGAAGGTCCTAGGGGTAAATCGAAAATCTAAAATTGCGACCGTCACGAAAATATGTAAGATTTTGAACGCTTATAACTTTGCCATTTATAGATGAAATTAAAATCCAAATACACCAATCGATAGGAAATAATTCTCAATATCTGCCACAATAAGCAGCAGCAGCAGCAGCAGCAGCAGCAGCAGCAGCAGCAGTAGGAAGGCAGCGGTTCCTGTCAAACGCAGCGTTGAACCCCGAACCTTGCGCGACGTGAACGAGGAGATCACTGGCTGCTGGAATCCAGCCCTGTCGCCTCTATGGCGCAAGCACTCCGTAGTGGATCAACCTCGCCTGAGTGATGTGATAACGATCCCGCGTTCTACAAATACCTCTCGGGCTGTGTCACATTGTGACATTTTGAAAGTTATTTTCAATGTTCGAAAAACCCGGGGGTTTCGATCGATCGGTTTTCAAACAGATTTCAGCCTAGCATTGGGCGATCTTGAGGCAAGAATAGATCTTAGTGAATCGATTCATTTTTTTGAAAATAATAAATTTTAAATCGATCTTTTTGAATCGATCTTCTGAATCGATTCATTTTTCAAAATGGTACAAAAATGTTTCAAATATAACGGATCATAGAAAAGTTGGTGCAAATTAAGCCAAATTCAGTCTAGAGTTGATATTACGTTACATAATCTATCTTGTTATGATATTTCACCTATAATAGTCATTTAGTGTGATGATTGATATCATTTAGAAATAAATTGTGTAGTACGTACGCAGTAAATGATGTGAGTGTAATTTACATCACTGCTGGTCATTAAAATATGTGAAGGCAAAATAAATGCGAAATTTTAGGATATGTTCATTCAACTTCATTTTATTCGACTTTAAAGTTAAGCATTTGATAGTGCAATATAAATTAAGTAATTGCACGAGAAAACTCAAAGTTAAAACATTAAATGACTCACTGCCCTCTATTGTTAAGTAGAACCATGTTCAATCTTCTTGGCATTGACTCAACCAAGCACTGAAAAGTTTCCTGTGATATACCACTCTTTTACTGCATACCACTCTTTTTGAACTGTGGTCCATAGTTGATCCTTATTTGAAAATGCTTGACCAGATAACTTTATTTTAAGCTCGTTCCATAAATTTTCGACGGGGTTGATGTCAGGAGATTGGCTAGGCCATGAAATAACCGACACTTTGTTTGCACTAAACCATTCCTTTACATACTTAGAAGTGTGTTTCGGATCGTTGTCTTGCTGAAAATGGCATGTTCTCTTCTGCATAAGGGAGCATAACCTCCTGCATGATTTCTTTGTATTCAAATCTGGTCATGATGGAATTAATATGGAAAATCGAAATGCCGATATGCCCCCACGGTGATGAACCTGAAATATGTCATAAAAGTGAATGTTTTTATATTTGTAGATTAAATCTTTCTTTACCATTTCGTCATGAATATCCCATAGGCCTCCGATTGGTTTTGGTGGGGGGGGGGGGGGGGGCACATGTGTGCAATTATCGTGTACTCTTTTGGTACTAAAGATCTGCTCATATACAATTTTAACTGCCTGAGCGTGAGCTAAAGACTCCAGGTACAGGTCAATATTAAATTGCAAATGCAAATGCACTGAAATTTTTTTTGTTGGATCGAAACAAAAATCGAATGAAAAGGATCGATCCAGTCGATTTTTGTCGTGTTTGAGATCGAATCAAAAGAATCGATCTGTTGTGTTTAGATCCAAGATCGCCCATTGCTATCCCTGCCACGGTTGTCAAAATTCAACTTTAGCAGTGTTATTCGATAACTTTCCATCTGTTACTTTTAACCACGAGTTAAATTTAACTAGCCAATTGGGACACAGGCTTGGAAGTTAAATAAGGGATCATCTATAAATAGCGCAGAATTTTTTTAGACCATTTAACCCCCCCCCCCCACACCTTGAAAACATCCTAAAGAAATCATTCATGAACGTTGGCGAACACTTTTTTCCAGGAAGTTGGTGCAACAAACTAAAATTAAATGAAAATGGTTTTTTTTTCTCGTCCACAGAGAACCAAAAAATTTAAAGTTATGAGAGAAAATTCTATCTCGAGCTCAATCTCTTAACATGGCATGTATTTTGATGACACTCGATTTGTGATCACAGATTACAAAATAGAGTACTTCACACTACTTAACATGTCTGGTATATCTATATATAACTGTATATTACCATCCATATACATATTTTGTACTATAGCTACTTTCTGCTCCGCCTCATTCATAAAAAAACGGTGGGAAATCCTTGCAGGGGTGGGGCTTATAAAGTATTTTTTGAGCAAAATTAGTAAAAAAATAGGCTTTTCGGACGTTAATCTAAATGCAAATAAAGAGATTCCAGACATGTTTTGCATTGCACTGTCCTCTATGGACAAATAATGGAAAACAGATTATGCGTAGCTTCCAATAGATGTCACCGCAGTGACATCTGATGAAAAATGCATGTTTGAATGAATGAATGAATTTTTTTTAGCGTTCTGAAGGAGAATCACTGTAGAAACCTTATTTCTGATCAATCTCATTACCACATAAAAATGTCAATAGTACAAATATCAGCTCTCACAAAACTTATAACAATGAAACTGGAACTTAACGTTTGTTGTAGTGCAGAACTCCAGGAGTTCCAATATCATGAGTGATGTCACAACAGCGTCTAATATTTGTGCTCTAGAAATCTTGAAGTGGTAGGGAATATCAGCCATCATGACTGCCATTGTTGGATGCTTCAAGGAATAACCTGAAGAAATCCCTACCTTCATATGCTTCATATCTGATTGTAATTAAGGAAGCAAAAGGAATTGAATATGTATTCGTATTTTTATTAGGTCCTGAATTTAACCAAGTTTTACCAAGTAGGAAATCCAAAATATCTAAATACAACCGAAATCAATATATAGAAAAATTCACGAGAATTTCACTAAACAGCTTAACGTAGTCTACGTCAACCTGCGGTCGTGTCTTGTACACAACCCCACCAATTTTTTATTTGGACATTTTGTTTGTAACTAATTGCAACAATCTTTTACATGAGGAAAAATACTCTTCTTTCTTCTTTCGTTTATTTAACGTCGGTCTCTGTTCCGCAATCTAGTGCCAATCACCGACGGACACCGATTGCCATCCATTGACGGCAATCGAATGTGCAGGAAGGCAGCTTCCACACCTGCGTAGGATATCGCACCCATTCATCAACACACATGGGCCGGGACCAACGGATTTACTTCCCTTCCGAAGGAAGACGTGACCAGAGATTTTTATGCCTCAGAAGAATCCCACCGACCTCGACTGGAATTGAACTCAGACCCATTGAGGTGAGAAAGCAGTCACGCTTACCACTACACCACCAGCGCCGGCTATGAGGAAAAATACGGCTGTGCCAATTTGGAGTTACGTGCATACATTTTGAAGTCCAGAGAGCAGCAGCAAAATCATCGAATTGTTTGCTTTACAGTAAATTACTGTAACGCTCTTGATTGACTTCAGTGTTCACTCGGCTGTCGACAAAAGCAGGCCACGCTCGATGTGTGCCACGTGATCGTCTGTTTTTTCAGCAGCAACCATTGTGTGGTCCTCCTCATTGTTCTTCATCAGCAGTTCTTTCGGTCGATGCGTCGTCGACTTTGGAAAGCAACCGTTTAGTTGAGTGTGTGAGTGCTGACCATGTGTTGCGTCCATTGCTGCAATGGAAGCGCTCTGACCCTCGTTGGCGTAACTGCCATACAATCAAACCACTGGAAGCGGCTCCAGTTCGGATGGAGGAGGAGGCTTTTTGGATAGCGGAAGATAAAGTGTTTATTGTGTTGTACCTTTTGACTATAGTTTTAAGATGTATTGTATAGTGACCAATAATCCTCGGCTCTGTAAAATTAATTCGTTTGAGCCTTATCAAATAAATTAATAAAAAACTTGATTGACTTCTGATCGACTTGAAAATACTAGTGAAAATATTCTTGAAAAGCGCCCTGTAGAGCTAGTTGAAAAAAAGAATCGTAAACAGCAAACTCCGTCAACAATTTCAACAGCGGAGGAACAAAAGAGACTCTTTACACTCATTGCGCATTACCTTTTCGTTTACTGTTTAAACTCTTCACTCATATGGTAAAATCCGTAAAATCCCATAAGCAAACATCAGTCTGTGCGTGAAACACGGTGAACATTTCCTTAGCCTTTCACTCCTATGAAAATCCCTTAAGATATTGTCAATCTTTCCGGGAAAAGACGGCGACGTGGAATGAGAAATAAGACAGATTTGAAGCACAGATTGTCAGATGCTTATGGGATTTTACCATAGGAGTAAAGAGGTGCAGAGTCGCCGTCAACATCAATGCTTACTAAGACTCTGAACCATTTGGCGACCGAATTTTTTTAAACTTTTGGTTAAAATTTGACAGATGGAAAGTTATCGATTAACCCTACTATCTGAACATGGTTGTTTCTGACAGACAAGAAGTTAAATTTTGACGACCGTGGCTCGAAAACCGGTCGATCGACAGCACGGGGATTTTCGAACATAAGAAATAACTTTCGAAATGTCACTTTTAACCACGAGTTAAATTTATCTCGGCAAATGGTTCACCCGGGTACAACATTACAATACAGTCAGCGGTAAATATTATAAGTGAATAATTTATTTTATTTTTGACAATAAAATTAACCGTTTTCATATTGTAACAGGTCCCCTTGAATCAACATAACTACATTTGATCAACAATTAACTCTATTGTTATTTTAAATGCAATGGTATTTTTATTTTATTCAACAGTTTTTGTTTGATATGCAATCAAGCACAGAAAATAACTATAAGAAGTGCTTAAAAACCTAAGGGGAAGGACAGCTTCAAGTATCAGTATCAATACCGGTGGTGGAAATATTAAATATTTTAATATGTGTGATATTTCTGACAGTTGTTTTTTGTTTGTTTTTGACTATTTTTGTTTTAAGTGTACATTTGACATTCGTTTAATCAAAAATGTATTTCACAAGAGAGGAAAGTCATTCCTTTGTGATCATGCTGGCCACCGCCACCAAAATCCACTCCTTGTTCTCATAAATTCGGCATTTTTTGGTAGCTGTTCTCAGTGCACAGAACACGGAGAAATGCAGCGAAAACTGCAACAAAATCATCAGAGTCAGGTAATATTTCGAAAATATCAGTTAGAAATCATATGCATAACAATTATAAATGTTTAATCTAGTCGCCAGAAGCAGAAAATATCCTCAGCACTTACGGAGCGTGCAAAGCAACATAACCAAGCTTTCCTGCGAGAAGCGGTGAGTTTTGTTATGAAAAGAATTTTCCTAACCTTCAAAAGTAAAAACAAAATCCCAAATGATCACACTGTTACCTTTATCATACTGTTTACAAACAGAATGGTATAATTGAAGCAAACATAGTACAATAACTGAACTACATTTTTTCCCTTTAGTTGAACTCGGCTCTAGCTGAAAGTGACAATGAGAAGTACAGTGATACCGGACATGTGTTCGTCTCGGTGGAGCAGGCACACAGCGCAAGAAGTTTCAGACAGCCCATAAAAACCGATCCTTTGGAAGTACTGGATCTGAGCCAACATGCGGTTGTGGAATCAGAACAGGGTCTGGACCAATCGCTAACTGAATCTACTGCCAACACCTCATTGCTGTCAATGGAGCTATGTACAAGTGAATTACAACCAGTACCGTTGACAAATTCAGTTCCACCACCATACCATCTCCACCAACGTTGCCGAATCCCGAAACTTGAATCAGTTACTGCAGAAAATTCACACGACGACAAGTCAGACGACGGCAAGTCAGATGATGACAAGTCAGACGAGGACAATTCAGATGAAGACAAGTCAGAGAAGGACATAAACCAAAAATACGTTGCTTTACAATTGAAATATAAGAAACAGACGGAAAAACTGAAGCAATCCCAAAAGACCCATGACATCCTCAAAAGGAAGCACGCATAGATGAAAGATTTGTTTGTGTACACAGTTGCCGAAGCAAAAAAGGCAAAAATGGATCCAAACTCGAGCACTGTAAGTACTACCCAAACTATGATTTTAGTCCTATCGATAGATTTACATAGGGTATTCGTACAAGTAAAGACTTTATACCATACTCCGTAATAGGTATGTACTATAACAGGAACGTATAGTCAAGACTGGTACATCTACCTTTCTTTGATTCAATTGTACTACATGATTTTCTCGTGTTTTTCACTTTTCATTGTAGGCTTTTACAGTAGATCCTGACATTGATATGTCAGTCGACCGAATCCACGAAATCCATAACATGTCAAAAAGCGTTGGCAACTTTGCCCAAAACCTCGCTATTTGCATGTATGGAGCTTCAAATCTGCGGGAGAGATCGGTCACCGGGAAGCAGTGTAACCGTATGAAAGGATCAGCGATTCCAAAACCACAAATTTCAACGAAAAAGCTTAAGTTCATCTACGGTGAGTACATGTAATAGTATCATTATGAACTGTTAAACATTATTTTTGATCTTTTTCTATAGCAAAAGCTCGTGAGCGAGTTGCACTGCTCATCTCACTGCGTCCTAGCAAGAAGTACGGTCGACTTGTTTCGCGCTCCGTTAATTTGGAAGTTTTCTCGCTATTATCTGACGTAAATAATCAGTTTTTTCTCGCTTAGTGATTCCTGGCATAATTCCCGATAAATTTATCAAAAAGTGAGTTTTTTTCTGAGAAGAAAGTGTGTTTTCGGCATCATCGGAAGGAAAATTGTTTTTGCGATTGCCAATTCGCCAACCATTTTGCGCACCATCGGTGCGTGGTCACGCATACCTGTGCACACGGATCATCGTCATCGAGTGTCAGCATCTGCCTCCACATTCAAACCGCTCATCCATCTCGTGTGTTCAGCTGAGTGCCGAGCTTCATACAAGCACACACCAACGAAGACCGCCCGCACACGCGGATCGAAGATCATCAAAGCTGCGCGTCGCTCCGCTGCTGCTGTGTAAACGCTCGGTGGTAGTAGTATAGGATTATCAGATAAGTTTTTGTTCTTGTTTCTTTCTTTCTCCCATCAGTTAAATTTTAAGTTTGTGTTTCTGTGTTTGTATTTTTTTTTCTCGTGTATTGTGTCCGAGTAATTTTGATTATCGTTGCAGTGGTAGAGCGGTTTTCGCTCCCACTAGTACGGCAAAATGGACATTTTGTCGGAAGACGAAATGGACGTTTTGTCGGAAGATGACACCACTTTGCCACGCGATAGCAAGAAGGGTCGAAAACGTCTGTCATCCCAGAAATCAGATGATGCCATCCCTGCTTCGTCATCTCAGTCTGGTAATGGACAGGGACAGATAAGCCCCCGATCGCGAGCCTACCCAGAAGACTCGACTGGCCCATGGGTTGTTTACTTTCAGCCCAAAAAGAAACCTTTGAATGTAATGCAAATTACTAATGATCTGACGAAGCGGTTCTCGGCCGTGACCGAAATCTCGAAGGTGAGGTACAATAAACTTCGCGTTGTCGTCTCTAACCTGAAACAAGCTAACGAGATTGCTGCCTCCCAGCTCTTTACACTCGAGTATAGAGTGTACATCCCAGCTCGTAATGTGGAGATCGAAGGTGTGGTGACCGAAGCGAGTCTGACCCCCGAGATCTTGGCGAAGCAAGCGGTTGGCCGTTTCAAGAACCCCTTGCTTCCCACGGTTGAGATACTGGAAGTCCAGAAGCTGAACTCAGTATCTTTCAGCGAGGGTAAAAAGAGCTTTACCCCCACAGACTCGTTTCGGGTGACCTTTTCTGGTTCAGCCCTTCCTCACTACATCGAGTTGGGAAAACTTCGGCTACCTGTGCGTTTGTTTGTTCCTCGGGTCATGAACTGCCAAAATTGCAAACAGTTGGGACATACGGCCTCTCACTGTGGCAGCAAGGCACGCTGTTCCAAATGCGGGGAGAAGCACGAGGATGGCGCCTGCACAGTCACTGCACCAAAATGCGTGTACTGTAAGGGAACTCCTCATGGTCTCTCATCGTGCCCGGCGTACAAACAACGCGGGGAGAAACTAGAACGCTCTCTTAAGGAGCGTTCCAGGCAGTCTTTTGCAGCAATGCTAAAAACAGCCACACCATCAACCAACGACAAAAATCCCTTTGCTGTTTTGTCTGATGACGAGTCTGACTCTGACTTGGCTGAGGAGGGAGTTTCTTTCAGTTTTCCGGAAGGTTCTGCACGGAAACGAAAACGCATCCGTTCGCGGAAAGTTGCAGATAAGGAACCCCAAATCAGCTTGCCCAAATCAAGGAGTGATGGAAAAAAGGAAGTTTCAACTCCTCCTGGTTTCCGCAGAACTGATTATAACCAGAACTTTCCATCTCTCCCGGGGACATCAAAAACCCCTGATGGCCCATTTTTAAGAACAGAAGCCCCTTCTTCATCCGGGTTGTTCTCATTTGATAAAATTGTGGACGATATTCTCAAGTACCTCAATATTTCTGATCCTCTCAAAAGCATTGTTCTGGCAATGCTTCCTTCTGTGAAGACCCTCTTGAAGCAATTGACATTGAAGTGGCCCCTCATTGCAGCAATCATTTCCTTCGATGGATAATTTTCCAAACGAGGTCGGGGATTTGATCACTGTTCTACAGTGGAATTGTCGAAGTCTCATTCCTAAATTAGATTCTTTTAAGTTTTTAATTCACAATAATGATTGTGATGCATTTGCTGTTTGTGAAACTTGGCTCTCTTCAGATATCGATCTTCCTTTTTATGATTTTAACATTATTCGACTGGATCGTGAGGATTCGCGTGGAGGAGGGGTACTTTTGGGGATCAAAAAGTGCCATTCCTTCTATAGAGTGAATCTTCCACAATTTCCAGGTATTGAAGTTGTTGCATGTCAGGCTATTATTAAAGGTAAGAGCCTTTGTATTGCTTCTGTTTATATTCCTCCTAGAGCCGTTGTTAATCGCAAACAACTTTCAGATATCTGTTCGGTACTTCCTGCTCCACGGTTGATTATGGGAGATTTGAATTCCCACGGTACAGGCTGGGGGGAACTGTATGATGACAACCGTTCTACTTTGATATATGACCTCTGCGACAGCTTTAATATGACAATTCTAAACAATGGAGAAGTAACACGTTTGGCTGGCCCATCCTCGAATGGAAGTAGATTAGACCTCACACTTTGCTCTAACTCATTATCGTTGGATTGCACGTGGAATGTGATCCAAGATCCCCACGGTAGTGATCACTTGCCGATCAAAGTTTCAGTTGCCAGTGGGTTCAATCCGTCGGAACCCGTTAACGTCGCGTACGATCTTACCCGTAATATCGATTGGACAAAGTTCAAGAATGTGATAGAAGATGCCCTAACGTCGGTAGAAGGGCTTCCACCGTTGGAGGAATATAACTTCCTCTCCAATCTGATCTTGGACAGCGCGCTCCAAGCTCAAACTCGGCCGGTTCCAGGAACGTCTTTCCGTAGGAAACCTCCTTCCCCTTGGTGGGACCAGCAATGCACTGAGGTTTATCGTAAAAAGTCCGACGCGTTTAAGCTTTTCCGGAAACGTGGAACACCCGTACATTTCGAAGCGTACTCGGCTCTTGAACGCGAACTCAAGAGCCTCATCAAAGCCAAGAAACGCGGATACTGGCGGCAATTCGTGGACGGATTATCGCGCGAAACGTCGATGAATACGCTTTGGAATGCGGCGCGAAGGATGCGTAACCGGTCTTCAAACAACGAGAGCGAGGAGTACTCCGATAGTTGGATTCTCAAGTTCGCGCGAAAAGTATGTCCTGATTCTGTGCCGGCACAGATGATTCCTCGCGAAACGACGAATTCGGTAGACGAGATCAGCCAGCCTTTTTCAATGCTGGAGCTCTCACTCGCGCTCCTTTCGTGTGGCAATTCGGCTCCGGGGGCTGATAGAATCAAGTTCAACTTGTTGAAGAACCTCCCAGACGTCGCTAAGAGGCGCATGTTGAACTTGTTTGGTCAGTTCCTGGAGCTTAATATTGTTCCGGATGATTGGAGGCGGGTGAGAGTTATAGCCATTAAAAAGCCTGGAAAACCCGCGTCAGATCACAATTCGTATCGTCCCATTGCGATGTTATCGTGTATTCGAAAATTGTTGGAGAAAATGATCCTTTTTCGCCTGGACAAATGGGTTGAGTTGAACCACCTACTCTCAGATACTCAATTTGGTTTCCGTAGGGGCAAGGGAACGAACGACTGTCTCGCGTTGCTTTCCACTGAAATTCAGTTGGCTTTTGCTAAGAAAGAGCAAATGGCTTCTGTCTTCTTGGATATTAAGGGGGCTTTTGATTCAGTATCGGTTGAAGTCCTTTCAGACAAACTCCACGCTTGTGGCCTTTCTCCATTAATTAATAACTTTTTGTACAATTTGCTGTCAGAGAAACATATGAGCTTTTCTCATGGAAACTCTACAGCTTCACGATTTAGCTACATGGGTCTCCCCCAGGGCTCATGTTTAAGCCCCCTTCTGTATAATTTCTACGTCAGAGAAATTGACAATTGTCTAAGGGACAACTGCACGTTGAGACAACTTGCAGATGACGGAGTAGTGTCTATGACAGGACCCAGAGAGGCCGACCTGCAAGGACCCTTACAGGATACCTTAGACAATTTGTCTACTTGGGCTATCCAGCTAGGTATCGAATTCTCCACGGAGAAAACTGAGTTGGTCGTTTTTTCTAGGAAGCATAGCCCAGCACAACCAAAGCTTCAACTTTTGGGTAAACCGATCACTCATTCTATGTCCTTCAAATATCTTGGGGTCTGGTTCGATTCAAAATGCACCTGGAGATCCCACATTGAGTATCTGAAGCGGAAATGCCAACAAAGGATCAATTTTCTCCGAACAATTACCGGGACGTGGTGGGGAGCCCATCCGCAAGATCTTCTAACGTTGTACCGGACAACGATTTTATCGGTTTTAGAGTACGGTAGTTTTTGCTTCCAGTCGGCGGCTAAAACGCACATCATCAAACTGGAACGGATCCAGTATCGCTGTCTTCGTATCGCGTTAGGATGCATGCACTCGACTCATACGATGAGTCTCGAAGTGTTAGCGGGCATGTTGCCACTCTCTGATCGGTTTTCGGAATTATCCCTCAGGCTCCTCACCCGTTGTGAAATTATGAACCCACTGGTGATTGCAAACTTTGAGAAGCTTCTTGAGCTAAACCCTCAAACTCGTTTTATGACATTGTACTACGTGTACATAACACAGGATGTCAGCCCTTCACAGCATAATCCTCATCGTGTATGCTTCTCCGACTTCGACAATTCTGTTCATTTTGATTTATCAATGACGCAAGAGATTCGCGGAATCCCAGAGCATCATCGTTCCATGATTGCTCCGTCAATTTACGCTGCAAAGTTTGGCCAAGTTGATTCCGCAAGATCGTTCTTCACAGATGGATCACTAATAGAGGCGTCCGCTGGTTTTGGTATTTATAACGAATTTCATAGCGCCTCTCGAATGCTTCAAGCTCCTTGTTCCGTATATGTTGCTGAGCTGGCGGCAATACATTGTACGCTAGAAACGATCGCCTCACTTGCACCAGATCATTATTTTATTTTTACGGATAGTCTCAGTTCTGTCGAGGCTATTCGCTCCATGAGGCCGGTAAAGCACTCCTCGTATTTTCTCATGAAAATACGAGAGCTTCTAAGTGCTTTATCTTTAAGATCTTTTGTCATCACCTTTGCATGGGTCCCATCTCATTGCTCGATTCCGGGCAATGAGAAGGCGGACTCGCTTGCAAAGGTGGGCGCTATGGAAGGCGATATTTACGATCGACAAATCGCCTACGACGAATTTTTCTTCATTTATCGTCAACAGTCCCTCGCCAGCTGGCAAAATAAATGGAGTGAAGGGAGTTTGGGACGATGGTTATATTCAATCATCCCTAAGGTGTCGAAGTGTCCTTGGTTCAAGGGGTTGGATGTGGGTCGAGACTTCATTCGTATGATGTCTCGCCTCATGTCCAATCACTACTCGTTAAACGCTCACTTGTTCCGTGTTGAGCTGGGGGACAGTAATCTCTGTGAATGTGGACAAGGTTACCAGGACGCAGATCACATTATTTGGTCATGTGCTGAGCACCGTGGAGTCAGATCCGAGTTGTACGATTCCCTTCGGGCTCGAGGTAGACAACCTAATGTTCCAGTTCGGGATATTTTGGCTAGACGCGATCTGGAGTTTATGCAACTCATATATGTTTTCTTGAAGAATATTAACCATAGATTGTAAGTTTGATTAACCTTGTGTTTAGTTTGTGTTTTGTATGTGTGTGTGTATTTTTTTTTTTTGTAGATTTGTTTCTGTAATAATTGTATAATTACAGAGTTGATATAACGTCGATAGGATTAAGTATTTGTTTTAGAAATAGTGAAATTTTTTAATCATAAATCATATTCCAAATCTCCTTTTCCCTCTCCCGATCCAAACAATTGTCATCCACTAACCTCGAGAAGACCGCGAGTAATCGGTTCCAATCCTTTAATTTTAGATTTAAGACATTTATAATGTATAAAGAAAATGATAACTTGGCTCTGTAAAGTTTATTCGAATGAGCCTGTATAAATAAAGTAATTAACAAAAAAAAAAAAAAAAAAGTTGCACTGCAAGTTGGTGTACACAACATCGAACAAATCTCCCTACTTACAAAACGATCGTAACTAGTGCTATTGCTGAAAAATTAGCTAACCTAAAGAAGGCAGCTAAGATTGCAGCGGAGAATCAGCAGCCAACTGAGGAAAATGTTCGCAACTGTTAAACTTGATACAATTTTAATTTTTAATTTTCATTAACATCATTTAAATTCTCCAATGAGTGATTTGAATTGTTCGTCATGTTAAGTTTGTTTTTCATATTGTAACTTTCGTTCATTCTGTCCTTTATCCTTAAAAGGAATTTTTAAACCGTTACATAAACAACAGTCAAATGTAAACAATATCATAAAAATTGTGTTATAAGTCCACCAAGCACAAATTTTTGTCGTTGTGAACAAGGTCAACATGAACATGAACATGGAAATTTAATAAAAATAAATTTTCAAAAGAGCAAAAGTATTACCTGTTATATTATTAAAAGGAATATCTATGGATTAATGGTAAAAACAATAAAATCAAACGATAGTTTTTATTGTATTCCAGAAATTTAACAGTACATAAAATGTGTAAGATTAACAATTAAATTATCAAAAAGTTTAATGTTTTTACATTCTCAACAAATAAAATCATACAATAGCTTAACAATACATTTTATAGTATTTCGAAAAATAATGTATGGAAAATCTTCAATTTGGTTATGGTTAAGATACATAACGACCCCCTGACTTTATTGTATTTTTGCCAAATACCATAGAACCAATTGTCAAGAACAGTTCATTTCATTTTATTTTTATTGTTAGAAATATGATACATTCTATTGTGTGCTAATAATTTTCAATTTTATTGTTACAGTCATTTCCGTTGTGTTTGTATTGTTATTTTTATCCGGGCACTGCCTAAGCATGCCCCCATATATCTGCTTTTCTTTCATAAGGGCCAATGCGTCAATAATTACTTTTTCGGTGAATATTTCGAGAATGAAAACTCACTGAAGTAAACCACCACGATGATTACGAGAGTCCTCCTATCCGATTAAATTGGTGGCTTACATTGATTGACTTTGAACAACGATAAATTTACGAAAGAAGCTGATTGTCGATATCACGAAAATTTTGTTTTGACACATCGATGTCCAACTATGCCAGTTATACCACTGAGGCAACACAAAAAAGGGGTCAACTTTTAGTCAGCTATTTTGCATGAAGTTTCATATATGTTATGTAGTGTTAACCAGTTGTTGGATCATCGGAAATTCGAAATCAGCCACATTTTGTAGAGCGCACATTTTATATCAAGAAAAAATTTGGCATAACAGGTTTGCTCAGTCGTAAAAATGTGATCAGATTGAATCTGAAAGACTCAGAAATCGTTTAAATACATTCAGTAAAGTGTATTTGTGATAACATACAGTGAAATTCGACAGTGAGCATGCATAAGGGCGTATATGCGATGGTTGATTCTCTTCATCGATTTTCTCTTTGCATTGCTACAGCTAAGCGCAACAATTTTTTAGAATTTGTTCAATGCAGAGTTGTAACAGGTTGTATTGGCTATCAAAAGCAACAGCAAACGCACCGAGAAACGTTTATTCTAGCGAGTTATTAACAATAGAGAAAACCGCCGAAGAGAGTCGATCATCGCGTTTACGCCCTTATGCATGCTCACTGTCGAATTAAGGTTTAAATTATGGTTGTCGTTATCAGTCAATGGGTGTCGAAGCCGTCATTTTCCCTATTACACGCTTGGTAAGTCATTAAAGGGTGATACGGTCAAAATTTGGTCAAGAGAAAACGCGTGTAAATCGGTGAAATCGTTTATTTAAAAAATCAAATTAAATTTCTTTTTCAAGTTCAATTAGTATAAAATTCAGGAAAAATATTCAGTTAGGCTTCCGCTTTTCCAAATCCGAATTGCCGGGCCTTACGCTTGACCCCTGCCATCAGATTTTGTACAGCCACCTTGTCCACCTTCTTCGCCGCAGAAAGCCAGTTTGCCTTGAACTGCTGCTCGCCCTTAGCAGTTTTTTTGGTCTTCTTTAGGTTCCGCTTGACAATAGCCCAGTATTTCTCAATTGGGCGGAGCTCTGGCGTGTTGGGAGGGTTCTTGTCCTTGGGAACCACCTGCACGTTGTTGGCGGCGTACCACTCCATGGCTTTTTTACCGTAATGGCAAGATGCCAAATCCGATCAAAACAGTACGGAACAACCGTGTTTCTTCAGGAAAGGCAGCAGACGTTTATTCAAACACTCTTTCACGTAAATTTCTTGGTTGACAGTCCCGGAAGCTATGAAAATGCTGCTTTTCAAGCCACAGGTACAGATGGCTTGCCAAACCAGATATTTCTTTGCGAACTTTGACAGTTTCATGTGCTTGAAAACATCTGCTACCTTTCCCCTTCCTTTTGCCGTATAAAACTCCTGTCCTGGAAGCTGCTTGTAGTCGGCTTTGACGTAGGTTTCGTCGTCCATTACCACGCAGTCAAACTTCGTCAGCATCGTCGTGTACAGCCTCCGGGATCGCGCTTTGGCCGTCGTATTTTGTTTATCATCGCGATTTGGAGTCACTACCTTCTTGTAAGTCGATAGTCCGGCTCGTTTTTTGGCTCGATGCACGGTTGTAGACAATACACCCAGCTTATTTGCGGCATCTCGGAGAGAGAGGTTAGGGTTTCGCTTGAAACTACCGGCAACTCTCTTTGTCGTCTCAGCGGCTTCCGGTTTTCGATTTCCCCCCGATCCAGACTTCCTGGCTGTCGACAAACGTTCCCCAAACACTTTAATTACATTTGTAACGGTTGATTTGGCAACTTTTAGCGATTTTGCCAACTTTGCGTGCGAGTAGCTCGGATTTTCGCGATGCGCGAGCAAAATTTTGATACGCTGCTCTTCTTGCTTGGACGGCATTTTGACAACTGAAGAGTGACCTGACAATTGACAATGCAAAATTGAAAGAAATACGTCAAGTTGATATTGACCAAATTTTGACCGTATCACCCTTTAATGGTTTGGCTGTTATAACCAGCTGGGTGATATGCCACCATGTTATTGAAACCAACATCTGAAACGTCACAATTCAAGTGTGAACTGCAAAAATGGCGTGACTGAATTGTCTTATTTTTATCAAATGATTTTTTTTCCCTTTTATGCCATATAAATGGTTGACTTCTTGGTAGAAAATCATAAAATAATATTTTATGAGTTCTAAGTTTATTTTACACAAACACAGTTTATTTTAAGCAAAAATATTAAGAATATCTAAAATATCAGTCACGCCTTTTTTGAAATTCTGGCTTGAATCTTCTATTTGTTTACAAATTATGAGCTATCAGTGGGGCCCACGATTCGCGGGCCCGCAGCTATGTTAGCTCTTTTCAAGGCAAGGCAAACAAGATAGGGTTGCCACCTAGCTGGTTATAACACGGAATAACTAACAGTCTATAACACATACTCAACTTAGGAGGGTGGCGTTTTTATAAAATGATTATAATTAAATAATTTTCATTCGCATTTTTTAGGATGTAAATGCTACCAATTACTACTACAATGTAAAATATGTTGCCCGCAATAAAGTTTCCCTTTCAGACGCAGCACATGAGTCATCAACGACCCTCGTCACTGAATCGTAAAACGAATATTGTCTGCCTGAATTCCTCAACGAATAACCTGATGACGGGGAAACCCCAACAACAAAATTGCGTCACTTGGTTGCTTATATTTGTGTGTTTTGCATCCGATCGCGCTTATTCCATTTCAAACCATTGGCGGATGTGCTTCTTCACGGATTGGTAGTTCATTAGTGAAAGTATCTAGGTATCTTCTGCGGTGATCACGGTGCATTTGAAGATGGTTCTGGCGCACGTTGCAGAGTGCTTTGCTGCCTGTTTGCCCGGATTGTTGTATCACGAGTGTCCAAAGTGCGATCGCGCCTACACATTCATCACCAGCCTGGAGCGTCACACGGCGAAGGCACATCCCGAGACATTGCCTCCGACGAAGACACAGCTGATTGTACAGCAACTGCTTGAAGAATGGAACACTGATGTGGAAAGTGATAGAAGGTAGTGAAGGTTAGCTTACATATAAAGTGATACTCATTGTTGAAGCTATTTTATAAGTTCAGTATTAATTTATATATTTATTGATGATGTTAAAAATAAATTATTTCACCATAACATCGTTTGGTAAAGTATTTTCCTTCGAAACATCATTTGGCGAGAAATCTTTCATAAATCAACCTTATAGCAACTGTCTGCCGTCTTTCTGAGATGCGTAAGTTATTTTACTTAGTAAGTGCACGACAACTCTTTATCCTTCTCTCTTCTCCCGGGACATGCTCCACCACTGATTTGTGGTCATTTTATTAGCGTTAGCCTCACTCGTTCCCTCGCAGACACACGCTCAATTAGACAGGAATCCCCCGAATAACGTGGTGGGTGATGCAGTTCACCTACTGCTATTTCTCGACTATCCTACATCCAATTGAGCTAATTTTCTGTAGGTAACTAGTATATGGTTGGCACTAATCACATACTCAATTGGTTGGAGGGCAGCTGAGAAATTGTGGCAGGTGGACTGCACCACCCACCGCGCTATTCGGGGAGTTCCTGTATATCTTGACGATGCGCGGCGTTTGAGCTAAACCGTGCAAGATAGACTGTATAACTGTTTATTACTTACCGGTCACCACATCGCTTTTGAGAAGGTCTGCCGCAGCAACGTCACCGTATCGCTGTCCCCAGCTGTTGTTGTTTTGGATGTGTACTAAGATTGGAAAGATCGCGTGTTTTCGATAAGAGCCGCGTGTGTGTGTATGTAGCGACAGGTGATGACTCGTCGGCACATAACATAGTGGTCGGTGACTATGGCGGCATGTTTACAAACATTTCCCAACATCACGCACGCTTCGTGTGCATCAGAAAGTGAGCACATCCCGGTGGTTTGACAGATGGGCATTGACGACTGGGGGGGGTATGTTTGGAAAAAGTGCTGTTTTTCATAAAAGTTACATAAAATACATAAATTAAGAAATGATCCATGAAAAATTGACGAACACTCCTTAAAAAAACACCCAAATGGTTCATAAAATTCCAGAGCAAATCCTTATAAAAGTGTGAATATTCCATAAAAAATTTCACTATGATCCATTTTTGAGTAAAATTTAGCATTGCTTGTTGAACACAATTGTAAAAATGTACCGCTTAATTTTTAAAAAATGAGCATTGAAATTGTACGAATTACCCATAAACATGTTGCGAACGTTCAACAATGAACCATAAAGTAATGAAATTGAGCCAAAGAAATTCAAGTTTACGCACTAACAAATATAGGAATGATTCAAAAAATGGGATTGAAACCATAATATTATGCTCAGTAAGCAAAATGGGTCGCTGCTAATCCACCGAGCTCCTTCCATCAACAAACCATTACGACTAACAATCCCTAAAGCCTGGCAACATGAAGCTATTCAAATGGAATCGATTTTTCCCGGCTGCCCATCATATTGTTTTCCGGTTTTATATAAACAGCAAAATTTGATAAAGCATGGTTGATTTCAGTAATAGATGTTGCTGGGAAAAAAGCTACGTAATATTTTTTAAAGGGAAAAAACCGGAAGACACCTTAATTAATTAAATGAAAAAAAAAATCAGAATGTGGACAATGGTTCATTCTCTAAGATCGCATTAGATTGTGAAATTTTAAATGCTTTTACTGTCGCAGAATTTTACATTTTGAACTCTAATGGACCGAATATTATACAGTAATAAGATAAACTTATTCTTATAATTTTAGAAAAAAATTTACTCCATTGAAATCTTTTCCCGTATAGGACTTTTGAGATCACGAACAAAGATTTTTTTTTGTGAAAATCACAAGAGACAATTTTTAAGATGTTGAGACTAGGCCTAAGAATGCCAAATGAGTTTTGGGGAGAATTTTAGTCCTCTAAAATTCTCTCTCTACTAGAGAGTCTCTTGGAATAATTGTAAAGGAATTCAGAGGAAAATCCCAAAGAAATGTGAAAATTAGTTGCAGGTAATTTTGAGAAGCAAAACTGTAGGGAAAACTATGGGTGAATCCCAAGATATTTCAGAAGAGACTATTTTTTTTAGATTATGAGCAGAATTCCAGAGAAAGCAACTCTGAAGGACTTTCAGGTAGCATTTTAAAGAAATTCCGGAGGAAAATTAAAAGCGAATTAACCCTACTACAAACATTCAAAGTGTTTTTATGTTACTTCACGAAGTTAACGATTTTCAGAGTTGGTTGGAAATGCCATGAAGCTTTAGTGTGATGATTTATTAGCTAGAGAATGATCTTTAGAAGATGGTAGGTGGATAGTTCCGTTAGAGCACGGCAGTATGAAAATTGAATAGAAGTTGAAAATGAGCGAAGGGCAGTTTGACAGTTTTTCAAGATAGACGCACATTTTTGCCTAACCCGTACGATGTACGCGGGGACTTGAAGTATGTCTCCAAGGCCACAGGCAAAAATGTGCGTCCCTCTTGTTGCTCATAAACTGACTGCGGCTGTGGAATAGTTCTAGCGACGTTTTCATCACTACTTAAAGCCCCACGTTGCGAGAGCATTTTGCATATCCTCTGGATGCTTATATTAGAATCATTAGAAGCTCCTTTTAGAAGCTTATTCTAGAAGTTTATTTTAGAAGCTTATTCTAGACTCTTGCCCGTCGCTCCGCTCCTCTGAGAGCATGACAATAAATATAAGTAATGGAGCAATTTTCCAAAGTTTATGGATCAAAATTTTAAAAATATTGTCCAAAACATGAAAAATATATGTATAAAAAATATGGTAATGATTTATAAATTAGGCATATATTTTTCATGTTTTGGACAAACGCAAACTTGATTTTCTATGGATCAATTTCGTTAGTTTCTGGTTCTTTGGTGTACGTTTTATGGATCATTTGCAATATGTTTAAGGGATTTTTGAACATTCATTCTTTCGAAATTCAGCGGTTTATTTTTACAATTAAGTAGCTAAATTTTAAATAAAATTTGGATCATAGTGACATTTTTTTATGGTTCATTCTCAGTTTCTTAGGGATTTCTACCGAGTTTTTGCTCTCTATGATAACAAAAATATTTTTCAATTTGATGACGCAGGAAGATTTTTTTTTTGATATTTTAACAGTTAAAATGACTAAAGGGTGATACGGTCAAAATTTGGTCAATATCAACTTGACGTATTTCTTTCAATTTTGCATTTAAAAAACCTGAACACCCCTCATTTTAAAGGTGTGTGTGTGTAGAATGTTGCTCCTATTTTGATTTTGGAATTCACTCTTCAGTTGTCAAAATGCCGTCCAAGCAAGAAGAGCAGCGAATCAAAATTTTGCTCGCGCATCGCGAAAATCCGAGCTACTCGCACGCAAAGTTGGCAAAATCGCTAAAAGTTGCCAAATAAACCGTTACAAATGTAATTAAAGTGTTTGGGGAACGTTTGTCGACAGCCAGGAAGTCTGGATCGGGGGGAAATCGAAAACCGGAAGCCGCTGAGACGACAAAGAGAGTTGCCGGTAGTTTCAAGCGAAACCCTAACCTCTCTCTCCGAGATGCCGCAAATAAGCTGGGTGTATTGTCTACAACCGTGCATCGAGCCAAAAAACGAGCCGGACTATCGACTTACAAGAAGGTAGTGACTCCAAATCGCGATGATAAACAAAATACGACGGCCAAAGCGCGATCCCGGAGGCTGTACACGACGATGCTGACGAAGTTTGACTGCGTGGTAATGGACGACGAAACCTACGTCAAAGCCGACTACAAGCAGCTTCCGGGACAGGAGTTTTATACGGCAAAAGGAAGGGGAAAGGTAGCAGATGTTTTCAAGCACATGAAACTGTCAAAGTTCGCAAAGAAATATCTGGTTTGGCAAGCCATCTGTACCTGTGGCTTGAAAAGCAGCATTTTCATAGCTTCCGGAACTGTCAACCAAGAAATTTACGTGAAAGAGTGTTTGAATAAACGTCTGCTGCCTTTCCTGAAGAAACACGGTTGTTCCGTACTGTTTTGGCCGGATTTGGCATCTTGCCATTACGGTAAAAAGGCCATGGAGTGGTACGCCGCCAACAACGTGCAGGTGGTTCCCAAGGACAAGAACCCTCCCAACACGCCAGAGCTCCGCCCAATTGAGAAATACTGGGCTATTGTCAAGCGGAACCTAAAGAAGACCAAAAAAACTGCTAAGGGCGAGCAGCAGTTCAAGGCAAACTGGCTTTCTGCGGCGAAGAAGGTGGACAAGGTGGCTGTACAAAATCTGATGGCAGGGGTCAAGCGTAAGGCCCGGCAATTCGGATTTGGAAAAGCGGAAGCCTAACTGAATATTTTTCCTGAATTTTATACTAATTGAACTTGAAAAAGAAATTTAATTTGATTTTTTAAATAAACGATTTCACCGATTTACACGCGTTTTCCCTTGACCAAATTTTGACCGTATCACCCTTTAAAACGCAGCAACTTAAGTAATCCTTAACCCTTAATCCGACATCACAACATCAATTTTAATTTTCAATTTGATCTCAGACTTTTACCTCCTTATCAATTTTTCCAGACTTCATATCTACACGCTTAGAAAAATTGATGTAAATTTAGGTGCTCTGAGACTGACATATACGAACCTCAATTTTGGCATAAAATTGAGTCATAATAGACGCGGATTTCAGCTCAATCAAACGTATTTTAGATTTTTTCAGTTTCGGAGCACTTAATTTTACATGACATGTCTGTTAACGTCTCATCCTTTATGTCAAAGATGGATTCCGTCATGTGTAAGATTAGGTATTTCTCAGTGTGTATCTATAGGTTATAGTGTCAGTTCAATATTCATCTATAATTGTGACAACGGTGACATTTCAGGCAGCAATTCAGTTCAGTAGTGTCATACGTAATCACATTATAATGTATTCTAGGTCGATTTGAATAATTATCTGTATGGATTTAAATTTGGTACCATTGTAACTTTTTCAAATCGCTAATTCCTTTAAGAAGAATTTAACAGTCCACTGTATTGGAAGTAGATTTTTGTTCAAATTTCAATCAACAAATTAGACCAACGTCATTTGGACCATCTTATAATAAATTGAAATGACATTATGAATCCATCTTAAATTAGAATTCAGTCATGATTCATGCTGGGAGAATTTGTCATTTGAGCACACACTTAGAAAAATTAATGTAAATTTAGGTATACGAGCGTCAATTTTGACATAAAATTAAGTCATAATAGACGCGAGCAGCATTGCAAACCACATCAGTTCGATTGGTACCGTGTTCTCTCGACTAGAACAAAACGACCTAGCTCTGATATTTGGTGACTACAATCAGTCTGGGCTCTCATGGAACGTTCTTGCAAATGATCTTCCAAGCATTGATGTTCTTCGCTCGAACATGCCCGCATCCTGCTGTGCTCTCCTTGATGGTTTCAACCTGCATGGATTAACGCAAATCAACTCGATACTGAATAGCAACTCTCGGCTGCTTGATCTCGTTCTGGCGAACGAAGCTGCAGGACTGGAATGTTCTATCCTAGAAGCCCCAGAGCCTTTGATTGGCATCGACACCAATCATCCTGCGTTGGAAGTTTCCATCAACCTATCTGTTCCTGTTCGCTACGATAACCCCCCTGTTGATGTACATGAGCTCGACTTTCATAGAGCAGATTTCGTCGCGCTGAGTCACTCGCTTGCCCAGGCAGATTGGCAGTTCCTTGACACGTGTTCATCTATTGATGAAGCCGTCAACTACTTCGCTGAGGTCGTTGGCCGGGCAATAACTGAATCTGTCCCATTGAGGAGACCCTCTTTCGATTACCTTGGTTACAGTAGACCTCGTCGAATCCGCCATCAAGAAGCTGAAATTTTCTAATGCTGCTGGCCCTGACGGGAGGCTGCATTCGACCGGGTTGACCACTCCATACTGCTAGGTAAACTTGAAAAACTCGGTGTATTCTCGAGTTTAACTCGTTGGTTCAAGTCCTATCTGACCAATCGGGAACTGTGTTAGAATCGGATCAGAGCAATCGGACTATTTTACAAACAGCTCCGGTGTTCCTTAAGGTAGCAACTTGGGACCATTGCTATTCTCGATTTTTGTGAATGAGGCCGGACTGATCCTCCCATCCTTCTGCACCATGTGGACAATGACCTAGGAATCACGCTGGACTGCGCCTTAACATTCAAGCTTCATTACTCGGGCATCGTTGCGAAAGCTAACAGGCAACTCGGGTTCATTTTCAAGATCGCTGACGAGTTTCGCGATCCTGCCTGTCTAAAAGCTTTAAACTGCTCTCTAGTGCGATCGATCCTGGAATTCAGCTCGGTAGTATGGTGTCCGTATCAAGCAGTTTGGATAGCGAGGATTGAATCTGTTCAAAGGAAATTTGTTCGGTATGCCTTTCGTCACCTTCCTTGGAATGACCCTGTGAACCTTCCGCCGTACGAAGATCGTTGTCAACTCCTGGGTCTTGAAACACTAGAACATAGGCGGACGATTATTCAGGCCGTGTTCGCAGCGAAAGTACTTATTGGTGATATCAACTCTCCAGGAATCTGGCTGAATTCGAAATCTACGCACCCGAACGAGTTCTTCGGTCGAGGAGTTTCCTGCATCTTGGACCTCGTGCTGCGAACTACAGCTTGCATGACCCAATACGGTTCATGTCTGGGCGTTTCAACGAGTTTTACGAGTTTTTCGACTTCAACTGTGCAGCGGAAACCTTTCGTCACCGTATTCAACGCAGACTTCTGAGAAGGTGAGTAGCTGTCCATTTAATGTACACGTGAAGGATTGTGCTACCTGTTTATTTTTTGTGTCCGGTTCAACTGCAGGACGAGGACTTCTACCTGATTCACGGACAACTCTATGCCATAGGAGGATAACTTTTTTTATGCTATAGACTTGATTAATGTTCGTTGTAATTGTATTGTATTATTGTAATTCATGTATTTCGAAAAGATATGGGGTTTTTACGCCTTTTCTAGGCTTTTCCCCATCAGGCTTCATTTAGACACGTTAAGTCCGATGAAGAAAAACAAAATAAATAAATAAATAAATACAGCTCAATCAAACGTACTTTCGAACTTATCAGTCTCGGAGCACTTAATTTTACATGACATGTTTGTTTACGTCTCATCCTTTATTTCAAAGATGGAATCCCTCACGTTTAAGATTAGGTTTTTCTAAATGTGCAGTTCTAGCCCAAATTGCGAAACAAAAAAAATAAAAATTTTACCTCTCAGAATTTCATGGTACTTTGCACAATTGTTCGCTTTGAAAACTTGGCGAATTCCTTATTTTTTCAATGAATCATAGCATGAAAACGGTTCATCTAATCGAAATTATATTTTAGACAAAGTTTAAGGAAACTGTATTGCATTTGAAAAATGAAAAAAAAAAAAATTAAAGGGTTGTGTCCTAGAAACGACCGCAGTATGACGTAGAACTACGCAAAATTGATGTATCTCATGCATGTATGATTATTATAATTTATCTTAAATTTTTAAACTATTTCAATGTTTCGGTTATGGTTCAAAACTTGCGACAATTCATGTTACCATAATAAGACCACGGTTCATCTTACGCATGAGATAAATGTATTTAAATTTAATGTAATGGTTAAGAATTGACCGTATAACCCCTACATAACTACCTTGGGTTGATCAATGTTGAGTTATTTTGCTGTGATCAATGTACACTAAATTTGACATCGATCTCGACTACAATAGGAACTACACTATTTCGTCACACATTTTTTATTGATTTGCACCTCAGTTTAGTACACAAAAACGCCACGCATGTTGCCAAAAAATACATTAATTTTTATCAGTCGCTCCATAATTAGTTTTAAGTTAGGTTTTTGTCTTTTTCATCAGAGTGTCGCCTAGTTCGAGATCAAGAGCACATTGCTCTCCAAACCTTGTGTTCACAATCCCTACCCTGCCATCCATTTGTCACAATTTGTTACCCCTAACCTCGAGATAGCCGCGAGTAATCGGCCCCCGCTTTACTAACGTTAGTTTTAAGTAATTTTGCTGTCTAAACAATGAATATCGGCTCCGCAAAACTACAGCAAATAAGCCTGGAAAAATAAACAAATTATAAAAAAAAAAGTAAGGTTTCTGAATCAGAGAAAAAAGTGAAGATTGCCTTTTATGATGCCGCAACAGGCAGTTGTTTTACCTGTCAGAAGACAGTACTTTTAATATTGAACAAAATGTTGGTTCATATGTCAAAGAACATCCCTAACATAAAATTACCATGCATCATCATTATGTATTTTACAGTGCGTTCGTAGAATGATTGCAAAATAGAATACTACAGAAATAGACTTTTCTCAAATTAAACGGTTGGATTCCAATAAGTAGGTGCTTAGTACAACATTAATTGAAAATTAGGGGATTCAGCTATTGAATTTCAAAGTCAGACCAAAAGCTCGTATACAGGTTCTCCACCTGTTTTATGTTTTGATAGTAAACATCTTAGTTAAGGTACACCGGTGCAAGTTGAAACAGTACGTGTATCTCTTAGTGGAAGTGAATATTCACTGTAATTATTTTTGAGAGGCATTGTGTACTACCGCAAACTATATTAGAAATAATCTCAGTGATTATTCACTTCCGCTAAGAGCTACCGTTGTAACTTCCCCACGCGTTTCTACTTGCAGCAGTTTCGTTAAGTAATATCTTATCGATTGGCGTTTTTGGATTTTAATTTCATCTATAAATGACAAAGTTACAAGCGTTCAAACCCTTACACTGCTTCACCACACATATTTTTGATTTGCACCCCAGTCTAGTCGACAAAGACGTAGTTCTACGTCAAAATGAACAATGTTCTCAAAATAGGATTTTATTGAAACGTGGGCTCGTAATCACGCAAGCATTCCTGAGTAATTGCACTACTTGTTTTTTATTTTTTATTTTAAAAACGTGTGTCGGTTTTTTATACATCATCTGAAAGAGCTTTATTTTTTGAGCAAAACGATATTTTTTTCGAAACCGTAGACTTTCATCTCGATTTTTAAATCAAAGTTTAAAGCAAATTATTAACTCCACTGTTTGACACTGAACTAACAAACGCTCCCATACAAAGTCCCACTGAGGGGCGCTAAGATGGTGATATGTTCTAATGTAATCGCACTTGTTTAAAATTGTTCCAGTTCTCCAATTTTGATCAAATTTTGGATTTCGGTTCCATGTTTAATGTAGATTACGAATATGCCTTTACATCAATACCCGTAAAGAACCCAATTGGAAACAGTAGATAGAGCTTCTTTCTCTATGATGCACGGTATATGAATTTGGGTTAACATCCGACACCCCTCCTTCTTTACATATTCTGCACAAAAAATACTTTCTAAGCTCCGCCCCTGACAGGATTTCCCACCATTTTTTTTTATTAATGGGGCGGGGCAGAAAGTATCTTTTGTGCTTAATATGTAAAAAAGGATGGACTCCGGATGTTTATCTAATTGGATATATAGAGGTACCAGATATGTTTTACAGTCAGTTGGTGGTAAATTACCCACAGAATAACATTAAAATATTTTGAGCAATTTTTTTTTTCTCAAATTCGAAGCTCTCTGGGGAGTAGTTGGGTAAAAAAAAATAACGGAATTAAACTTTTTTTTACTACATTGTTGTTTGCTTAACAATTATTTACCGGTAAAAAGTGATCGTTAAAGTCCATGTTTTTCCAGGTTGTCGTTATAGGGAAGGGGGGAGGGGGGTGTTTTGCATAAATAACTCTTCCACGTTTCGCATTAGGGGCTGTTTATTAACTACGACAACAATTTTTTGGGATTCTTGCCACCTCCATCCCCCCCTCGTAGATAATGAACAGCCCCTTAGTTGAACGGGACCCAAATCTCCTTTAACCACTGACTTGCTCCTGCTTACTGCAGGACCAACCGCCACGCCGTCCGAAGCGGTTATGAGCAGAAGCGCGACAAGCAGTGCTGTTTTATATCTTTTCAGAACGACGTGCAACCAAGTGGTACTCGATTATGATGACTGGGTTGGGGAAAATCGCTTGTATCATGAAAACAGCGATAAAATTATCATTTGTACATTTTTCAATAGTTTTATTTCAGAAAAAAATGGAAAAATATTTTTTCAGGTTCGTTAAGTAATATCCTATCGATTGGCGTATTTGGATTTTAATTTCATCTATAAATGACAAAGTTACAAGCGTTCAAAACCTAACACTACTTCACCACATATATTTTTTTGATTTGCACGCCAGTATAGTCGACAAAGACGTAGTTCTACGTCAAAAACTTAAAACTTCTTCTTTCCTTTATTTAACGTCGGTCTCTGTTCCGCAATCTAGTGCCAATCACCGACGGACATCGATTGCCATCCATTGATGGCAATCGAATGTGCAGGAAGGCAGCTTCCACAGCTGCGTAGGATATCGCACCCATTCATCAACACACATGGGCCGGGACCAACGGCTTACTTCCCTTCCGAAGGAAGACGTGACCAGAGATTTGTATGCCTCAGAAAAATCCCACCGACCTCGACTGGGATTGAACCCAGACCCATAGGGGTGAGAAAGCAGTCACGCTTACCACTACACCACCGGCGCCGGCAACTTAAAAACTTCAATAATAAAAAAAACACATTTTAAAGATTTTTAAAATTATGTTTATTTGAAAGCTCATCAAAAATGTTAAATTTTCTTAAATGGACACAATGGTAACTTCAAAATTGACCAAAAAGCGTAAAACATAATCTTATGTTTAATACATTTTTTTAACTTTGTTTCACGCTGTACTATGCACACAATTTTTGAACATTGCTATTGTGCATACACACTTAGAAAAAAAAAATCATGTAAATTCAGGTGATCTGAGAGTGACTTATACGAACGTCAATTTTGACATGAATTTGAGTCGTAACAGACGTTAAATATAGCTGGATCAAACGTATTTTTCGTCGAGCAATGAACTTTTCAGTCTCGGAGCACTTAATATTACATGAAATGTTTGTTTACGTCTCATCTTTTACGTCAAAGATGGATTCCGTTACGAGTAAAATAAGTTATTTCTCAGTGTGTATGAAACGAATGCGTATACTGAAAAGTATATCTTCTGCATAAATAGCAACAATAAAAAGTATATACGTGAACTAACTTTAAAAATGCTGACTTTTAATGGCCAAATTAGTACCACTGTAAAAGAGTAGTGAGTTGGCAATGTATTTTTGACAATTGTCAGACACAGTCAGTTACGAGTTTTACAAAAAATACAAAGGCCCTTTTAGTTCACGAACGTTTAGTGTATAATTGTAGATCGGCATTACTCGATTTTTCTGTTTATTAAGCGAATAGGATATCAATATGTGGGTTAGTGGTTTACAGTAAAGTTTCGATTTTATTACGGTCATATTTTTTAGCATGATTTATTCGAAACGTGATATATATAAACTCATCGAATTTAACTGTCATTCTATGCCCAAAGCACGAAATAATGGCCAAATTGGCAGAACATATCAACATTATCACTGAATTAAATTTCTCATGGTAATTTTACCTTTTTTTATAAATCGAAGACAGTTTATCAAAATAACTGGCTTCTACCAACATTTGAGTCTCAAGTAAAATAGCGCTACACTTGAACTAAGCTTAAACCAGTGAGTTAAAAAGATACAAATTCGGCAACCTCTCTTTTGATGATGGAGGGTCGAACCAGCCCGAGGCTGAAAATCTCTTTAATAAAGTAATCCAGAGTTGGTTGGAAATGCTATACTTATATCAACATGAAGCTTTATTGTGATAATTTATTAACTAGACAAAATTCAGACGAACAACAAAACTTTCAAGTCCCCTCATCCATTAATGTATGACTCATGACACTGTATGAGTTAGGTAGAGGAGTGTGCGTTTGAATAGAATTATCGCATTAATGGCCCTTCGCTCAATGTCAACTTCTATTCTATTCTCTATCCTCTTCTGAAACTTTCTCTAGTTAATAAATTATCACACTAAAGCTTCATGTTGATATTAGTATAGAATTTCCAACCAACTCTGAAAATCGTTAACTTCACGTATGAAGTAACAAAAAACACTTTGATTGAACGTAATCTAATCTAATCTTTTGATGTTGGCATCTTTGCTATCGGATTCGGAGGCTTAAAGGTTTAGCGGTAGATGTTAAGATTTTTTTCATTTTATTATAGTAACTTTAAAACTTTTAAGGTCCTTCGTGACCAATGAAATTTTTTCTGTTAAAAAAAAAGTTTAAGAATTGCCATATTGATATTTGATCTTGATATGTCACCTTTAAAGATAGGATATAAAATTAGGTCTTCTTATTTGTTCAAAATTTCTAATTTTCATAAAGATACACAGATACGCTTCTTGCGCCCCTTTTTGCCTTAACTCTAATCAAATAACATTATTGTATACACTATACACTCAGAAATCCTGAAAATTCTTGGCATCAAAAAAGTTAATTTGATTTTTAACTTGCATGAGGGTTTCTAATTCCTGAACAGAAAAAAACTTAACCTGAAAATTTTTGAATTCGGCGTATACAGTGTATCTCGAAATAAATCGTACACCCTAGGGGAAAATTTTTCGATTTTTTTTTTGCTTTATTAGAGAGATTTTCAGCCTTGTTTTCGAAACATGTTGAATAGATATATTTTTTTTTAAATCGTGGCTGAACAGATGTTTATTGATATATTGCTATAGTTTTGGTCTTTATTGGATGAGCCTGTATGAAGTTAGATTTATTTTAGTAAAACGCTCGATTTTCAACTTCTTTTTAGTAAAACTAGTGGCATATTAATGATCCTTACTCCGACTAAAAATGAGTAAAATTTTAAGAAGTTATGATTATTTTATTTCAAGAAAATGAGGTTTTTCAAGAAAAAGGCGTTTTCCTTAAATTACTCTCCAAATATGCTTAGAACTGGACAGTTGATAAACGTATGCTGAGTCAGCTGCCAACAATTCAGAGACTTGTGCTTTTTGAGCCGTTTTACAAAAAATTAAATATTTATTTATTTATCGTCAATCAGTGTAGACCGTTTTACAATTGTTGTCTTAAGTGCTATTTTTACAGTTTTGTCTTTGTTGATTTTTTTTTCATAATATGTTTCAAGAACAAGCTTAAACATTACTTCTAGTTGACGTTATGCGAGGAATTAAAATATTGCTTTAATTTGATTTTTGTAATTGTAAAGTCAATGTTACCGCAGTGCTTATTATATGTATCCATCATTTGGTTCAAGGGTACAAATTTGGCATAATTGGTACGGTGACGATTTTAACAAATATATTTCTATTTCGTGAATGCCTAGATGGTGTATATAAATTTAAGAATTACAATAGTTCTATTGAATCAATTCGATGTGAAACGATATCGTTTACGAAAGAAAGAAGACCAAACTATGCTGCAATATTGTAATATCGACCTTACATAAGCAATGTACAATGTTTTTATCGTATACGGATCGTGAAAGGCATAGCAGAAACGTTTTATGCAACCAAGGATGTTGTTAGCTCTGTTAAAAATTGTGTTATAATGATCGGTGCAAGTAAGTTTTGAGTCCAAAATAACACCTAGATCCCTGACTCAATCACACTTCTGGTTTCCTAAAGTGATTGTTATATCGGGTAGGATTTGTTTTCTACTAATGGTAATTGAGTTACATTTTTTTTTATATTTATATGTAGCAGGCTTTTTTGACACCAATTGAATTTCCTTTTTGAATGTGATGATGTCTTTGGCATCTTTTATTTCAAAAAAAAAAAAGTTTAATGTCATCAGCATATATTAAAACATGGGGGCGACCCCGGCGTAGTGGTTAACATCCATACCTCTCACGCCAAAGTCACGAGTTCAAATCTCACCCCCGGACAAGTCACGAATGACCCAAGAGTGTTAAAATGACTATAATAAAAAAAAATAAAAAAAAAAATAAATAATAAAATATATTAAAACTTTCAATTTCATAATAATAAAAGATATGTCATTGACGAAGGGAATAAATAAAAGTGGTCCTAAATGGGAGCCTTGAGGAACTCCTGAAGTGACATCAACGGGATTTTAAATCTTTCCTTTGTATTTTACTATTTGATGGCGGTCAGTTAAATATGATTCAAGCCACTTGAGGAGTGCGTAATGAATTCCCATTTTTTTTGAAGTTTAATAAAAAGCATAGGTATGTCAACTCGATCAAACGCTTTGCTGAAATACAACACTTCTACAGCAAGCGTGGTAAGCGTGATTACCTCTCACCCCAGCAGGCCTGGGTTTCAATACCAGTCGGCGCCGCCGGGATGTTCTGAGGCATAACATCTCTGATCACACCTGGGATGGGAAGTAAAGCCGTTGGTCCCCGGTTCATGAGTTGATGGGTCGATAGGTAGGGTCCAGGTGTGGGAGCTGCCTTCCTGGCACGTCGTTAGCATTGGTGCTCAGCACGGAAAACAAGATCGACGGAAAAAACAAACCAAAGGAAAAAAAAAACGCTAATTAATTAATTCGAGCAAATTCGTTGTTGTTGAACGGCCTTTAAAGAAGCCATATTGCATGGTAGTTATTCTGTTTTTAATTTGAAGAAAGAGTTTTTCATTTACAATCGCCTCGAAAAGTTTCGGAATGCAAGAGATAATAGCTATACCACGATAATTACGTATGTCGGATTTTTTACCCGGTTTAAAGATAGGCACTAAAAACGAGTTTTTCCATATTTTAGGGAAGTTTCCGGATTCCAGTGACATATTGAAAATCTAAAATAATGGAGCAGTAAGTTCAGTTGCTAAAGTTTTCATAAAAACTGGCGGAACACCGTCAGGGCCAGGACCTTTAGATGCATCTAAATTGTTTAAACCCTTTAAGATATCATGAACCTTGAGTTGACTTACGCTGATGTCACTTGAAAATTCTGGATAAGATTCAAAATATTCACGGTCACGTTTCTCTTCTGAAAACGTAGTATAAATTTCTTGGAAGAAATTTGCAAACAAATTGCATACATCATCCGAGTTCTCACCTACCCTATCGTCCAAATGCATCTTTGATGGAAAATGATCAGATTTTAATTTGGTTTTCACATAATTGAAGAAGTTCCTAGGACAAGATTTTATTTCAAGTTCAGTTTTTAAATTATGCTCCTCAAATGCCATATTCACGGCCAAATTTAACTGATCACAAATGTCTAAATAGTATGCCAAAATTTTTTCGCTATTATATTTTTTATAAAATTTGCGCGCTTTTTGCTTTCGATTTTTAAAATTTTTCAGTTCCCTGTTGTATAAAACTGGATGTTTTGGCTGTACGTAAGGCTGTACGATCAATATTGAGATACACTGTATGTCACTATATTGTCAGACGACAGAATAGACTAAATTACATGCACACAACTTTTAGCTATTCATTATAGCGGTATCATCGCAAAATCGTACATTTTTCTCATATCATTGATATGCATAATACATAAATGAAGCTCTAATAGACCCGAATGAAGCTAAGGTATACCAAGAATATTCCCCATGGAACAAAATCATTGTCACACCACATCAGAAAAACGATTAAATTCACATTCTCCGTCCGTTTTGTGGGTCATATGTATATTAACCATTGACGTAGCTAGACAATTTATCTGTAGGGGGCCTTGATAATTCTGGAGGGGGACCTAGATAATTCTGGAGGGGGACTGGCATGGGGGCAGCCCCTGCCTTTGAGGGTAAAAACCAGCAGAAGCCTCTGCCTCTTAGGGTAAATACTACCAACCGTTTTTGAGGGTGGCAAAAGAATGGGCCAACCGCTCGGCGGTGCCCTAGTGATATGGAAGCGTTCTGAACAATGTAATTTTAATCCGAAGCTAAGCTATCTGTATTAAATTACGATATACTCAACAATTTTGAAAGTTGTTGGGTAAGAACGGCAGTAGTCTTGTATCACAAATGACATCAATCGTGCGTACGACCCGGCGCCGTGCAGCGAGAGTTCACCCGTGATACCAGATTCGCACTGCCAGATTTGTATCAAGGTGTGACGGGTTGCCACTGAGCAGATCTGCAAACTAACACGTAAAGCGATCAATGTTCAGTTATCGTGCCATCACAGACGAAGACACACACCTCCGAGGAAACGCGGTTTGGAAGTTGTATATATACTGTGCATCAGCAAAAACAGTTCTAGCGATGGATGAAACTTGTTCAGTGCCTGCCAACCCTCCCAGTTGAGAGCATATTTCCAATTAGAATGGGAGAGTGATCGTACGCTCCGTGCGCTGTGGCTCTCTATGCGCATGCTCACCACCGTCCTACCCAAGGCGCGTTGTTATTGACCGCGTGGTCCGGCTACAGCAACAAGTGGAAGAGTGTTTCTGTGTTTCCTTTTTATAATGAACTTGCTGTGGCCAACAGCAGGTGCACAGTGTGGCAACGATCCCGGTAGCGTGATCAAAACCTCTAGCGCCGTGGGTATGTATCGTACAGATTTGCAGGCATGAACAAAGTTGTTTAGTGTTCCAAGAGACAGATTTTGGTGATTAACGACTATTTTGTATTCCTGCCGCATAGGTGGCGCTCAAATCTTTCTATTGAACGGAGCATCCTACAAGGACGGTTTCTTTGGTAAAGTTGTGCATTTTATAGTTATGAGAAATGTTGTCCAAGACATCATTCTAGGACCCTCTATTTAAAAGATAGATTCGAGCACCACCTATGCGGCATTAATACGAACTAATCGGAAAACACCAAAAGTTGGCCCTTAATAAACTGAGCAACTTTGTCAAAGACTGCACATCTGCATACCGACGACGGTAGAGGATTTGGCCACGCTACCCAGTTCACTGCCTCACTGTGCTGCGGCGTTTGTCAATCGAGAGCGGTGCCATACCGCTCTCTGTTTGTGGACTGGGTGGTTGCGGGGTGGTGGCGTTGTTGTTGTTTTACTTGCTCGCAGCATGGTATTGCAGAGAGAGATCGAATCAGCTGTTGTTGTGCCTGTTGTATCGTATGTAGGTAGTTAGGGAACCTTACTACGAAACGGTGAGTGAATGTGCGCCCGCGCTTTCGGTCTATGTTTAACGAGCTTGCTAAATTAATTATGCTATTAAAACATAATAAAACATGATAATTTATGATTGCCGATAAAAATAAATCAGCAGCAGGTAGGCAGTCAGTCCGTCAAGTTAGCTGGAATCGGAAGGGCGAAGAGGAGAGGCAGCGTGAAATTGATTTCGCTGCGAGTGATGTTTCCGGGCTTCGTTAATAAGGGGATCTAATTGGGTAGGGTGTTATTTTTAGATGATGAAATATTCCTGTAGGAAAGTGTCTTACTGCTCAGAGGAATGCCTCTGCTGGCCTGTTGGCGGAATATGTCCGGGTTCGTCAAGCTAGAATGTCCTATGAATAATTTTATGAGAATTTTGTATCGTCGTCGACAGGACTTATTCTTTAATTGTCAATTAGTTGGTGTCCCGATCAGGTGGGAGTAGAATATTTAGGTTTGATGTTTTTTATTTGTAGTAATAGCTGAACAAATGTGTGTAATATTGCTCTTATTTTACTGTTCAGATTAGCTACAGGAAATTTCGGTGCAGCGGACGAGTGAAAGAGCGCTTGACTTTGATAGTTTCGCCTTTCATGAAACACATCAACAGTGGTTTCATGACGTACATGACGGAAAATGGAAATATGTATTTAAAGCGTGTCTCCCGTGAAAAACCCTTGAAGCTTGCACGTAATACAGTCAGGAATCCTTATTGCCGGATTCCTTATTGCCGGTATCTCTTATTGCCGGATCCTTATTGCCGGGCTATCCGCGAATAAGGATACCCACAGCTTATGGGATTTTCACTAATGGGGGCTGTAGTGGATTATCTCATTTGTTTCAATACATAAAGCTATACTGTCTTCGACAAAGTTGCTGTACTGGGTTAGACCAACAAGCCTGTGCCATTGGATTCAGGTTAAATTGGGAACTACGCCGCTAGAGGCGCTTCACTTTTATGTTACTTATGACGGGCGCTATAATATATGGATCATATTTCCAACATCGAATATTTCGTGATCCTGACCATATAGAAAGTTACTGTCTTCAGCAAAGTTGTTTAGGTGACCAAGTCCTTTCGGATGGTGGCCGTATTAGTTCAGAACTCTCTCACTACGCAGCGCTAGTATGCATGTGTAATTCCTATATAAACTGTATCTCGAGAGCCTGGCCATATAGAAAGTTGCTGTTTTCAGAAAAGTTGTGCAGGTGAGCAAGTCCTTTTGGATGGTGGCCATATTAGTTCAGAACTCTCTCACTACGCAGCGCTAGTGTACATGTGCAATTCTTATATAAACTGTATCTCGAGAGCCTGGCCATATAGAAAGTTGCTGTTTTCAGCAAAGTTGTGCAGGTGACCAAGTCCTTTTGGATGGTGGCCATATTAGTTCAGAACTCTCTCACTACGCAGCGCTAGTGTGCATGTGCAATTCTTATATAAACTGTATCTCGAGAGCCTGGCCATATAGAAAGTTGCTGTTTTCAGCAAAGTTGTGCAGGTGAGCAAGTCCTTTTGGATGGGGGCCATATTAGTTCAGAACTCTCTCACTACGCAGCGCTAGTGTACATGTGCAATTCTTATATAAACTGTATCTCGAGAGCCTGGCCATATAGAAAGTTGCTGTTTTCAGCAAAGTTGTGCAGGTGAGCAAGTCCTTTTGGATGGGGGCCATATTAGTTCAGAACTCTCTCACTACGCAGCGCTAGTGTACATGTGCAATTCTTATATAAACTGTATCTCGAGAGCCTGGCCATATAGAAAGTTGCTGTTTTCAGCAAAGTTGTGCAGGTGAGCAAGTCCTTTTGGATGGTGGCCATATTAGTTCAGAACTCTCTCACTACGCAGCGCTAGTGTGCATGTGCAATTCTTATATAAACTGTATCTCGAGAGCCTGGCCATATAGAAAGTTGCTGTTTTCAGCAAAGTTGTGCAGGTGAGCAAGTCCTTTCGGATGATGTTCATATTAGTTCAGAACACGCTCACTACGCGGCGCTAGTGTGCAAGTAAATTTCCTGTATAAGCTGTATCTCGAGAACCTGGCCATATAGAAGGTTACTGTCTTGAGCAAAGTTGTTCAGATGACTAAGTCCTTTCGGATGATCGTCATATTGTTTCAGAACTCTCACGCTACGCGGCGCTAGTGTACACATGAACTTCCTTAATATGTTATGTCTCCAAAGCTTGTCCATATAAGATGTTGCTGTGCAATGTGAGAACAGGAACCGGAAAAGGGATGACGTGTAGAGGCTGGAAATCGATGTCAGATGCCATTTTGGAATCCAAGATGGCGGCCATCGGTTCAAGAAAAACTGTCAAATACCCTACAATATGGATATTTTTGGAAAGGGGACGACGTGTAGAGGCCAAAAAACGATGTCAGACGCCATTTTGGAATCCAAGGTGGTTGCCATCGTTTCAATAAAAACTGTCAAATACTCAAAACCATGGGTATTTTCGGATATGAGATGACGTGTAGAGACCGGAAATCGATGTCAGATGCCATTTTGTAAACCAAGATGGCAACCATAGGTTCAAGAAAAACTGTCAAATACCCTACAATATGAATATTTTTGGAAGGAGACGACGTGTAGTGGCCGGAAATAGATGCCAGATGACATTTCGGGATCCAAGATGGCGGCCATCAGTTTAAGAAAAACTGTCAAATACACTACAATGTGGGAATTTCCGAAAATGCACGACGTGTAAAAGCCAGATATAGATTCCAGACGCTATTTTGGAATCCAATATGGCGGCAACATGTTTTCCATGGTCACCATAGCCGATCGAACTCCAGACGAAACTAGAACCGCACTACCGTTCATACTGGTGACAACGCTCTGATGAGACAACGAAACCTTACCCCCAAGCTCCAACCCTGATCCTATCCTTCGACAATGTACCTCTCTTACCTCGAGTAAGCCGCGAGTATTCGGCCCAACTCCTACTAGACATAGAATTAAGTGAATGTTGTTACAAACAAAGCAGAATGAACTATCGGCTCCGTAAAGCTAACGTGATTGAGCCTTCCAAATAAACGAACTAGTTAAAAAAAACATGTTTTCCATAAATAAGGCTTACCAAGAATATTGCGTATCATTTATTGTGTATAGCGTATCACTGAGCAAGATCGCAACATAACGTGAAAAATTCCTCAAAACAATAAAACGCTTTTAATTGTTTTGTTTTTTTTTTCTATCGTAAACTACTGATTTATTCCTGGACCCCTCTACAGTGAATATGGTTGATATTTTCATCCACCACCTGGTGCGACAGAAATCGAGTTAAAACTAAATCAACTCTTCGAGGTCGAAAGTTTCTGCACATTGGACAGCAATGTTGAACGAAGTGCAAAAATGCAAGACCGGATGGTCGCCATCTTGGATTCCAAAATGGCGTCTGGCATCGATTTCTGGCCTCTACACGTCGTTCCCTCTCTGGAAATACCCGTATTATAGGGTATTTGACAGTTTTTCTTGACCCGGTCGCCGCCATCTTGGATTCCAAAATGACGTCTGGCATCAATTTCCGACCTCTACACGTCGTCCCCTTTCCAAAAATATCCATATTGTAGGGTATTTGACAGTTTTTCTTGAACCGATGGCCGCCATCTTGGATTCCAAAATGGCATCTGACATCGATTTCCGGCCTCTACACGTTATCCCTTTTCCGGTTCCTGTTCTCACATTGCACAGCAACATCTTATATGGACAAGCTTTGGAGACATAACATATTAAGGAAGTTCATGTGTACACTAGCGCCGCGTAGCGTGAGAGTTCTGAAATAATATGACGATCATCCGAAAGGACTTAGTCATCTGAACAACTTTGCTCAAGACAGTAACGTTCTATATAGCCAGGTTCTCGAGATACAGCTTATACAGGAAATTTACTTGCACACTAGCGCCGCGTAGTGAGCGTGTTTTGAACTAATATGACGACCATCCGAAAGGACTTGATCACCTGCACAACTTTGCTGAAGACAGTAACCTTTTATATGGCCAGGTTCTCGAGATACAGCTTATACAGGAAATTCACTTGCACACTAGCGCCACGTAGTGAGCGTGTTCTGAACTAATATGAACATCATCCGAAAGGACTTGCTCACCTGCACAACTTTGCTGAAAACAGCAACTTTCTATATGGCCAGGCTCTCGAGATACAGTTTATATAGGAATTGCACATGCACACTAGCGCTGCGTAGTGAGAGAGTTCTGAACTAATATGGCCACCATCCAAAAGGACTTGCTCACCTGCACAACTTTGCTGAAAACAGCAACTTTCTATATGGCCAGGCTCTCGAGATACAGTTTATATAAGAATTGCACATGTACACTAGCGCTGCGTAGTGAGAGAGTTCTGAACTAGTATGGCCACCATCCAAAAGGACTTGCTCACCTGCACAACTTTTCTGAAAACAGCAACTTTCTATATGGCCAGGCTCTCGAGATACAGTTTATATAGGAATTGCACATGCATACTAGCGCTGCGTAGTGAGAGAGTTCTGAACTAATATGGCCACCATCCGAAAGGACTTGGTCACCTAAACAACTTTGCTGAAGACAGTAACTTTCTATATGGTCAGGATCACGAAATATTCGATGTTGGAAATATGATCCATATATTATAGCGCCCGTCATAAGTAACATAAAAGTGAAGCGCCTCTAGCGGCGTAGTTCCCAATTTAACCTGAATTCAATGGCACAGGCTTGTTGGTCTAACCCAGTACAGCAACTTTGTCGAAGACAGTATAGCTTTATGTATTGAAACAAATGAGATAATCCACTACAGCCCCCATTAGTGAAAATCCCATAAGCTGTGGGTATCCTTATTCGCGGTTCCTTATTCACGCCCCCGTTACCCCGGCAATAAGGATTCCTGACTGTATGTTTAATTTAACTTACATCCACATAAAAGTAACAAAAACGGGACAAAACGCATATTAAACCAAAAGAGCGTCGATAGAGTGTCGGTGAAAGGGATTGACATCCATAAGGAGGTCTCGTTTTATCTCGATAATCGTCGTTACTTTCGTTGAAAGTGATGAGCAAAGCAATGACGAGAAAATCCACAGCCAGCCTTTTGTTCTAAGCGTGCTTCTTTTTCATTTTTGTTTCGTGCTGATAGTCTAGCTAGATGTTATATAAATGATGCGTTGAACACATTACATGAAAGAGACGAAACTCGAGTTCATTTTAGCGCTTAGAAAATGTAGAGCCCTGATTACAACAACAAAGCACAACGATCTCTTGCTGATGTATTCCTACCTAACCAATTATAACAGGAAATGGTCTGTTGTAGAAATCACATGCTCAATTAGATTTTTGATAACTGGTTTTGAGTACTATGACTCGAAAGTCGAATTGTTAACGCTATGGCGTCTTTAAGGTTCAATTTACTTCGGTGCATTTTTTTTAAATTCAAAAGCAGTTTTTTCCGACGCATTATTTTAGAGTGCAAAAAGCTCGCGTTATTTTGTGTAAAATGTCAAAAGGAATCGAATAGTGTGAACTTTTTGCAATCTGAAATAATACGTTGGAAAAAACTGCCTTTGAAATTTTCCAAAGAGCATCAAAGTAAATTGAACCTTAAGAAAGTAGTTTGATATGATATGCTTTACCACTTTCCACAGAAAATTTCATTTATGAATGCAGTTTTCTGATGAGGATTCAAAATGGATCCTCATGAGGATACAATCTCATAGTTAAAATAAAGAGACATGTCATGATGATAGAGAAGTTTGACGCGTTTGATGGAGAAGCTTGATCATTATCCAGAGTTAGATTCAGAGTTATTAAATATATGTGGCACTTTTGAGACTACATTTAAAACTGAAACTCTTTATTTCTAGAGCTAAAATCATTCAGTCAGCCATGAACAAATTTATTTTGGCCAGTTAGAAAACATCATATGTTATGTTGTTTTTCTAACCTTCTCCATATAAAGTGGGTTGCTGTTTTTTTTTCTGGCCGTTTGGACTTCCCCAGGAATGGACTGAGGGATCTTCCCGGGAATTACCTGGAACCGGAAAAACTTGTTATCCAGTAACTAGATAGGTAATAAGTTTGAATTTAAATAGTTATTCAACATTCATCATTTTTTAGCTTCTTGCGAACGGTTGAGGAAATAAGACTATTAGTTGTTGAATCTATGTAATGTAAATAGATAAAATAAAATAATTTGATTTTCTCTGGAAGAAATTTTTCAATCCTCCCCCAAGGATTCTTTCGACTTTCATAGATTTTTATTTCGATTTCAAACCTCTACAAGCAGCTGCTGCCTACTACTCTTGGAAGTGTCATACAGGTAGCTTAATTTTTTAACTACTTCCCCTGGTTTCTGCTAATTTCCCTCGAGAGAGATTTTTAACTTACTCCGGAAGATTCTTCCAACCTCCTTTGAAAAAATCTCCAGACTTAACCAGGAAAATATTTTTGATTGCCTCTGAAAGTTTCTTCTGGGTTAGATTAGGTAATTTTTTTAAAACATCCTAAGATGATGATGGCCCACCACTAACCCCCGTACATGGGAATTTGTTTGGGTTTATTTATCTATTTAGATAATTATAAAAAAAAAATCAATTTCAATTTAGTCATTGCATTTGCATTTTTGTATTCCCATGTACCTCCATCATTGTCCTTATTATTTTTTGCCAATTTTGAGAACAGGAACCCATCTGGGCACTGGGACTAATTTGGGAATAGATCCCTACACATATGAGTCCAATTTAGGGTTTTACCGCGCCCCAGATCACGTTGCTTCTGTAATACAATGTCAATGTTCAAGACGTTAGTTCTATTTGGTTTCATCATCACTAGTGACTGAAAAATGTCACATATACACTTATTATAACGCTTCACTACATAACATTATCCTTCACAAATGACACACATTTTCTTTTAAAGACGTTCACACTATTTTCTTCTCGTAAGTCCCTAGGTAAAGAGTTGTACAGCTTAACGCCCTTGTAAAACAGTGAGTTTTGCGTGGATGCTTTCAAAAATGACGCAACTCGAACATCATCAGCAGATCTTGTCCTATAACTATGAATGTCTCTGCCACGTTCAAGCCGAGATGACAGATACTCTGGTGCAAGTCCATTGGCTATTTTATGCACCAACAACAGGGTTTGGTATGTTACACACTGCTTAACAGAGAGCCATTGTAGTGCATCCAACAATTGCCTTACCGATGTTCGCCTGTTGCATCTCAAAATGAGTCTCATTACCTTATTTTGCAGTTTTTGAAGACGATACATTTGTTAGTTGCTGGCCAGATATATTTTCGACGGGCAAAAATCAAAATGCGGTGATATCAGTGCTTTATACAGGTAAACCATACTCAACTCATTACTATGTCGACTTAACACCGTATTTCTTCGCAATCTTTTTCACTATATAGTCAATGTAACTTTTGAAACATAGATTTTCATCAATGATAACACCTAAATTCTTAAACTCTTTGACACATTCCAATGGAATTCCATTTATATTCACATTCACCCATTCATTATTCACTGGTTTATTGGATATTATCATGTACTTTGTCTTTGCTACGTTTAATTTGAGTTTTTTTTTATGATTTAACCATTTTGATAGCTTTTCCAGATCACAGTTCAGTTTTTCAGTAGCAGCAATTGTCGAATGCAATAAATATCACAGTGTCGTCCGCAAATAAATTAATATCACAGTGTTTTTGTATTCTCTTCAAGTCGTTGATGTATAAAATAAATAAAAGAGGCCCCAGTACACTTCCTTGAGGAACACCCGTTTTTGTTTATTAGGCACTTGATATCACATGTTTATATTTAGTTTTTTGGTATCGGAGATTTAAGTACGATGAAAACCACTGCAGTACAGTTTCACAAACACCATATTTCATTAGCGTTTGTATTAGTTTGCTTCTAGAGATAGTTTCAAATGCCCTCTTTTAGTCTAGAAACACAGCTATAACTTTAAACCGCTTTTCAAGATGAGTTTTCCACTTTGCAAGGACAAGGTTCAACGCATTTTCACAAGAATAAAACATACTCCAAAAGCTGTTATTTCACTGTCAATTCCAGAACTTTTTCGTAGAGTGGCAGCATGTTCACAGGCCGGTATTCTTCAGCTTTTATAGTTCTTTGAACCTTTTCAGTAGGAACTAGCAAAGATTCCTTCCATTAGTTAGGAACAACACCAGTCATTAAGGACTCATTTATTATTTCTAGTAAAGCAGTAAAGGTTATCCCCGAGCAGTGTCTTCTAACTACTTCTGGGAGATTTTCCGACTTTCCGGGAGTTTTTCCGGCAGAAACGGATGCGGTGGCTGGAAAGAATGATTGAATATGCGTGAAAATTAAGAACGAGAGTGGTGGATAAAATAGGTTGCAACACAGCAAAAAATTATTTTTTATATCACATCACAGTGGAAGCACTTTAATCGTGTCAAAAATATGGTGTAATATTACTTGCCAAAAAGGACAACATTTTCATTAATACAGTGCTTGAATTGACGTTACGCTGCTTTTACTTGATTATTTTTGTGGCCATAAAAAATACATGAGATTTTCGACATAAATGAAGTGCATTATCTTGGATGTAATATTAAAATTTATTTTTTGCTGTGAAGATTCACAACGTACAGTTCTGACACCTGCTGAACACAACACTATTTACTAAGGAAATTTGTGTCATTTTGGAGTTTTCAAAATCATCCAGATGTTCATTGATCGGGATAATACATCCCGCAGTTTTCCTGAATTACTCTGAATTTCCGCGAACTTTACGTAACTTCAGTAAAGTTTGTTAAGCTCTTGTGAAATTTTATCAACTTTTCGATGTTCTCTAAATTTCCTTGAAATTTTTTCAACTTCCTTGAGGTTCTCTGGACTTCCTAGAAATTCTCTGGGTTGTCAGAAATTCCCTAGACTTCCCTGATTAACACAGAACTTCTTAAAATAACTCACAATTTTCCTGAGGATAATTAATGGAATTGTCTAGAAGTTTACTGATGTTTCCTGAAGTATGCTAACGGAATTTCTCCCTAAAATCTACAAACTTTTTTGTTTATATGTTTATTTGTTATGTTTGCATCAAAAGACTAGAAATAGTCCCATCCCATCAAAAAAGTACAGATTATACAGACTACATATAGGGGAAATGACGGCTTCGGCATGACAGACTATTTTCGGCAACCCAAAATGAAAAGCTAATTTCACTGGATTTTCTTACGAAAATACTTCGCTGAATGCATTCAAACGATTCTTTAGGCTTTCAGCTTCAATTTATTTTATATTTATGATTATATTTTAACCACTGAGAAAAAGCAATCTAGTAGGCTTTTCTTGAAATGAAACACAAGCACTACAAAATGCTGCAGATTTCGAGTTGCCGATGAAAGCACAGCTGTTTAACACGCAGCTCAAATAGAAAGGTTGCCGAATAAAAAGATGTTGCCCACAATAGCCGCTCTCACTAGACAAGTTTGAAGCTTTGTAAAAGCGTTTCAAAACAGTTTTTGAGAATTCTTGCGACTGAAATTGTTAGAGCAGCTGGCAGCAAAAGATTGTAAACAAACCAATATTGCATATGTGTGCGTTCCTGAGAGAAAAAGGCTATAGAAAGATGACCACTGCTTAGGTTGCCAAGAATACGTAAATTCCTCTACTACAGTTACTACAGTTACAAAGGAAAATAACTAGGAAAGCATTGTGAAGTTACTAAAAATTTATAAGTCTTAAATTTTACACTTAGCTGTTGGGCACCAAGCACCTTCGGTCAGCAAAAAAGGCAGAGAATCTTCGGCGAAGCATATTCCGTGTCAAGTGGGAATCGAACATCAACGCTACTCGGTTGAACACTCGCTCTCTAAGCTATAATTAGTTCAAAGAAGTGGAAGTCTCACCATAAGACTGTTGCGTAGTGATCGAGGTTGAACATTCGGATACGTAAGGGCTCAACATTGATCAATTGGCAGCGATTCTCGTAGCCTGCAAGACGAAGTGGGTATCTCCAAGGTAGCTTACGGAGCGCGAAGCGAAGAAAACGTCATTGCACAGATTCAATTCGCTCGGCCCCATTATTGTAGTTCGGGCTCCAGACTGCAGAGCAGTATTTAAACGTAGATCGTACGAGAGAGAAATAGAGCGATTTCAAGCAGTAAATGTCTGTGAAGTTCTTAGGAATCTTGAAGATAAAACCAAGCGTTCTGGACGCTTTGTCGATGACGTACAATATATGGTGTGAGTCTAGAAAAACGCCTAAGTCTTTCACGCAATGCACCCGTTCGATAGTCGTGCCTAGTATGTAGTTTGTAGTTGAAAATAATCGGTTGTTTCTTGCGTGAGAAAGTAATAACTGTACACTTAGCTGGGTTGACCACCAGTCGGTTTAGACTACACCAGTCAGCAAAGATGTCAATCTGATTTTGGAGAGAACGGCAGTCGGCGAGTGAGCGGATGCGCAGAAAAACTTTCAGATCTGTGATAACATGGTGAACGTCGTCGAAGTAAAGGAGAAATACCAATGGTTCCAGATGGCTACCCTGAGGTATACCGGACTTTGCGCAGAAGCTTGCTGAGCGACAAGTACCCAAAGTTACTGTCAATTGTCGCTCCGTGAGGTATGAATGAAACCATCTCAAAATATTTCCACCGATCCCTAGCCTATCAAGCTTAGCGATCGCAATTTCGTGGTTCAGCTTATCGAAGGCTGCCGTAAGATCTGTGTAGATAACGTCCAAGCAATCAAACTGTCTGTGATGTAAGACGTTAGGCACAGCAGGTTCGTAGCTGTGGAATGCCCAGTTATGAATCCGTGTTGATCTGTACTTAGATATTGCTTGCAATGCGCATTTAGGGACTCTATGGCAACCAATTCAAAAAGTTTTGATACAGCACTCAGTGGCGTGATTCCCCGGTAGTTGTTTACGTCGCGTTTGCTTCCCTTTTTATGAACAGGAAACATATCCGCAGTCTTCCAGCAAGACGGAAAGATGCCGCTGGAAAGAGAGAGCTGGAATATGCGGCGCAGTGGATCTAAAAGACAAGTGATGTTCTTTTTAAGAATAATCGACGGAACACCATCGGGTCCAGCCTTAGCTGAAGTCTTAAGTTTAGATGCTGCTCTACAAATCGTATCTGTAGTGGCTTCGACCATGCTGAGCGTTTGGTTGACCAAAGGAACATTACTGGTTGCTCGTCTTCAAACACACTAGCAAATTTGGCTGAGAACAGGTTGCAAATGTCTTGTTGATTGACAGCAGTTTCACCATTAAAAATCATGGAAGAGGGTAAGCCCTGCGTTGCCCATTTACGAGGTTCCAGAAGGATTTCGGGTGTGATTTTAGCCGCCGTTGAATCGTCCTTTGATAGCGTTGAAAACAGAGACGACTTAACCGCTTATACTCGTGGTTGAGTCTGACATAGTAGCATTTCAGCGGCAGTGTGCGGAGTTTAGTAAATCTTCTGAGAGCAGCCTTCTTAGTTCTTTTCAACGAGCGAAGATCTTTCGTCATCCACGGGACGCGAGAGTCGATATGGATGATCTTTTTTGAAACGTGTCTGTCAATGACATATGCCAAGACGTGAGAAAAGGTTTGTGCAGCAATGTTGACGTCTACAGGATCCAACCTCCGTTGTTCGGGAACAATGGAAGGATCAGCGTGTAGTTGCATTTGAGAGCTGGTAGATTTCACTTGACGTAGGAAGGATGTTCTAGTAGGGCCGCTGGAAATTAAGATACTTTCAGGCGACAATATATTCGTCGGTTGATCGTACTTGCCAATAACAGGAATGTGGAAGACCCCTTCTCCCATCTCAAACGCAGGGCCGGGACGACTGCTGGTCGCTGGCAGGAGGGGCTCTACTGCGATGAGCGGAATGGTGGCTCCATGTTGCCGACTGGCAGATGTTTGAGGTGAGTTGAAGGCACTGGAATTATGATCATCATCATGCAGTGAAAGTTCGCTAGTAAGTGTGTACTTGCCTAACATAGCAAGCTTGGAGACCCTCAATCCACATCTAAATTCAGGGCCAGGACGACTTGGATGAACGCTGGCTGTAATAGGCGCAACTGATTTAGAGGAACTGGGGACTCCCAAAATGCTTTCTACGGTGCGTCTTGGTAGAGAAGTAATTTGGCTCAATTGATTTTCGGAGGGCATCACCGAAAATTCGCTTGGAGCGGGGTCAGAATAACCTGAGTATGGGAAAACTCATCACGCAACGATAAACTTAAATCACAGAGGTACTTGCCTATGCAAGCATGGTGGAAGACCCCCTTTCCACCACCAACTACAGGGCCGAGACGACTATGTTGGACGAAGGCGATGGTAGGCGGGACTGTGTTGGGGAGATCGGGGGCTTGCATCAGGCTTTCTACGGTGCGTCTCGGGGACATTGTTGATTCGTCAGATGAGGGGATTAAGGGGTGACTGTTATACTGGGTGTACCTAAAGGGGCTGACATATCGAGAGGTGCTGGTGTCCCAAACGGTGTGCCCGTTGGAGAGCCACCCGGAATAGTCTCTGGAACAGCAGGGAGTGCTGGGATATCAGGAGGTAGCCATACATTGTTTTTCGCCTGAGTATCCTCGAATTCTCTGTACACAATCCCCTGTGACCAAGTTTCAGGGTTCAAAGCGTTCTCTTTTAGTTCCATTGGAACGCCGACCTTGTAGGAGATGTAGTTCATCGATGGTGGGTCGGTGCCTTTTTTCACTAAAGAGACGACTTTAACTGGCTCACATGATACACTTGGTCGCAGAACCCCATACATTCGATGTGGTCTTTGTCCGGTTTCACTGTTTTGGCACAGCGGTCGCACGCACTTGTACTGGTCATTTCGTTGAACGGAATTAAGGCTCTATACGCGTGAAATGCCGAGGTGGGCGGCACATCTAAATCTCAATTCTAGATGCTCAAAAAATCTCACGCTAGCGAATCAATCTTTGAAAAATCATCTTTTATTTCTCGCATCTACTTGCATCGTGCTTCATATTTTTGCAGGAAATCTTCAAAATCGACATAAATCTTCCTTTTATCTACTCAGCGTGCGTGCCACAGCAAAACACAATCTTTTCTGCATCGTAGATAGAGTCGTCCCCCTCGTGAAATGCCCAATAAGCAGATTACTAAATCCAGATGTAGGTGGCACGTCGAATGTTAGACGAACGATCGAAAGGTGGTTTTTGCAACACCACTTGCACAACAAACAGACAATTCTATGGATGACTGGCAATTTCACAGCACCAAATATACGGTAAAACTAAATAATGTCACCACGAATCAACTGATTTCCACTTTCCACGTAAATTCACAAAACTAGAGTTTACAGAGGTACACGAATAACTTCAGTGAACTGTCTTTGAATGGACTAAAACAATCAAAACCCGACAGCGATTGAGCAGTGTTGTATGTATGTATGTAAGTAGCCACCATCCTAGCTTGGATCTTGCTTTGCATGAATTTATATATAATCATGTAATATATAATGTATATAAAATATGTAGTAGAATGAAAAATATAATAAAAAATAAAGATGTTTTACGAAAAACAAATAACCTAGATTATTGGGTCCTATACACAGACTTTTTGTTTTATGTGCCATGAAATGACATAATGCATAATTGTATGTTTTGAAAATATAATACTGAAGTATTGAATCAATAGACCGAAAATCGAGGTTATTTGGACATGAGATATTATATTTAAAAGGATACTACCAAACCGACCATCAAACGCACTGCCCACAAAAGCAGACACGTCCCCTCGAAAATGCAATCGAGAAATGTACAAGAACAATCCTCAACTGGAACGTACTCACCAAATCAATATATCCGGGAGCGCATTCCCGATGTCGTCGAACGGCAAAAAAAGGAACTCGGTGAGAAAATTTGTGATACGGAATTTTCACTGAAAACAACCGCGAATTTCACCATCCAACTGCGAAACACGTTCAGAAGCACTTTTGGTACACTTTCGATATCAATTTCTTTCGAAAAACTTATTTTTTTTATTTTATGCAAAAATAGTTGCAAGTGAACCAACATCAACACCGATCGTGCCAAGCTCTTTCACGCACCTTGCAGCGCGTACATAAACTGAAATGAAACATTATCACTCGCGATGCCACAAATATCTAAAGCCCTACAGTAAAAGTATGGACGTTTGTCAAAAGTTTTTCCAATCGAACCGTCAAAATGCACCGCTTTGCTCGATTGGAACAGCTTTTTTCAGTTTTGTGGTGACAGTCGTCCATACTTTTACTGTAGGGCTTTACAAATATCTGGTCCGAGAGAAAAAAAATCAAACAACGCAGAAAGCGCCAAATCTTCTGATGCTTGCAAACATGATGAATCACGTTTTCACAATTCTAAAACTTCCCAGAAAGAGAGAAAACCACCAATCACACACGTATAACCGTCCGGGAGGCAGAGTGCCAGCGCCAGTCTTGTAAGCGGTCACGGTAGTCGACATATTTTCTGTGACAATCGACTGCCTTTGCCTCCGACACTTGCAAAACAAACGAATGGGAGCCCAAACAAACCACCCAAAACTGTCAAAACTTACGGGTGAGAGAAGAGTGCGGCAAATCTTCGTGAACTGATCAATGGATGACTGGCAATTTCACAACACCAAATATACGGTAAAACTAAATAAAGTCAACACGAATCAACTGATTTCCACTTTCCACGTAAATTCACAAAACTAGAGTTTACAGAGGTACACGAATAACTTCAGTGAAGTGTCTTTTAATGGACTAAAACAATCAAAACCCGACAGCGATTGAGCAGTGTTACTATCAAAACAAACAGTGTTCTTCAACTATTTAAACATCCTTGGACTTTCCTGAAGATCCGAAAATTGACTAGATGTTCTCCGAAGTTCTCTTAAGTAGCCATGATTTTTCTAATTGTCATGAATCTTCTCTGACGTTCCTATAATTTTACTGGAATTATCGGAACGTCTGTGAAGTTCCTTAATCCTTTTTTGAAGTTTTCTTAACTTCATAGGAGTTCTTTGGACTTCCCTTAAATTAACAGGGTTTCTCTAAGCCAAGCATGGGCAAATTCATTCACTCGCATGAGCACCACAGAAACAAAATAGCTATCCTCACCTACAAACAGATTGCCGAGTGAGTGTAAATTCTTCCAACCAAGCGACTCTGCATGTAGACTCGGAACTGACAGCAGTAAAAGGAATGAAGTAGGATTAGGCGATCTTGGATAGATCTTATGAAGATTGATCTTTTTCATCCCGATTTCCGATTTTTCGGATCGATTCTTTGTCAAAAGATCGAAAAGATCGATCTCTTTTTTTCGATCTTCAAAAAAAAGGTGGTAGATTTTGTAATTGTATTGACATCGAAAAAACGATTTACTCTCACCCCGGACTGCATGGTAAATTTAACGAACATAACGTTAACATCAGCTTCGCTCTCTATAATGACGTCACTATTTGCGTTTCCGATATTTACGAATACAGCAACATTTGATGATTTTCTCTGCCTCCATCCTGTGGTCATTGCTTCTTATCGTCACGACAACATTTCCGGAGAACTTCAAGAATAGGGCGTAATTGCTTTCGTAAACAAACACTTCATTTAACGATTTCTCTCGAATTAAAGCTCAATCTAAAAAACTAACAAAGCAAACAGGTAGATGAATGGTTCCTCTATAATTTGGTATAGTTTGTTCACGAGATTGTTCTTTTATTCGCGAGAAATCAGCGATTGACATGTTTGTTTACAAAAGCAATTACGCTCAAATCTTAAAGTTCTCCCGATTTAATTGAATATTATAAAGGAAAGGATTTCTGGGGGTACCAACGTAAACAAGAGTATAGTCCATTCGATTGATATTGAATATTGATTCTATTAGCAAGAGTATTGATGGTCCGAAAGTGAGGATAACAATAACAAACCAACATTTTTGGCTTGAGTGAAAGTGAGTGAGGATAGCAAACTAAGCACTTTAAAATGCGATTTCACAAGTGTGCAAGTTATAAACGTCAGAAAGGTCACTTACAATTAAAACCATAAGATCGATCTGCCAAAGATCGATTCTTTGGTACCGATTTAATTAGTGAATCGATTCTAGAGCCAAATATAAGATCGATCTGTCAAGATCGATCTTTCTCTGAAGATCGCTCTAGAAAGAAGGATAAACTGAAAAGCAGAAGAACAATTCTAGATAGTGCTGGAATTAGGGCGTAACAGCTTTAGTAAATAATGGCTTCTCTCGATGAGTTCTCGAAAGGCATGGCTCTCCCTGGCAAATCAACATTACCATCGAATAGGTTGGTTTGTGTAGGCGGGCCTTCCCAAGTAGCAATTCTGTTTTTATTAGGGTTCTGTAGATCATGATTTAGACTTGTACAATGCTTTAAACACTTGCTGTTACGCTCTAATTCCAGCTCATTGGCAAATATAGTTGTGTATGGGTAAATTGTATGGACAATTCAATCTGAACATTGCATTAGGTCCAAAGTAACATTGATCGATTCTCTTCGTCGACTTTCTCTTTCGTTAATAACTTGAACACAGAACCGTTTTTTGATGTGTTTGTCGTATTAGATGCAAGATAAAAGCTTCTTTTTTCGATCTGTGTCCTGAAAATACCTGGGAATGTCTCTACATGGCCGTGGGGATGCAAAGAGAAAGCTGATGAAGAGAATCTGTCAATGATACTTAGGACCTAATGCAATGTTCAGCTTCTACTGTCTACGTATTTAATGAACAGCAATATACTTAACTATTAACTAAAGATTGCACCCTTATGGTGGAAGGAAATGTGATGGTAGGTAAGTTTAAAACTCCTTCGAAAAGCAGTCGCAGGAGCAGCTCAATGTTCTGAAGTCTGCATTACGCGGAATGTTTTTTCTCCCTTTCAGATATCTCCAAGCTTCAATTTAGTTTACATATATTTATGAACCATCAATATTTCAATCCGAATAATACAACATATGTATCGATGGATATTCTTCATTGACTTGCTTGGCTATACGAATCGTTTTATTTTCAGTTTGCATCAACATCAACATCGCATCAACTATTCTAAAATGCATAATTTGATTGTCCATCGAGAGTATCGATGGAGAGAATCGATCATTGAAGTCGTTTTTATTTCCTAATCAAACATACCTTTTGGTGGCGAGCGAACGCTGAGATCAACTGGTTCAAGCTGGACTGGTGGGCCCTCTGCCTGCAAGGGAGAAAAGAGAAGAAATCATATTACTCAGTTTCCTGTTCCACAATCCACATAGCATGACAAAGCATCATGAATCTCTAAGGTGAGGAAGAAAGGAGCGTGCATAGAGTTCCAATTTGTGATATCATCATCAATAACAGCCATTTAGCTGGCGCTAAATTCTCACCACAACCCGCAAGCAAATGCAACGACGTGAGAATAACATAATTTATTTGCAACAGAACGCAGAGATCAATTACTTGGGATAAGAAAAGGTGTACCAACGATCACGGAATGGACGACTGAAAAAATAAAAATAAAAACAAAACACTCTGTTGCGGCTCAGCTGGAAGGGTACAGAACAATACTCCACATTAGACACTCACTGGCTTTTGCCTTACTCGTGCTGCTACTGGAGTAGCTAAGCAGCAGGCAGTCAGTGTCAACCGCCGCATTTCCTTATTTAGTGCGTGGGAATAACCTAATTAACTTCCTTTTCCGAAGAGTAACAGAGAGCGCAGCGTTTGTCAGGCGGTTCTTCAGTAAGCAGGTTTCGGAGCACCAGGCAGGGAGGGAAGTTGTAAGCAACAGAACATAAACAAACAGAAACACGCCTTCACTTTTGCGCGCTAAGGTTCGAACGTCCCGCAGTCGTCGACCGTCGTCGTCGTCGGTTAATCTCTGGTGTTTTCGGAGAACGTAGGGATGATCGGAACAAACGCTTAAACGGATCATTCAAATTCGGTACTCAAGCTAAAATCTTCCAACGAACACCCCTAGTCAGATTTTATTAATGTGAAACCGGAGCATTTATGCTGGAATCACGTTTTGCTTTTCTGCTCCACCACATCGCATCATGCAACTGACCTGCCTGCGATGCACCGATTCTCCCAAACCTCACATTCAGAAGAGCCAATCCGATCTTCTTATTCGTGAGGAAACCATTCGTTTTCGGTGGAGCACTCAGGCTAAACGCCACCGAGATTGGAAGTTCCCATCTTTTGCCTTTACGCCCGTTCGTTTCGCCGTTTGTGTTTGCTCATTGCATTCTGTTGCTGCTCAGCAGTACCACCAGAAGGGAGGTAACCCAAGAGGGCCATAACATAACCACAATAAAACGTTCAATATACACGAGTTTATTTGGAACTCTTTGGAGTCAATTCAATTCAACTGCAATAAACGTCAACCGTTGCATTGTGCATTGCACGGATAGCAGTTCGTGCTAGAAGTGGGGAAGTGTCGGACGGAGACCTCACTACTCTTTCTGGTAAATGAATGCTCCATGATCATGTTTCTTTCGAGAAGCTCGAGAATCGGCAAAGAGCTCTGGCTCCTACAGGCGGATCTGCCCCGCGTCCGTGTCGGAGAAGCCGCGACTCATCAAAATCTATCTGCTTTTTAGCATCTATTACATAAACAGATTGAAATATCGTGTTTCGAGCGTGGGAGAATATTTGCCGGGTCTGGGACACTCTTTCTCTCTCTATCTGTTTCTCTGTGAATATCACTTGGGATGGGACCGTTTTGTCTCACTTCCCCGGCTCCGGTCTGTGATGATGACGCGGATGGACGCCTGCGGGCGGTTTCGTTGGCGATCGCGTCGTGAACGCCCTTCGCCTAGATTCGCCGCCCGCCACCAGGGAGATTACCGTAGGTACGGTCGGTGGTGTAGCTAGAGTAGAGCTGCACGCGGATGCTGTTTTGGGAGCGCAAATTTTGAAATCGTAATCGTGAATTATGGATAATCGACGGTATTATTTTGAATGCAGCTGTTCCACTTGCTTGCAAAAGCTTCAAAAATCGTTTTCATAAGGGGCCGTACACTACGTACATTACGTTAGGGAAATGGGGGAAGGGAGGGTCTTGTAAAATCTTACAAAATCTCAGGGGGAAAGAGGGTTGATCTCTTCTTACAGCTATTTTGCATTTTGCGTAGGATTCGCGTTAGGTGCGGATTTCGCGGAAAGCTTATCTAAAAAAAATTAAACCATGTTTATAGCTATTTTTTAAGTAACCATCGGTTCTAATAGTTGCTTGTTGGCTCCTACACAAGTCCCAAAATACCCATCCTCTAATAAATTCTTTTCCCATCGATAAAAATATAAACATAACTAACAATACTGGAAGAGCTGGCGCTCACTTGTAAGCTCGGCTTCCTGATTTGCGACATGGATATTTTGACGTTCAAGCAGTTTGAACGGGCAAAATACTTCCCCGTCCTGGTACCAAAGCATTGAACCAAAAAAAAAAAAATTTAGTTGTATTTAAAACAAACAATTCTGGTTGAAATTATATTGCATTTTGTTGTTTCAATAATACTTATTCATATAAATTCAAAATAGGGTTCTTTTTGGTTTAATAAGCCACTTTTCAATTTTCTGTTTTTTTCCTTGATTTTTTTTTCCGTCGATCTTGTTTTCCGTACTGAGTACCAATGCTCCTAACGCCAGGACGGCAGCTCTCACACCTGGACCCTACATATCGACCCATCAACTAATTAACCGGGGACCAACGGCTTTACTTCCCTTCCGAAGGATATATATTGGCCATATTATTTCCGGAGTGATTTGAGATTTGGGCGTAATTGCATTTGTAAACAAACACGTCAATAACCGATTTCTCGCGAATAAAAGCTCAATCTCGAAAAGTAATAACATTTTGAGGTAGAGGAATGATACCTCTATTTGGTATAGTTTGAGATTGAGCTTTTATTCAAGAGAAATCAGTAATTGAAGTGTTTGTTTTCAAAAGCAATTACGCCCAATTCTCAAATAACTCCGGATTTTTGAATCACTAAACATATTTTTATTTTTACTGCGTGAATTGTCAGACTTCATAAAATAAATATGATTGAATCAACAAGAAATCTCTTTTAAAACACAAATATATTTTTTTTGTTGACCCAGCTGCCACATTGGACAGCTTACGTCAAAACTATGAAAGCTCTTGTAAATTCAAAAAGATTTTCTTTTTAATTAAACAATCCATGGGTTTTGAGGAACAAAAATACTGAATTGTTGAAACAATAATGATTTCTTTTTGCAGCCAAAACAAAATGAAATTCTTATTGATTTTACGTCAAATATTATTAAGTATAAAATATTTTTTTTTGCGTGTAAAAGTAACTTTTGAACGTAAAGGAAGTGCGCACGCGTTCCTAACGTAGCAGATATTGTAGAGGTTATAAAGTAAAAGAACCTAAACGTAGTAGAAGCGTCTAGCGGGGGGGGGGGGATGAGCATGGCTCCTTTATCGGAACCCCCCCCCCCCGGCAACAATGGTGACGAATCACCAAGCCAACTACTCGCCGTAGATGGTCCCGGTAGTCACCGCAGTGCACTCCTTCGGTTCGACCTGCTTCGTCTCTCCTTGACTCTTAACTGCGGTGGCGAGACTGGCTCTACTGGCTGAGCCATCGCAGTGAGGACGGTGGGTGCTCGGGGATCCTTGGTGGTTAGCCGGGAAGCGAAAGAATCCTTTGCGCTTAGCTTCCCTTGGTGGTGATCCGACACCCTTCACTTTTGCAGCTCATGAACCACGGCACTTTTCGGGGAAACGACGTCACTTCCACGCGACGATGCTGGGAATTATCCCTCCAGCGAACACACGCCACGAAAACGGCACTCCAACTTCACGTTTTCACTAAAACGGACGGGGCAAATAAAACGCGTCGTATTCCAACCGTGGTTCGTAACTACAGCTTATACCAATTGTACAGAACAATAGGCTAATCCTAGTCAAAAGGAAAAAGGTAATTGGTTTGTTGAAATTGTAAAACGATAAAAACGCAACACGTGACGCCACAGGGGTTTAATTTGGTGGTCAGGCTCAGCGAGTGGGCCTTTTTTCTTTGTATTTGGATTCTTCGACAGGACAATTCTCTGGTAGGTTGCGGTTGGTGCGACACACCAGAACGTTGTCATTATCTGGAGAATGCACGTGGCGGGGTCGACAGGTTCATGACGGCCATTGTTAATCGGCACCGTCAGCCAGAGTGTGCTTCTACGACAGCCATTGTTGTTTGGCGCCGTCCACCCGAATGTGCCTCTCCGGCGGCCATTGTTCATCGACATCATCAACCAGCGTGTGGCTCCACGACGGCCATTATCCTTCGGAATCGACAGTCCGCTTCTCCTTTTTTCACCATCACCACCACACCACCATCACAAACCCAGCGCAAGTGTACGGTCCATACCGGCCGCCTTCCCGTTGACAAGGCCAACCCAGTGCCAGTGTACGTTCCATACCAGCCGTCTTCCCGTTGGAAACGCCGACCGATTTCCAGAGAGCGGTCCCGTTTACAACGACATCCGATCGGTAAGGAGTGATTCATCTCGACCGCTATCACGTGGTCACCGTTGACTGGCCGCCATCCTGCATCCGACTGGCATCGCTTTGTCTATCGGTAACACCAGTAACCAGCTTCCTCCACAATGGATGCCTTCCGTGTGTGACCTTGGTCAGCAGCATGTGACCTTCACCACCAGCAGCACCACCACCATCACCAAACACACAAGTACCCTTAAAATGTTGTGACGTCACGAATGAATAAGTATAAGATGACATTGCCTCAGTGATACAATTAATCGACAGATTACAGCCCTGGATTATAATATTTCCACTATTTATCGATGAACATTTCAAATGGTCCTATCTGCTTTAATCGATTCTCTTCATCGACTTTCTCTTTTCATAACCACTGCTATGCAAACAGATTTCGCGCTAATTCTACCAATATTTTGATAAAGGAGGTTCTTATCTAGCGTCCAAAACGTCAAATACAACAGGGAAAGGTTTTGCAGCTGAGTTATTGAGCATGAGCATGAGCATGAGCATGATTGACCGCCCACGGTTGCTACTGTTATTGCCAGACCAGCTGTAATTACACAGAGAACCAATAGACGATGCATGGGACTAGTAATCATCCTCAATGTGTAAATGGTGATGGAAGCCGAGAACACCTCTGCACTTCCACGAGGAATCACTGGGATATTGGGTAATAGGGTTGGGTTTGCAGCAGGGTTCGTCTTGGTAAACGATAAGCTGAATTGATGTCCTAACAATCATATAACGCGAAGAAGCTTGGGATTGAACCCACGGTTTTTTTCTCAGTAAGCAAAAACGTTTGCCACTAGGCAGACGAGCTCCTTTTTAATCATCGAGTTGCTGTTATTACCATGTACACACTAAAAAAATCTGAATTTTACTGGTGATGTAAGCATCCATGCATGCAAACATTCATGCATGTAAACTTCCTTTTCACGTAAATTAGCAGCTTGCAAGAAATGTTGCAAACAAAGGTGGAAAGTTGCATACAATATATGGAATATTGCATGACATGTCTCATAAATTTACACGATTTATAATGTAAATTTGTATGATTTATGACGCTCCATTTATGTGCATCATAGTAACGGAAATTTACACTACTTTTTTTTAGCTGTGTAGTCATGTTAACAAATAAAACGATTGACGAATCTTGAATGTGAATGGGCCTGAGATTAAACTCATGATGTTCTGCTCAGTAAGCAAAAACGGTTGCTCTAAGGTCACCGAGCCCCTCATATCACATTATAGCGTTGCTCAAATTTGTGTATCCATTCAAACCCGGAACCAACGACAACAACGAGTTTCGCAAAATACACGATACACAAGCGATTTTACCATAAATCTCTTTGATATGTAAGGACCTGGGACTGCATTTTTCTGCTCAGTAAGAAACCGACGATCTTTGAAATCCAAAAACTAAAAGCTACGAAAGAGTCCTTAGGCCTTCATTAAGATCCACTTTCACGCGACGTTCAATGTTTCGATTTTCTCTTTGCGCATGGTTCAGGCAATCATAACCGATATGACCGACGTGAAGATTGTTTAAGACCTGTGAAGATTGTTTAAGACCAATGAAATTACGTTCTCGAATTTCACTTGGCATGTAATGAACAACAGAAATACGCGATAATCCATATTTTCAGCGGTTAATTTTAAATATACTAACGGTACTGCCTACGACTACGACGGCTATTACGACAGCGACTACGACGGTGCCTACGACAACGACAACAGCGAATTTGTAACTTACCATTTGTCTAGGATAAACACCTTTGCCCGGCACCTCCACTGGTTCTTCATGTCCGCTATCTGTCACTGTTTTCAAAATATCTAATAGCAATTACCTTTGTTGCAATACTTTCTGTATTGCCATGGTCATCTGGAATGAGGGTCGCATCTAGTGCTTTCCCTAGGAACCGTTCACGGGCACCAGCTACCGCCCGTCCAGTCTTGGGCGTATCCAGCGAGACATCCTTCAGCTTACTCTCAAACTCCGACACTCAATCACAACAAACTGTACCGAAATCAGAACAGCTAAACTACTCGATAAGTTTTTGGCATTTCTATTTAATTGTATTAAGCTATCTCACAGAGACCAGACGTCCAAGTTCGGTCAGAAACTTGTGTAAAGTTAAGTGGAAACATTGCCGTTACGTGGCGCTAGCATCTCCTGATTTCCTCTATAAATTCATCACTTTCGACCAATTTGGCGCTAGTATCGATAAATTATCTGCTGAAAATTGCCACTTGGCGTTACCAGCACTTAGTGTCTAGTCTAAGTTTTGCAACGCCAGCGCCATTATGTTGTCAAAGAGGGTGTGGGGACGTCGCCGTTAGTGGCGCTTAAGTCGAATAGGAATCTTTACATAAGTTTTTAGAGAAATTTTGGAGCCTCAACGTCTGTTCTCTGTGGTTATCGTATATCGAGCTCTTTTCAATAATTGCAACATGTTAATAATGCAGAACAAGTTTAAAATTGTTCTAGAGCCAAATTGGTTTTGAAGGAAGGTCAAACTACAAACGAACAGCTCAGCCGCTTTGAACCCTATGAAAATTATGCTTTCCCAATATGGTACATTCTCTCACTACAAACCTGTCATTTTTAGCATATCTGAACTATTTAATAAATGGAAGCCATAACATGGGCTACGCTCCTCCTAAGCTCCTCCTAGGCCCTCCGCATCCTATCTCTGTCTTATCTCAAATGCCAATCGTTTGAATGTATCAATATATACATTGGAAATGACGTTCAATCAAATAAACCCATACCCCACTCACTTGGCCAGGCTTCAGAATCGTCCAGTGGGCAGTGCGCTCTATACTCCAAGTTCCCTTTCTTTCAAATTTACCCCAAATTTTATATTTTACCCCTTTGAGTGTTGATTAATCACAATGAAACATTGTGACAGAGCACGGACTTGAGGTTACTAGAGTATTAAATAATCTAGGTCCTATTTAGGATTATATCTGAAAAATCCAAATTTGGCCAACGACCACCTGTTTTGCAGCTGAGCTATTGACTAAAGAGAAAGTCGAAGAAGAGAATCGATCAATGCAGATAGAACCTTTTGAAATGTTTACCTCGATTTATTGTTTGCTTCGCTTCTGTCGGGCTCATAACGGAGCCATCTGGCCTCGCCGTTCAAGAGTATCTCAGAAGAGTTATGATTCGTAGTTTTGAGCATAATTGGTTGTAGAGACTTGTTGATGCACTTTTCCCCAATTTCTGCTACATCCGTGAAACGGTTTCTCGCTACCAACTGTTCCTGCTTGTAAAGCCTATGCTTGTGCTTGTGATGTGTGCGAATGAAATGAGCAGTTTAACGACCCTGTAGACCATTTTCCTGAGCTAACGAGTAACGCGTTGCGAGTTTTATCGAGGTTTAAAGCATGCTGCAAGCCTAAATCATGATCTACTGAACACTGAAATTGCTACTTGGGATCGGCTTGTGATGAGATCAACGATGGAGCTCAGACTTTGGGATCCAATTGTGTGGCTACCAGACACGAATTACACACCGTAGGCATCGGTTGATGAAGACTTGACCAATGTTTCGTTGTCGTTTAACAGCACATATTTCGCGTTGGAATTGACGATTCGAATGTTTGGTGCTTCAACTAGGGGAAACGCTCCTATAGTTGCGGTACGTTAGAAGCGTTAGGTTCCTATAGTTGTGTATGGAGACGCAATACACAACTATAGGAACCTAACGCTTCTAACGTACCGCAACTATAGGAGCGTTTACCCTAATCTGTTTTAATTTTCATTAGTCTTTTTGATTCGTGCACCAATGTCACCGAAATGAAATGTAAAATTTTGCTCACCGGTAGAGTTTATGGTTGTATGAACGAAACAATATTTCAAAAAATTCAGGGTGGTTAATTTTCGGGGGAAAAAATCCATAATCATTTTGCTACTTACAGTGTTTTCTAAGATGCTTGCTTTAGGATCTATGAATTTTCAAAGTACGTGATGTACGGGAAAATTCGAAAAGTTCAAATAACATTTTGTTGGAAAATTAACCAACTCGAAACTGTGGGCAAAATATCATAAAGTTCTGAGATCTTTCAGCTCAAACCTGTCCAACAGTAAAACAAATCCTCCATTGTCAATGCATAAAAATAGATGGTCCTTCTCCGAAGACACCTCTGCCTCCCGATAAATTGCAAGACAGCGATCCACCGGCTGACGTGACGTGACGACTCCCTGGGAGATTTGTTACCACCCCATTACTTTTTGGCGCGATTGGATCAGAACGATCCAGGTCGGTTTGCGAGCACGATGAGTTCGTAAAATTTGACCTGAAGAAAGCACAGTTTCCTTCTTTGAATTCCCAGGTCAAACTGGTATTTGCTCATCTCGGTCGGGAGGGACGCACTTTTCGAATTGTATGTCGGATACCATTTAGATATGAAGGTAGTAATTGAAACAAATTGCTGTTGCAAGTTCCATAGCGCAACATTGTTACCGCACAGTTCGAAACTAGATCACCTGAAGCCCCAAGAGAGTGCTTGCGAGCTGTATGTCGCAAACCTGGTGCAGAACTTCACACCTTCGCGCAGGCGACGGGCATTCTCCGCCACGTTGGTTCAGTTTAGGTTCGTTGGTTGGTCGTGCCAAACCGACCGACTGTCACTTATTTATCACTCCAAATTGCTATCAATTCCCGTGGCATTTTGCCCGCACTAATGAGCTTCATTTATTTTAGCATCGTTTCCAAAGCATAGAGACCCGCGCGACAAACCTGGACCTATGCCGCCGGCGCAGCTGAGTGAACGAGGGCCGGCGGGCGACGGGTTTTTCTTTATTTCATTTGTACTTTTCTCACGTAGCAGAGTGCTGGGCTTATGGTTTGTTACTTTTTCGCCGCCCGATCAAGGGGTTCAACCTTTGATGGTGATTATTACCCTTGCGCGGAGCTTAGGAACTACTAAAAGGTACGGAATCGGTCGAACGGTTCCCTTCCTCTTTTTTTTTATGGCCACAACAGAAAGATGGTCCACCACACCCAATCGACGACGGTCGTTGGAGTGCTGAGTTGTCGTCGTTGAGTCTTATGCCGCCAGTTCGGCATTTCAAACCGGAGCTTGAGCGCACAGAAAGAGAAGATGAACCTGGAAAGGTGAATCACGCCTCGTCGTGGGTGCAGATCGGTGTGATCTTATCTGATGGTGGTGATGCGGTATGCGGTTTACTTGATCATTTTTTATTGTTCTGCCGAAAGGTTGAACTGGAATGGGTGAGCAGATTGTAGTGGTTGTAGTTGACTAATTCAATATGTTATAGGGATTCATTAAAGAGTTGATCTTAAACTCAATTCTCTAAGCTTTAAAGAAAGCGACAGTAAAGATCTTTTATGAAAAATTACGCATGTTTAACCTGGGACGGACTTTGCGGAAAGATTTTCAGAATAAAAAATAAAATAAACTCAAGAATCTTGAGAACCAGAAAACTTTACAAGCGCTTAAATTTCGATATATTTTTGAAACTCAAGATTTTGAAAGCAAATAAAAAAAAAGATTTGAAAAAAAATCAGGATTACAGAATCATAAAACATTTTCAAAGAACATTAGGCTAAACACTATTGCTCTTTGAATGTTTAAATAAGTTTCCAAACTTGATGCTAATTAGCTACCCAACATGATCAACGACATTTTTGAAAGATCACTGACTAAGACAATTATTTAAGATTTCCGATCCTACACGCAGAAAAATGGATTTTTGTTTCAGGGCCTAATGTATTTTGTTATTGATTCAAACATATTGTATCACTATTTCAACAAAACATGTTTTTGAATCAACAAAATGGTTTTTAGAATCAACAAACAGATTATTGACTCTACAACCGGTTTGTTGATTCAAAAATATTTTTCTTTGAATTAACCGAATAATATATTTGAAACAATGTCTAAAATATACTAGGCCCTGAGTCAAAAATATATCCATTTGAACTTAAAAACCATTTCTCTGCGTGTAAGTTTGAATACTCAAGGACGTAATTTATCCCCTGACAAGCAGCACTTATTTCGGATTAGTTCACGGTCGAGAAAAGCAATTGCATGTCGAACTCAAATTGAGGAAATGAATTCAGCTACCACGGTAACACTGGACATACCTGGCCACTCGTCCATCGCATAGTGCACAGTGCACAGTGGGCCAGGAATTAAATCTAACAGGAAAAAAATAATAGCGCTTTGGAATTGCATCCAATTGAGTTCACGTCTTGAGCGAAGTTTCTTGGATCAGTTAGGACTACAATTTGAGGGATAAAAAAAGTTACAGTTTTGGCCGCAAATATGGCGTAGCGATACAAGCCCTGCGTTTTGGTCAGAGAGCGTCGTTATTCCAATTTTGTCGTGGCACATTTCGCGTAAAGGGTGTCCACGATGAAATTGCCACACTATGAAATTGCTCTAACTTTTTAATCGTTGGGTAGAATTTAATGAAAATTTGGGTGGATTTAGTTCATAGTGCATTATTTACATCCTGCAAGTTTTAAAGTCCTGTGATCAAAACTCGCGGAAATGGAGTCGAAAGAACAGCTCGTGCATGATAAAATCTTGCGCATTCATCACGAGAACAAGGATCTCTCGCATCGTTCTATCGCTAAAACGTTGGGAATCGCAAATTCCACGGTGTCGCGAGTGATTAAGCGGTTCGAGGAACGGTTGACCACCGATCGGAAGCCCAGAAGTGAAGGAAAAAGTATTCCGTACAACACCAAAAATCACAACCGCGTAGTTGGGGCCTTCAACCGAAATCCGAACGCCTCCGTTAGGGATGTGGCTAAGAAGCTGCACCTAAGCCGAAGTTTTGTCCAGAAGGCTAAAACTAAGGCTGGGCTTCGAACGTTCAAGGTACAAAAGGCCCCTAATCGCGACGAGAAGCAGAACAAGTCCGCCAAAACCCGTGCCAGGAAGTTGTACCTCAACATGCTGACGAAAGTTGAATGCTGCATCATGGACGACGAAACATATGTGAAGGCCGACTTCAAACAGATCCCCGGCAACCTGTTTTTCACGGCCAAGGATAAGTTCAGCGTTCCGGAGCATGTCCGCACTCAGAAGATGTCCAAATTTGCGAAGAAATTCCTGGTTTGGCAAGCCATCTGCACGTGCGGGAAGCGGAGTGCACCTTTCGTGACCCAGGACACGATGAACGGACAGGTGTACATAAAAGAGTGCCTCCAGAAGCGGCTGCTTCCTCTCCTGAAGGCCCACAAAGTTCCAACAATCTTCTGGCCGGATTTGGCCTCATGCCACTACTCCAAGGACGTGCTGAAGTGGTATGCGGACAATAAGGTCAATTTCGTGCCGAAAATGTTCAACCCTCCCAACACTCCGGAGCTCCGCCCCATCGAAAAGTACTGGGCGATTACGAAGCAGCACCTTCTTAAACGACCTAAGGTAGTGAAGACAGTCGAGGAACTGAAGAAAGTATGGGTTTACATGCAAAAAACGGTTGATTCACAGGTTGTGCAGAATTTTATGGCCGGGGTTAAGGCCAAGGTGCGGGCATTTGCGTATGGACTGTAAATAAAATACGAGTAAAATGGTAAAATGAAGTTTAATAGTTATTTCTCAATCCCTGAAAATTTGATAGCAATCGGATGAAAACTCGAATTTTGCGAATCAATTTTGTGTGTGGCAATTTCATCGTGGACACCCTTTATGAGAGAGTGATTGCAGTTAGATCAATAGTGCCTGAGAAAAATGAAAGTACTTTCGCGCATTACCCAAAGTTTCTATAGTAAAAATATGATCACTGACAAGCAGAAGTAACACTCTCAATATGTTCATAGAAATCGGTTTTAACTTTAAATTCAAATGTTCCTAAATGCGTTTCGTAGTGCATAGAATAAAATTATTAATTAGTGATCGTATCACACCGGTGTTAATCCGAACTAGCTACTCGCGGGTGCGCACGTAGTGCAAAACGGGGAATTATCCAACAAAAGTATCGTCACTAGTGGCGCACATAATCAATTCCCTTGCGTTTGAAATTTACACACTACAGTCATCTGTTATGTGTATTGCTCATCACAGTGTATACGACAGATGACGGTAGTGTATACAATTTGAAATGTTAAATGTGTTGTGTCTGTTTGTCGGTGATATAACATTGAGGTAACGTTAGGATAAAATCAAATCATTGAGAAATATATCGCATCACTTTCAAAAATACTTCACTTCGCAACCGATGAACCATTCTGACGGCCATATGAGTACCCAAGTAACCATACAGTCACAATATTGCTTTGAATATACTTCCTTTGCTTGAGTATGGTTAATTGGGGAATCCGATGAAAGTATCACTTCTTGAAACTAATCCCTTTCGTGTTTATTTCATTCTCATGCATATAACACCATCTCATACTAACAGCGAATCCAAATACATAAAGCAACCAACGATACAGACAAAACGGTTGCTACGACTACCATGACAAACTCGCTCTGTAACAAAGCTCGATCCGAGTGGTAGAAGGATAATGATATATTGCTTGCCTGCTTTGTTGCAATATACACGGATGAGGACATAGCTTGATATGAATCGGGAAAAGACATAACAAAAAAATTCCCATAAACACACGTGTATCATCTTCGGCTTTACTTCGTGAAGCAGCTTGCCAACAATTTGCTCGTTTCCTTCTACCGCCCCGAATGAATTGGGTCGCACGAGCTGCTTGTCATGAAAAAGAACGGTGCAGATTATATCATTATTGTTTTCCACTTCTGACATAGCTTTATTATTCGGTTCGTTGATCGCTTGTTATTTTGTCATTTGGAGATATTTTTGATTCCTTGCATACTAATCTTTACATTGATTCAATGATGTACGGACCGCTCCTTCCGAGTGCTCGGTGGACCAGCGAATTTAGACGCGAGGCTCCTCTCAGGTGACCATGGCAAGACAGTGAAAGATGGTTGACATAAAGATCCCGTGAAGGTGCTGGGCAAAGGCGTTAAATCCTAGACAAATGGTAAGTTAAAAATTCGCTGTTATCATCGTGTTAGTCTTAGCCCAGTATTTAAAAAGGCGACAAACTACCCGAGCAACACACATGTCCTATAACAGTTTTTTTTAAACCTTTGTATGACTGGTTTTGGTTGTAAAGCAGTTTACTCAACATAATTCTATGATCTTGTGTTACTTGGGTAGAATATGAGAACTATCGAGCGATCACTATTCTTTACGCGGCCTACAAAGTGCTTTCCCAGATCATCTTTCGCCGTTTATCTCCGCTAGCAAGCACATTTGTGGGAAGTTATCAAGCCGGTTTTGTGGACGGGCGATCGACAACGGACCAAATCTTTACGTTGCGGCAGATCCTCCAAAAGTGTCGTGAATATCAAGTCCCTTCGCACCAACTATTGATCGATTTCAAGGCCGCTTATGATACTATTGACCGTGAAGAACTATGGAAGATTATGGACGAGAACGGTTTTCCCGGGTAGCTGACCAGACTGATCAGGGCTACGATAGATGGTGTACAGTGCTGCGTGAAGATATCGGGCCTCCTGTTCAACATTGCGCTAGAAGGTGTTATGAAACGTGCGGGCTTTAACATGCGGGGCACGATCTTCAATAAGTCCAGCCAGTTCATCTGCTTCGCTGACGACGTGGACATTGTCGGAAGAACGTTTCAGGCCGTGGCGGAGCAGTACACCAGGCTGAGACGTTAAGCAGAGAAGGTTGGATTAAAGGTGAATACGTTGAGGACAAAGTATCTGTTAGCTGGAGGAACCGAGCGGGATAGGGATCGCATAGGCAGAAGCGTAAAAATCGACGGAGATGAGTTCGAGGTGGTGGATGAATTTGTATACCTCGGATCATTGGTGAAGTCGGATAACAACTGCATCAGAGAAATTCGTCGGCGTATTATTGCCGGAAGTCGTGCTTACTACGGACTCCACAAGACCCTGAGGTCGGGTAAACTTCACCTCCGTACTGAATGTACCATGTACAAGACGCTGATAAGACCGGTAGTTCTTTACGGGCACGAGACGTGGACGATGCTCGAGGAGGACCTGCAAGAACTGGGTGTTTTCGAACGACGAGTGCTTAGGACCATCTTTGGCGGGGTATGTGTATGGAGACGAAGGATGAACCACGAGCTGGCGCAACTCTATGGCGAACCCTGTATTCAGAAAGTTGCGAAAGCTGGACGGGTACGATGGGCGGGACACGTTTTAAGAATGCCGGACAACAATCCCGCAAAAATGGTGTTTGCCTTGAATCTGGCCGGTACAAGACGAAGACGCTTGCAATTGCTCATTACAGCTAAAATGCTAATTTTCGTACTTATGAAACTATGAGATACTATAATGAACCTATAAAATGTGTTCATAGTGCTTTCAGAAGGTCACAACTAGCGATTTTGTGATCGTTCATTGCTCGCTCATCGCTTTGCTCAACGTTTCAGCTAATCGCTATTGTGACCCTCTGAAAGTTTAATTGACAGGTTTTATGTGTCATACACACACTTTATCTTCTCTTCTTGCATCTTGTAAATAAGAATTATTATTAAAATATCTCACAGCTTCATAAATCCGAAAAATAGCATTTTAGCTGTAATGAGCATTTGCAAGCTTGCCGGCCAGAATAGGCAATCCCCCTTATGTTGCTCCATAAAAGCGAAGACAACAAATCAAGAAGACTGACAACTCTTCCATTTTCTCATCTGAACGCTATAAGACAGGTAAAATCGCGTCATCTGCCGCTTAAAGGTAAATCTTTCTTTTATTTAACGTCGGTCTCTGTTCCGCAATCTAGTGCCAATCACCGACGGACATCGATTGCCATCCATTAACGGCAATCGAATGTGCAGGAAGGCAGCTTCCACACCTGCGTAGGATATCGTACCCATACACGCACATGGGCCGGGACCAACGGCTTTACTTCCCTTCCGAAGGAAGACGTGACCAGAGATTTGTATGCCTCAGAAAAATCCCACCGACCTCGGCTGGGATTGAACACAGACCCATTGGGGTGAGAAAGCAGTCACACCACCAGCGCCGGCGCTTAAAGGTTAATGCTTCGAACGAATTTGATAGCAAATATTACATCCTCAGACGAAGGGTTTGTGTATTTGCTCATTTTGCTATGCGTTTCTTCCATCTTAACTCATGCGCAGCGCTGCTGTATCTGTCGCTTGGATTCTGGCAAAGTTGACAGTCTTCTTGATTTGTTGTCTTCGATAAAAGGCAGGTCTCTTCCGTAGGCACTCCTCCTGGTAAATTAGTCTGTTCATGGTCTCAGAAATAACGAAAGTTTCGCTTTTCAGCCCACAACTGCAAATTGCTCGCCAGACAAGGAACTTTTTTGGGGAATTTCGACTTCTTTTGATTTTACATTCTTCCGGTCAACCTAGGTATACAATTCCTGTCTAGGAATTTGATCGTAAATTGCCAGGAGCGGATAGACCGGGATTTTCGTTTCGAGCGTGCAGGGTCGAATCGCAACGTGCTTGCTCTGGTAAAGCCATGATGTAAACAAATGAACTTATCCTGATAACCAATGCCTACTGTGATTCTAAACACCCTAAGAAAATTTTTACTCTTAACATGCCTTAATGGCATTTTGCTTTGTACTTTGACTATTGTTTAGTATTACTTCTGCGTGAAGTCAACGATTTACATAGTTGAAGATGCTAATTTCAAATAACAGACTAAAGTGGTAATTTTTATACGATAGATGAGGAGGAGAGAAAGTATAGAATTGATTGTTCCGTTTAGTGTACGGCAGTGTGAAAATTGCGTATAGAGGATAGGTAGCGAGCTAGGACAACTTTTTAGGAAGGTACAAATCGGTTTTATCATCTCTCTTTACCAAACTCCCCCTTTGGAGAGGGATGGTGAGGGGTGTCCCTCCACCCGCACCATTGGCAAAAAGAGATGAACGCCGACCGCTCAAGTACCAACGGTGTGTTTGAAACAGTTCTACCGATTTTTACCGCACTTCAAATGTGCGTGTTGTCAGTGATCCTTCAAAAGATCCGGAACATCCGTAGAGGGGGCCAATTCGTAGAAAATATCCTAGAGCTCCGGATTTTTTTAATCACTTATTTTGATGCTACATTAATGAATTTGGATCTGGGACCAGCATGCGAACTCTGCTGGCCACAACCCGGTCTTTCGGGAGGTCCGGACCATGCGTAAAAGTGATGAAAAAATCAAGAGCATCACGATTCACTTATTCTGAAGCTATATGTATGAATTAGGATCTAGGACTAGCATATGCAATCAGGTAGCGGTGTGGTTCGCTGGAATTTTGATCATCCACAAAAGTAGTCATTTCGCCTAAAAATCCTAGTTTATTTGGGCTTCCCTGAGGATTTGAATCTTTCCTGAAGTTGATTAATTTTTCTATTGTTCCGGAAATTTTAATCATATTTAAAAAAATTTCTGAAGACCTCGCATTGTTTCTGAAGCATTGCAAAATTCATGAAATTATGTAAATATCCCATGATTCCTTTGAGTTCCTTGAAATATCCTGCAATTTTCCTTAAATAAATGAAACTGATGTGAAGATCTCTAATCATCAACGAAGCTCCGGGAACTTCCCAAAATATAATGAAACTACCAAAAAATCTATATAGGGTAGAGAACTACTTCGGCCTAAACACCGATTTTGGGCCTATCAAGTAGTAAACATCAAATAAATCCATGATTTCAGCGTAAACTGGTAAATTATGCATTTGGTACGATACTTTAGTTCAAATGCTACCGAACGAAGTCAATAAGAACGCGTGATATTAATGTTTGCACACAATATTCTCAAAAACAAACTAGGCGCTCCGACCGAATCAATCTTTATCTTCATCCGATAGGCCGAAGTGAATTCATTGGTGTTTCAATGGCGTTTCAATGGCCGAGTTTGGAATCCGTAGGCAGAGTTTGTCGTCAAGAAGCAGTGTTAGACTTTTAACAATATCTCAACAATTTGCTTCTCTTTATCGAATCTTGCGGTATGTACGGAAAGGTAAATACATTTGGAAGCCATCAGTAATAATAACATTTCGTTTGGTGCTAAACTACGCAAGATTAAGAAAGACTAAGTGCGGGTTGTGCTTAATAAGCCGGAAATGGGGTAGTTAACCCTACTTCTCTGAAGGTCTCTAGACGTTCTTGAAGATTTCTGAACATTTGAAGAGCTCGCATTTTTTGAACATAATCTGATTGTCGCTGAAGTTCCTTTATTTTTTTTTGCAGTTCTTTAAACTGCATTGAATACAATGGAACTTCCTTAAAATGAACTCACATTTTCCTGATACTCATGTAAGATCTCTTATGTTTCTGAAATTTAAATAAAGGTCTTGGTACTTTGATGAAGTTTCGGAAACACCATGAGTTTCTTGGGACTTCTTAAAGATTCTTTAATTTCCATGATTTTTTTATTTATTGATTTTTTTATTTTTTTATTTTTTTATCCATTCCTGAAGTACTCTCAATTCTATTGAAGTTCTTGGTACTACCCTGAACTAAATAAAACTGTCAAATATCGTCGAAGTTTTTCTGAATTTTATTTTTATTGATCGGAATTTATCGGAGCTTACGCATACAAATCTTCAAACTTCCCTGGAAGTCTGGAATTTCTTGAATTTCTCTAAGTTATGATGTTATTGGAAGTGCCGTTAATATCTCTGAAATTCCCTAAAGCTCTCTTGTTTAACTTCTTTGAGGTACTTGAAAGTTCTTTAAAATGTCAATTTTCCTCAAGTTATCTCCACATATCTGAAATTATTTTGTCTGCCCTAAAATTCTCTGGATATCCCTGAATTTCTCAAATTTTCTTAATAGTTCCTGCAGTTTCCTGAAGCTTTTGGAACCACTGAAATTTGCCGAAAGTTCATAAAAATTGCAGAAATTTTGCGGAACTTTCCTTTTGTTCCCGCAGTTTGCATATGAAACTTTCCTGATTATGTTCCTGGAATTGTTCAGAACTGAATGGAACTGCCCAGAAGATCTTTAAATTTCTCTTTAAACATGGATCTTCTGTGTAGTTTTTTTTTTATGTTTTTAAGTTCATTCCCTAAAGTTTTTTTACTATACTTAAATTTTTGGAACTTTTTAAAGGATTCCTCTATTTTACTGAAATGAATGAAACTGCCATAAAGTTCTCGAAACAAACCTATAGTTTTAGGAACGTCCCTTAAGTTCTCACAGTTTTCCTGATATTCATGGAACTGCGCTGACATTTTCAAAACTTACCCGAAGTTCACGTAACTTACTCGTAGGTCTTATAGCTTAAATTTTCCTGAATTTAATGGAACTGCCCTGAAGCTCTTGATCTTCGCTGAAGTAAATTTTCCTGAAATCTATTAGATTATAAGATGAGCATACGAAGATCGATATTTCGATCATTTTTACGAATTGACCACTTTTATGGATGTTCCGGATCTCCCAGAGGACAGTTTCATGACCACCAGTGTGCGCATGCTGGTCCCAGATTCAATTTCATTCATGTAGCATCAGAACAAGGGATTTAAAAAAAAAATCGGATTTTCCGGAGGACCATTTCTTGAGTACCTGGGTCTGTAGTTGGATCTTTAGCTTCAATATTCAGTCTTCGTGGTTATCAATATTGTCGAAAAAAAAAAACAATCACGAAACTCTGTGTTCAATTTCAGTTCGAAGCCCGAGTTGCACACTTTCATCACAATAAGTTACAGCAACTTGTTTATGACTGAAATAAGTCGTATATAAGTTTCTACAATTGATTTGTGACAAGCGTGCTACTAGGGAGTTCGACTATAAGTTTTGCAACTATTGGTGCGAAAGCGGAAAACGTAAATTCACAATCGTGATAGCAAGGACCGGTGCGTAAACAAAATGCTAACTAAAATAGTAACGGCTAAAGTTGTCAAACTAGCAGCCCGAATAGCAACGCATTGGTGCGGGTGCTCTTATTTAAAGGAAGGCATCCAGATTTGTACCTTCCTAATTGTTGTCCTAGCTCGCTACCTACTCTCTATATGCAATTTCCACACTGCCATACTCTAAACGGAACTATCATTTCTATACTTTCTCCTCCTCATCTATCGTATAAAAATTACCACTTTAGTCTGTTATTGGAAATTAGCATCTTCAACTATTTTGTTTTGGTTGTGCTATTCCCGTCTACCCGGGATATGATGAAATGTTTTTCATTATATTTTCTATATTTTGATTAACAGTCATTCAATTTTTCGTCTTTTCGTAATCTGAACTTTTTCCAAAATCGATAAAAGCACACATTTTGGAGAAAATTATGTAACACTTCAAAATATGTGTTTGATTAAAATTATTCTGCTAACTTAATCTGCAGATATCGGCAGAACTTTTGGAACCAATCTGAAGTCCAGGCTACCAGGCTGGTTTCAAATACTTGGGAATACCGTTATTGCTCTTATTGGCTTAGTTGTAAACCAATTTTTGTGAAACAGGTTTCGATCGTCTAAGCTTCTACTCACAAAACATGAATTTATCCCATGAATTATTAATATGCTTTGAAAGTGAAACTTATGCTTCTTGCGTTTAAAAATCAATAATAAATTTCTAATCAAATAAATCCTATGATTGCATCACAGTCTGTTTAGAACTGACGTTAAGAACATATCCAACGCTTTGTTTTGTAAATATTGCTAATAATTCTTTAATTTTACCGTTTTCCAAAGAAAATAGATGATAAGAATCGATTGCCGCAGGGTGCCTTCCATTCATTTTGACTAAAACAATGTTGTATGGAATTATGGGATCATAAGATATTATGATGATATTTTGTACATACGTGTAAGTACCTAGTAAGAAAAGATTGTAAAGTTTGTTTTTGACACATAAAACCTGCAAATTTAGCTTTGACAGAGTCACAATGAGCGATTTTCTGATCGCCTCTTCGCGAAGGGTGAAGAGCGAAGAGTGGGTGAGAGAAATGATGAAATCGCATATTGCGACTCTCATGCAGCAAAATTGGCAGGTATTATGTGTCAAACACAAACTTCACAAACTTTTCTTGTAGCTTACACAAACAAAATATTATCATAATATCTTATTATTCCATAATTGCATAAAACATTTGTTATGGTTATATTTTAGTTTGTCTTTAACAACGTGATATTCATGATCTTCCAAGGATTTTGAAGGTAACGTAGCTGATGTGGAGGGTTTGAAGCCACTTTACGCCATGCTGACATCCCTCTATATGGAAATAGGATTTAATGATCTGTTCAGAATGAAGTCCATAAAAAAATCGTTACTTCACGCATGCACCCGCTAATGTGGGAAAATATTCACATTTAATTTTAATTACTTTCAAACTACCAATATTCCGAGGGGAAAAAAAATGTCACCATGAGGCAGATTTACCAACAACCATTAAAACACCAATTGCCTCGAGTAAGATGGATTGGCCCCGACGGTACGTCAAATAGTAATTGGCTCAAAGTTTTCTGTATTTTATTTTCATCTTCATAATTAAACTAGTCCCCGGAGAGAAGTGCATGCACATACACGAGGTAATAAGGTGGCCCACGCGTGGAGCTAGATAGCGGAAAAAAATTGACTGACTTAGCCTGTGTCACTTGATCCTCATTTTCTCCGCTGTGTGACCGGTGATAAATGCACTGGAATGTACTCTGTCAAAATTATGACAGAAAATATCTCAATCCATCAAATGTTAATCCGTTTGGCATGAGAACGCGGCCACGCAGTGTCAGTACTAGAGCTCCCTCCGACCATCGCTGCCAGGCATATGGAATACGCTAGTGTGTAGCAATGTTTATGGGCGCGAAATATTGCCATCTGTCATATGACGGCGGCGGCTCTAACCTCTAATACTGCGCCATGCAGTGTCCCTCAGGCAAATAATGAAGTTTTATTACTTTGGAGCTGTGATTCTTTTCGCCCGCTATCCTGCTATAGACATCACTGTGCATCGTTCGAAACGAATTAGTAACGGTTTTACCGGTAATGACATTCATAGAAAGAGTCCGTTTATGTGGGTCGTAAGTCGACCGATCGAAACGACATTGTGAAGGTGCTTTTATAGCTGAGGGTGCGCACCACCAAACAGCAATGACTTCAACGCCAGGTGAAACGAGCGATCCGTATGGGATCCTTGTTTCACCTGATTTTAATGGGATTCATAACCTTGAGAGTAGATCACTTGCCTACAGCCAGTGGTCAGTGGTGTGATCAGGTAAGAATCGTTTGGAATGTCTTTCTTAGCAGAGTTAAACTCCTTTCTATCAGAGATCTAAATACGCCTGTGTGATGAGTAAACAGATCTGGGTTATATTTTCTAGCAGCAATAGCAGCAACCTCTTGGAAGGATCGGATCCGTAATGGCCGTGCCCCGAAATAGGTGAAACTGTATTACACATATATCGCAGAAACGGCAACAATCACACGTATTGTGACTTCTCGGTCACCTTCTCCTGCCTTCTTTGCCTCCGAGTATCGTCCACCCGGCGCGCTGATCAAGATCAGGAACGCGATCAAGTGTTTGACAGCTGGTTTCACTTGTTGTTACTATATAAATTCTGCGCCGGCCTGGCTAAATCCATTAATCTCCAATAGCTCCCTCACTTCGGGTGCATGTTTGGGGCCTGGCACATATACTTATGCGCCCCCTTAATAAATAGCGCCATACCATTTCTACAACACAACACCCCACTCCTTTCAGCGGCCGTGTGAGGATAAAATTATAGCAGCCTCAGTCCCCACAGCCAGCAGTGCTCCGATTGCAAGTAGATATCTGTGTGGCCCGTGGCAATGCGGGGGTACGGAAGTGGAAGCCACTTCTTGGCGGACAAGTTAATATGAACACGTTAGTACTGAGATATTAATTAATGCGGTAGCATATTGGGTTGGGTTTTTTTTATTGGTTAGGTTTGGCGTCCAGGAGGGAGCCGCAGCGGCCACATTAGGACAGTTGGCAAGTTCGCTGCTAATCGATTCGATTTAATTATATTTTTCCGACAAGTTCCAAACGCAGATCGGTCTTGGTGGGCTGGTTACCATTACTGAGTGCCGGCTGAGGTTGTGGCCTGTTTTATTACCTTCGCATGTTATGTTTGCGGAATTCGCTTGCTACCTTGAAATAATCTAATTAGCGAAAAAAATCAAAGTGCTCTTAGAACAGCTATTTAATGGTTGCATTTTCCGATGATTCACATGAGAAAAGTGAAGAAAACCTACTACTTAAGGTGATACTCTAAGGAAGCCTTAGCGTGAAACTTCAAAGGCACAAATGTCAGCTTCCACAAAGCATACAAATTTGAAATTGCTTCTCTCTGTTTGTAGTAGCACAGCAAACAAAGAGTAGCAATTTCAAATTGGTATGTTTTGTGGAAGCTGACATTTGTGCCTTTAAAGTTTCACGCTAAGGCTTCCTTAGAGTATCACCTTAAATGTCTTTTTATTACCATTGATCATTTGGTTACATTTGTTGTTACATCACGATTGATATAGCCTGAATGGATTTTCTCTAGTTTAATGCTTCCATTTTGCAACTAGTTTATACTTTTCCCGCTTGGACGCATATTGAATTCAAAAATTGTACAACGTACCTAACTACAATTAACTTATCTTAACGTGCAAGATCCCTAATGGTCTGTTGATTTAACCTCAGACAGGTGTATTTGAAGCTTTCTAGGATGAACGTTTTTCAATCCTCCAGTATCTGAAGACCAGCCAGGTCATCATCTTGATCTGGATCTTATGAAGTTTAAGGTGGTGGCATTTGGCACAACTCTCCCAGATATGCAAACTATACTCAATAATAGGTAGGATTATTTTTTTGTAGACAGCAAGCTCAATATTCAGGGACAGGGTGGCCTTCCTGTTGATGACCATATACCAAACTTCGAAGATCTCGAAGCAATCTGCAAAATTCTGGTGCATTGTTAGGGTAATTTCAAGATAGTTCCAAGGGCAACTTCCCTCCCCTAACTCAGCCGCAAAATATTTGTTATTAGATTTCATGTAGGGGAAATGTTTGCTTCGGCAATACCTTAACCTATTATCGTCAGGGGGTAAACAACGTCCTTGAGGGCTCAATTTTGGTATGTGGATACATTGTGTTTGAGAGCATCCATTGGCCAAATTTGAGTGCTCTAGGACTTTGTTTACCCCCTGACGATAATAGGTTAAGGTATTGACAAAGCCAACATTTCCCCTAACTCGAATTTTTTTAAATTTTTAGTTTAACTAGGCTTTGTCAACTTTTTTTTTAGTGTTTATCTTCCACATTTGTTTGAGTTTCCAAACCAGATTGAAGTTAGATTAATTACTTCAGTGAACTCGAAAAAAAAACAACAATATTTTTTTTATTGATAATTGCAGACTACAAAAATCATCATGATTCTTGGTTTGTGTTGAATGGCAAGATCTGAATGCGAATTATTATTCATATTTAAAAATTCAAAATATTTTGTTCTTTAAATCCAATTTGTAACTTTGATTTTTTTCTCTTTCATGTAACACCAATGAGTCTAAAACATTCCCAAGAATCTGGCATGGGGCTGTTCATTAACTACGTAGACAGTTTTTTGGGATTCTTGACCCCCCCTCCCCCTGCGTAGACAATTGTCCATACAAATTTTTTTAAATTTATATGGACCGTGGATGATAGACAACCCCCCCCTCCCCTAAACTGTCTACGTAGTTTATGAACAGCCCCCATATTGATATATTTACAAAGTTCTAATAATTTTATTTCGGACGACAATGTCATAGCAACTTTAGTCAGGCAGCAAACGACCATCATCGAGACAACATACAAAAATTCATTAAGATGGCGGTACCACAAAATTAGGACGTGTTAGGATATAATTATGTTCTAGACTTTTACTCAGGGGACAACAGGAAAGTCAAATATGATTAATTTTATCAGTCCTAGAAAGTTGTGTTGTTCTTATAATCAGGAAAGACCAATAATATTTTTAAATTGAATAACATAGCAATAAAGTATGATTAAAATCATCGAATTGAGAGTGTTTTCATTCTTTTGGGTTGTTAAAATAATTACTTTATGGAAATCTCAGCATACCAGCACGTAGTAAGGTTTTTACAGTGAATTTACATGAATTCTAGATTTTTAGGGGGGTACCCAATTTAAAAAAAATCACCAAGACGAGGGGTAAGACAAGGAGATATCTTTTTCAAATGATCTAAAAAAATGTTTCTCAAGTCATTTTCTACAAAAAAAACTCTTGGACGTCAATGTCGTAACATGCTTTAGTTAGGCAGTATACAACCGGCATCGGACAACAAACCACAATTCATAAAGAGGGTGGTATCAAAAAAATAGGACGTGTTAGGGTATAGGTATGTTCATGACTTTTACTCAGGGGTCCACAAAAAAGTCAAATATGGTCAACTATGGTCCTAGAAAAAAAAAAGTTCAGATTTGTTGCACAGTGTAATTTGCTTATTTTTCAACAGTCTGGCACTTCAAAAATTGACAATATTGGCTAGAATTCTAAAGAACTTTTTAGCTTGAGAGATAATTTCAATGGGTTCTTTGTCAATATTAGGGAATTTTAAGCAGAACCCTTGCAACATTCTAAGAAGAATTTTAACAAAGTGATTTTCAAAAGGTTTCTGAAAAATGCTTATAGGTAAATCTGAATAAATTACCAAAGGAATTGTAATGAATATAACAAGAGTATTTTATACGTAGAATAAATTGATTTACTCCTTACCCATACTCTAAGAAAAATCTAAAATAAAATGTTTCTAACAAATGTTTAAATTAATGATGATTATTGAAAAACTGTTATCGAATAAAATGGTAGATCTCTACCAAGATTAGGTTTTCAAACATAATTTTGTAAGATGTTAAAGATAAATAGATAAGATGAGATGAGGAATTGGGAATATCTTTGATAAAATAAGAAATCTTAATGTATTGAACGTTCACCAAATTGTAGAATATTAAAATCCTTTTCATGCTAGAAAACGCGCAACATCTTTAATACGTTTATTGAAAATTTTAATAAATTAGGGATACTAAAGATGTTTTATCATTTTGCTTTGCTAAATTGTCGGAGTCACAAAATATTTTTATATTTTCTAAATGCTAACCGTTTAGAGTTTATTAAATGAACAACATTAAAAGAACTATTATGGAAAGGTTTTGATCCTCTTATAAGTCTTGGTTTAAAAAAATATATGTTAGAAACACTCAACATTTGCCGAAATAGGAAAAATTTAAAATTATATTAGACTTCGCATTTTAAAAAAAATCTGTCACTGTCTGGTGAAAATAAAATTCAGATATCGAGCAAAACATGAGTTCGTAACCTTAAAAAATCTTTTCTTTGGATCTTAATTTCTTGCAAGCTTTAGATTTCTTAAACAATTGTAAACGCTTTTCCAACCTGGTTAATTATTAATTCTGGATTTCTTCCTAATGTTATTGAGCATAATTTCAGTCATCTTTATTGAATGAGATAACTTGAAACTTTTTACTATGAAAATTCTTGGTAAAATTTAAAAAAATATGTTGTAAGGGGTTTATAGGCAAATTTTTAAAGGAATCCCGTGAAGAATTCTGGGAATGGTTAACGAAAATGAGAATGATTCTAGGAGAATCAAATACACTGAAGTCTTTTTTTACACGGTTTTTTTCACGCGGTTTTTTTTACACGGTTTTTTTTACACGGTTTTCCACGATTTACACGGTACGTTTTTAACGATTTCTCGACAACGATTCAACCTATCGACTTGATTTTAATCACATTATCCGTTTCAAGCTATTTGTAATCGAATGGCATACTTAAAAAAAAAATCACAATTTTTGGTGTAAATACAGAAATTTTTAAAATATGTCTATATGGACCATATCATGCTTTAATTACAAATGGCATCAAAATCCGATTTTTTAAAAACATTTAAGCATGCGAAAAATCAAAATCTCGTAGGTTTTTTTTACACGGTTTTTTTTTTACACGGACCGTATCCCCCGTGTAAAAAAAGACCTGAGTGTATCAAGTAATTTATTGAAGGATTTCTGAATAGATATTTAAGAACATCTTTGGGAGCATTTTTAGAGATTTCTGCGTAGAGTTAATTGGATATTTTGAACGCAATTTAAAGAGTGTTCTGTGTGTGTGTGTGTCATTCTCTATCCCTCACCCAGCCGGGGGCGTTGGACAAGTAGAACTGCGAATAATTTGATCAAATATCATGCTCCGTAATGGTGCCCTTTATGATGTGAAGACTAGTACTTCAAAAAGGGTAACTTTTGAGGCAAGACAGGGTGTCCTCAACAAGTTAAGGGAACAGGATGCACTAGATGTTCACAACAGGTACAGCAAAACATCACATAGACGCCCTTATTCACACTAACTACTCAGGGGTAGAAGGTCAAGAAGAACCACCGCCACCGCCACCGCTACCGCTGCAATTTAAAGAGTGTTCTGAGAATAAACTCATATGTATTCCGAGGAAAATTTCAAGGAATTATAAGAAAATATCAAAGACTCTCTGGTATATCTGGTAAAGTGGAATTAAAATGCCACCAATAGCAGATTCAATCAATAGAATCGTGACAATTAATCTATTTTAGAAAGTGGTATCCATTGAAATTTTGTTATTTTTTTTTCCAAATTCCAGGTTGTGTAAAAATCCCTAGCTTAAATTATTATTTTCTTTGGGTATTTATTTTTTTTGCCTCTTAGTTATCGAGGAGAATTTTCATTGTTTTAAAAATAATTACTTAGTCCCAAAGTCTCGAAAATATTTTTTAGTCCTAGATGCAAATATTTCTAAGCTTAATATTGTTTATTTGAAAGCCGACATCGTTAAAACCAGTTTTCTGAAATCCTGAGCATAGTTTTGAAATTTATCCTTATTTTAATGAAATATTTCATATAAGTATCACAATAATTATCTTTTTATTAAGCTCCAAGACCTCAACACTGTAATTTCACATTCGTGGTACCCGAATAATTCTATAATAATGATATATTTGTTAGGTCTGACGTTAATAATAAAGTTTTCTCTGAATCTTCAATATTCTATTGACTTTTAAATTGAAGAACCCAATATTGATTATTTCAATGGGAAATCCGGGAAATTTGGAATTTTCCTTAGTCATGATTTTTAAGCTTGAGGACTTAAAAAAAAAACTTAAGTCCGACATCTTCGAAATGTTTACAAGTATGACACTTTGCAAATTATAAACGGACTAGGATCTTGAAAAAATATTCCTTTAAATGTTGCAGAACTGCAAGGAATATTAAGCTTTTAGCGATCTATCAGGTACCCGGCATAGATCGCACTCTATATGAAAAGATCTGCCGCTCATGTCGTGTGAGATTCTGGTGTGGCCGGTGCGAAGTCGAGATATTACCTTTTGTGCTCTGTGATCAGGGAGGTCCTCCCATCTGTGGATGCATCCCTTGATCTTGCGTAAGAACAGTGTCGTGCGATTATTCCAGATAGTTGACCAAGACCAAGTTGAAAGACAGAATTGAGCCACAATTTGGTATCGTGGCTGGGGACTTCATTTGTGAAATGGTTCGCTGTTAACCCGGAGACTGCTAGATGGTCCGCTTCGTCATTCACCTTTATCCCACAGTGGCCAGGTATCCATGCGAAGACGGTGTTAGGCAAGGCATAGTCCTGTATGGCCTGAATCCATGGGTGACGAGAGCGTACAGAAGAGAGAGCAGAGATGACACTGGCTGAGTCCGATAAAATCAGGAGCGGTTTTGCTGACGGTGTAGTGGCTGCAATGAATACTGCCGAGGCTTCGGCATTAAAAACCGAACAAAGATCAGGTATGCGATGGGAAGCGGAGAGATTTGGACCCGTTATCCCAATGCCTACGCCTACGGGAACTTTTTGAACCGTCAGTGTAGCGAATGCAGTGTCCGCTATATTTCTTTTTCAGCCATTCAGTGACCGATTTCTTTAGAACGAGTGAATTGTCTCCAGCTCTGAACTTGCTCCTAATATGATTGTCGGTTTGAATCTGAGGTAGGCTCCAACTTCTTGGACCGCAGCGATGAAGTTCGGATATGGGTGGGAGGTTACAGTTGCAGAATCGATTCAATAGTATGTTGGCCTCTGTGATGAGGGTTGTCTCGTCATTCCCGGATGTCATCTCCATGTAACTCACTGCTCGTTTGCACACCGTGCTGGCAACTACGTGGGCGAAAGGAAGCACCCCCAGCTCCACGTAGGTGGCATCTGCAGATGTCGAAGGCAACAAACTGGATACGGTTCAGATCGCATTGTTGTATGTAGAGCTCAGCTTATCTATCACAGTGTCAGCTGCTGAACATAGAATATCAATACCGTAGAGGAGCTTTGATTCCACGATGGCCTTAGAGACTCGTAACCTGATGTCCCTGTTATTGCTTCGATGAGGTTTGGCGAAAGTGCGCAGGGGTTAAGACGAGCTTTACAATTTTCTTTGACATCTTTCAGGTGCTCCAAGAAGCTGAGTCGATTATCAAGTACTCCGAGGATCCGGATCGTCTTCTTGTAAGGAATCGGTTGGCTGTTGATTGTGATCGGTTGAAGTGGTGGCCGGTGCCTTGATTTGCAGATGTGAGTGCGCACGTTTTTTACTGCAGAAAGGTTGAATCCGACTGAATCGGCCCAACGGACTACGGCGTTTACTGCTGCCTGCAATTTCCTTCTTAGAAGAAGGGGACTTTTACCTGGAACTACTAAGACGATCTTCATCCGCGTACACCAGGATATAAATACCTTTTGGTAACTGGTCGAAAATGTTGTTCATGGCCACTAAAAAGAGGGTCACGGTAAGGACTGACCCTTGTGGTACCCCAGTTTCCTCGCTGGCTATCCTCGAGCGGTGATTCCCAATTATCACTTGGAAGGTTCTTTTAATGAAATTCTGTAGGAAATGCATGATGTTCCCGGAGAGACCCCACTGAGTCAGTTGTTTCAGTATTCCCGAAGTCCACGTCCGGTTGTAGCCTTTGGCCAAGTCGAGAGAGGCGATCTCCACATGTTGATCGTTGTCTATTGCTTCACCTAAGATTTGGCCGAGTGCAGAATAATATGTACTAGTTCCATGCCCCGGTCGAAATGCGTGCTGGCGATGATCGAGATAGCTGTTTTCTTCGAGGAAATCAACCAGGCGACGGTTTACCATTCGTTCTATCACTTTGCAGACACAGCACGTGAGCGATATAGGACGGTAATTGGAAGGCTCTGGGGAAACACCGTTCTTTGGAATGGGAACTACAAGGCTGTGTATCCATTCTGATGGGAAGGTATTGTCCAGCCAGACCTTATTCAGCAACCTGAGGAAGGCTGTTTTGCCGCTCGGTGGGAGCTGTTTTAGAGTTGGGTATCCAATATCATCGGGACCAGCGGAGTTTCCTTTGCCATTAGCCAGTGCGTGGTTTAGTTCTGCCATGGAGAACGGCTGATTGATGGCTGTCGAACAGGGTTCGTTTGGAATTGTGAAATTTTTCCAGTGACTCCATTAATACATTTTTACGTAGGACGGTGCTTTTATATTGTCGGAGTGCTGATAAATCCTAGAAGTATTCCGCGAGGTTGTTCGCGACTATGCTGGGGTCCCTCGTTATCACGCTCGCTTTTCGAATAGCGATGCCCACAGATCTTTTTCTTTTCATACAATGATGTTTGATTGCTGCTTCCTTATCCGGATGTCCTGATGGTAGACGTTTGACCGCGCGAAGGGCCTTTCGCCTTGCTTTCACCGCGCTTTTGGTGTCGGGTGACCACCAGTATAACGCTTTACGGCCGGGTTTCGAGTTTGTTTCGGGTATGGCTTCAGTGGCTGCTTCGTTGTATAATGCTCAGGAACTCCGTGACATCACTGGGTTCTTCTGCATTCAATCTCCCAACTATTATATTTTGGAAAAGGTTCCAGTTGGCCTCAGCATACTTCCAACGTGGTCTCTGAGATGTTTCTGGAGGATGTTCGCTAAGATTGATCAGTAACGGCTAGTGGTCGCTACCCATGGGTTCACTGGCTGTTCTCCAGCGGACTCTGCTGGCTACGCCGGAGCTGACCATGGACACATCAATTGAAGTGTTTTGTTGACCTCGTGTGAACGTATGGGAGCCGTCATTCATGGTGGTCACTTTCGCTTTCACTTTAAATAAAAAACTATAACAGAAACGTATTTAGTTTACTACCAGAGAGAGAAAATTTGGCCTTGCTATTGTTTTCACCAGCAGAAACAACCAACCAAAGACGAGATTAGGAAACACAAAAGACCCAGGTAACGATTTGGGAAAAGCAGGAGTTTACAAAATATCCCGTTCCCAGTGTGACAAAATATATATAGGATAGACAAAAATAACTTTAGACACAAGATTTAAAGAGCGTTTAGCAAAAGTGGCAAAAGCTTCTAAGGACACGGAAAAAGGTATTCATTACCATTTCAAATCCAAAGTGGCTGAACAAGTATTTACTAACACACATTAACTGGCAAAGGACGTAGGAAACTTGACGTAGCTGAGAGTTTAGGAATTCACAAACAAAGATTAGCAAATTTACTAAATCAGGACCAAGGAAATTGATATTCCTGTACCGCGGAGACAATCAGTCCAAACGACAAATTACGCCTCAATAAACGTGTACCTGTACTATGTTAATACCTACTTAACAAACATCCCCAACGATAAACACCATACCTGAAAACACAACACACAACACTACACTTTTATAAGGAATGGAAGTAATGCTTTATCTATGATTAGAAACTGAAGTTTGCAAGTAGTAAACGAAATACGTATTTGTTACAGTTTTTTTTAAAGTAAATAATTAAATAGATAATAGTAGTGGAATTAAAAGGAAAAACAACGTAATAAGGTATTCAAGACATGTCCGAAAATTTAGAAATATACTGACGTCGAGGATAAAAAACCTGAATTTGCTTACAATTCTAGGCTGACCAGTGAACCGGGGAATCGGGAAATCCAGGATAAAGTCGGAAACCCGTGATCACTGTGAAAAATCCGTGGATAGCCAAAACGAAATAAATAAACTTCATCCTCTGTCGAGCATAAAAATATATTATGGACCTTGAAAATACTTCAAGACCCTCTTTGATTAGACTAGATTTTCAGGATACCGTTACTTTGAAGAAGTATTAAGATAATTTGGATGCCCCGAGCTGTGAAGAGATTTTAGAATAAATTCTAGGTAGGGGAAATGCAGGTAATGTCGGCCTAAGTGTCCCTAATTTGGGCCCATACATAAATTCAGCAATCAACGGCTGATTGAACCAGCGACCGAAACGGATGTGTTTTGTTCCTTCTGTGCTTTTTTTTTTGCTGCTGAAAACCTTTTCGCATGCGTTTTGTTCTCGAGTGACTGGAGGTGAACTGGTGATCGCATTTAAAAGTTTTGAATACCGTGCGTGATTTTTTGATCTCTTGTTGCTTATGCAATGGTGCTTTGTGTGGTCTTGCGTTTTTCTTTGTTGCCTCGTACAACCTCTATCACACTGATATATTTTTCTGTTGCTGCGATGAGCAACTTCTTTGTGTGGTGTTAAAGAAGACAGTGCGAAAATACATGACCTTGATTATGCGTGGAGTGCGTTCTTTTGTACGTACGAGCTAGAAGAGCGTTATCAGTGATTGCGGTGGTTCAAGAAAAATTAAATAAAGCATTTCTGAAAACATGACGCTGCAAAGTCTCTAGGCCGGTCGGGTGAGATCTTTCCATTTTATCTATTTATATTTTATTTTTTGTCACTGATTTATCAAATTATCAAATGCTCTATATTAACGAATAGAGTTGCCAAATCATTCACCCTCCCACTAACACAACTCTTTCCTTCCTGTGACACCTATGAAGGTAGTATGGGTTCCCTGCACCTTCTTAAGTAGATGTTGGATTAACTTTCCCTCCCTTCCCCTGTGATTGTAAGGATGTGGCCAGGGGTATAATGCGATGCTTGTATTGTAGATTTTATTTTCGTGTGGGGAAAATCACTAATCCCAAGTGATATTTTCTGCGTCAACACTCGATATTTTCTGCAAAACGTATTAGTTGACCATTATATAGCCACCCACGATTTGTACAATCGCATATGCTATGCTATGCTATGCTATACATAAATTCAGCAATCAACTAAATTTTCAATAGCAACCAAAAATATCCATAAGTGCCATCCCAATAACACGTTCATCTAGATAAAATTCATAAGTAGCAGATCTTTAGCGATGGGCCCAAATTAGGGACATGTAGGCCGACATAACCTACATTTCCCCTATAACACCAAAGTATTTCAGAGAAATAATCCAAGAGAGTTTTGGAATGAACTCCATAAAAGATTTGACTAGAACTCCCACTTCCAGGTGATTTAAGGAAAATTCAAAATTGAACTCTTTGGTTGATCTGAAGAAAATTCCATGACGGTTGTGAAATGAATTCTTGGTGCATTTCGTATGAATATACCAAATTAGTTCTGCGAAGAATTTCTTCAGAGATTTTTTTCCAATTATTTTGTATCTTAGGCTTAAATTTCCAGAGGGCTCCACCGAGCCGAAAACCACTATTTCTATATAGCAATACAAAATGAGGAACAATGTTTATGAGTTCTTGTTACAATTCCTGGGAGGCGACTTGAGCTTAGCTTCCGCTATCAGCCGTGCCCTCAACTCTCTTACTACTTCCATTTGTTTTTCTTCAAGCAGCGCCCGCCGCTTGGACTCCTCTTCGTCTTTTATCCGCTTCTTCTCAGTATAGTCCACTATCCCGAATTTGTAGTAGTAATACGCGTTTCGATGCTTGAAAACAGGCGGCTGCTGTTCTTCAGCAGCACTTGCTTCCTCTCCATTGTTCTTGTCGGCATCCCACGACGTCACATCCATCTCCACTATCTCTTCTTCCAGCACTTCAACCGCTTCCTCTGTGCCTTTATCGTTGTCCATTGTCCATTGTCAAGCGTACGTACTGGCATTGGTTTCTTCTTCGTTCCGTTGTTTGTTTTCCTCTTCCTGTTATTTCCGATGCCCCTCCATCTTATAAAGGTAACACACGGTTTTGTTCCTTTCTATTGCGGAAATGCAGCGAATTGTGAATCTTCTGTTTTACGTCATGTAAATTCCGTGTATTCCTGTCAGCATATCAAGGTCAGACAGCTGCCACGCTTCTCATCAGCGTATTTACCCAGCACCAACGATAGGTCATTATCCGGAACATCTGGTGATAGGTCGTAAACTCTTACGTACTGAACGGTGCACCCTGCAGGCGACATGCGTACCTCGACAAATTTTCCATGGACATATTGGAAAATTGATTGCTCACGGTTGTTCAGCAATGAAGCATCGATTCTTCTGATTTGGATTTGAAGAACATAGATTTTTCCTCTGAGTGGGATCCACGACCAGCGCTTTTACAAAGGTCGCAATCTCCTCCATTGAGAGTCTTGAACAGCTAGCTACGATGCTGAACAAGCACCGCAACAATAGTTGCTATCGAATAACAGGCTATCGCGTGACCCGCACCGAAAACACACACACACACACAGCTGCTTGTGTTGATAGCTAAGAAAGCACTGATCACTAGAGAGATCTGATTATAATTCCTAGGAAATTCCGAAGAAATATTGTAGGGCAAATGTCAAGATAATTTTAAAAATAATTTCAAGTGAATTCGGAAGAGAATTACAATAAAATTCTGAAAAGAACACCAAAGGATTCATGTTTTGAGGTTTCAATTTCAAAAAAATTCTGAGACGTTTTTAAGGGATTCGATGTTTTCGATGTATTTCGAGAAGAATATAGATAATTCTGAGCAGGATTTCTAGATCTTTCTGCGGTGCATTACTTGAAAATTCTATGGAGGATGCAAGCGAATTTTAAATAAATTCGATTCAAATCTTAGAATGAATTACATTTGTTAGGAGTGAGCTGTATATAATTTAAGAACATATGTACGATGGATTTTCTAATAAATTTTAGAGGAATTCAGAATCGAAATTTATAGGAAAGCAAATTATGTTAAAAAAAGGTTATGGAAACATTTCAAATGAATCTTGTAAAGAGATCTATGCATATTTTCAAGGTAGTTAAAACATAAACTTATTTTGCTGTATTTGTAGGGGATTATTTAACCTAGTGATCCTTTCGGCACAATTACATTCGGGTTTAAGCATAAAACGGAGAAGTAAACCGGGAAATTTCTAACTGGAGTTGGTCATTCAAATCTAATGAGTCATTTAACCGAAATTGTAATTCTGTCAAACGGCATTAGTATGTTTCAAACTTATGCCGTTTGACAGAAATTACGATTTCAGTTAAATGACTCATTTGACCTAGTGATCCCTTCGGCCTAACCACATTCAGCCTAATAACATTCGACATTATAGCACTCGGCTAAATGGCGATCAGCCTGTTAGCATCTGCCTAATCCTTCAACTTAAAAAAAATGAAAATTACAGCCTGAAACATGGCTGCGCCCTTGAACATCACCGAACACATTTTTCCGTTACGGATCAATATATACCATACTTGACAAAACCCAGGTAATCATGACGTTTGATTATTGAAAACAATTTGAATGAAGATTTATTTACGTTAACTTCCATTTCCTTCACAAACATATTTTTTAATTTAGTTTAGCTGATTTATTTTTTAAATATAGATTTTTATGAAGAGTTTTGAGTGGGTTGGTTTATGTCCTTTAAATTCTGTTATAATTGCTTATCTTTTGATTCAAAAGATAAGCAATAATAACGGAATATAAAGGAAATAAACCAACCCATTCAACGCCCTTCATAAAGGGATTCCGTTAAGAGGTTCGACAAATTTAGAGGATAGATTTTTTACACAAAATACACAGATTTGATCCTGGTCATGGCTATTCGTTATGGCTGGGATGAAAAATTCTCATTTACCCCCCTTGGCTGAATTTATCGAAATATTTTTTTGATATTTTCATTTTCTTGAATTAGACTCACAAAAGTGTCCATAGAACAAAGACTGTTCAGCAAAAAAATGTTACATCTTTTACATGCATTAATTTTGATGTTAATTTCAAATATATCATAGTTTTCTTGCCCCTTGCATTTGCCATTAAAGGTATATACTCCATAATATGAACGTATAGTCTTCACTGGTACATTCACCCTAGTTGTCATTTGATCTTCTAATCAGAAATATTTACCCCTATTCTTTCCATTCTCTTCCCTATACAGATAGCTTTGCGCTTGGTTCGGTAGCTTGTCGTAATCGTTTTACCTGCCTGATGTGTGTAATGAGCACAGCTGGCACAGATACAATACACATACACACGGAGTCTATCGTCGTTTCCAGGCACTGTTATTTATTAGCTTCTTTCTCATCGTATAAAAACACGTTCGTCCGAACCCTAATCGAAGCCGCCTTCCACTGACCACTCTCGCTTCTCGGCCTAAAAGCTAAGATCAAAGTGTAGTATCTGTTCTTATCAGCTTAACATATGATACCGTCCGCCATAGGGAGACAGCAAATCATAAACTGATTTTTATGAAACTGGTATTGCGGTTTAAGGATCCTTGTGCCACCAGGATCGGCCCTCGTACGTCCTAAATGGATCATTTTAGATGGCTGAGTTTTGAACCCACCACAGTTTTCATTTGGCGCTACTGTATACGGGCGAACCAATGTAAAATACTGTGGTAGCCACAGTACGGTGCTGTCAAAACCTCAGCATCTTCAATGATCCATTTATAAACTACATACTGAACCCTTAAAAATTTCCTTGAACACTACGAGGAGACGCGTGGTACTCTTTGTTCACATTATGAAGGGAGTGAACTACCACCGTCTCCATTTTAAACCGTCAAGCAATTGTCAGCATTACAACACAATAAAAAAATACCTCCGCCCGAATAGGGACTTGAACCCTAGACCGTTGGATTAAAAGTCCAACGCTCTACCGACTGAGCTATCCGGGCCGATGGAAGGTATGAAACCATTGCTCATTAAATATTTTAGGTTTTCCACACAACTCCTTTCCCAAGGCTACTAACACTCACCGCTACCACTAATGGGTCAGCGAGTCACTTCCACGTGCAATTAGAGAGCCGATAATTGAACGGAGTCGAACGAAGTAAAACGCGAAGATTTACCTACCTTACCTTGTAGGTTGCTTCTTCTCCGGTGGATTCTTGCGGTGTCCATCACGAAAATTGCTCGCTGCCAGGCACGAGACCGCGTTGTGTCGTGTCGGTTGCCGTTTTTATTGAATTTGATGATGTTAATGACGTGATAGCGCCTGTTTTTTTCGCTAGTCGTATATCAGCTAGGGTAAGTATGCCAGTGCTGGCACTAGTGCTCCAGTTTTCGGCCCTAAATTTGAAATATATTTTCACTGTTTTATTTTCGAAGATAGGTGGCAAAATATATGGTCTAACTTTGTATCGGAAATATGGAATATTTAGGATAGGGCCAACTAGAGGACCAAAAACTGGTACAATTACCCTATATGTATTTCAGAGTAGTGAACCACGCGTGTGATGAAGCTAATGGTGAGTGCGTGCTATGAAGAAACTTTTTTTTTGCGAGGAAGCATGATTCTTAGCTCCTTTGCGAGGGGGTGTGTATGTTTTTCGGACGTTTCTTTTCCAGTCGTCGACGATTCATGACGTGGGGCAAGGTTGAAACGATTATGTCAGCTCGTCGCTGTGGTGGTGGTGGTGCACTGGTGCTGCATCCTGCGTGCGTCAGTCGATTTAATAAAAGGTTATTTTGTGATTTATATTAGATTCAAGGACGGGAGATAGACATCTAGCTCTACACAGAACTTGTGATTTTATCAATACTTTCACAGTGATTAATTGAGAAACGCCAGTATTAATGGAGCCATTTGAGAATTCGGTTCTGATTTGAGTGTAAAATGCTGTTGGTGGTGCATTATGTTCGCACTGCAGGTAGACAGTAAATGGTGGCCACCAGTCATTTCTGCTGTAGTAGCGGATGGATTCAATTTTGGGCAAGGAAGTGATCACGGTCAAACCATCAGAACTCCGGTCGCAATAGACTGTTGAGTGCTGAAAGGGAACAATTAGCGTTCGACCATTAATCATTTGGCGCTGTTGTTGCACATTTCGCTAAGCGATCACTTCCAGGGGGTTGATTTTTGAATGGTTAGCCGATGTGAAATAATTGATGCAGTACCTTCACAAATCATAAGCTGGAACCGAACTTGACTAATGGTTGCTGAAGCGATTTTCGTTTTTATCTTGAACATGTTTTGCTGATTTCAATGTGTCACTGAACTGTGTATTTGCTTCAGGTTCGGTTACCTACTACTTTCAAAATAATACTGGGTGATATTGAACTGCTGTTACTGGTCTTGTTCTTGTTATTTTGCCGAAAACCCAGCCCAAACTAGTTTTGGGAAGTTTGTTTTGGCTTGCTCTCGTTAAAACACTTTTACTCCCTTCAGGCATAGTGAAACGAGGAGCGCCATGTGTGAGCTCTTTGTGGTTTGTTGTTGTTTGATATGCGTACTCTGGTTTCTGGTCCTTGTTCAGTACAGACTGCAGCCAGACAAGTGGCTGATTCTGGAAAGAGAATGTTGTCGGTCTTCCTGTTTACGGTGTCGTTAACTCGTTAACATATTGTCTGTATTGTGTTTGATTTTTTGTTTCACTTTGCTTGTTTATATTTCCGTTGACAGATGTAATGTTTTACTTTTATCAACCATATTCGCTGCAGTCGGTTTTTACGCGGGGGATATGTACCGCACAAAAAAAAAAAAAACGACCAACCAGGGCTGTGGATTCGGAATCGGACGCGTGAAACTACTACCACGGACAAACAAACATAACTCTTAGAAGAAAATTCTTCAAAAAATATTGTCAAGCGTGCACACTAACACCATAGAGGTAACTCTAAGACCAGAAGGTCACGAAGAAACGAGCTAAACTTTTTGGCTCAGCTCTGGTACTATCTTCGGTCTCAAGCTAATCGATTCACCCCTCGAAACATAGGAAAATCCATTAATCCCTCATTTTATCTGTCAAACTTTCATAGCGAATCAAAACAAACATAGTGTAGTACTGGAATTTATACTAAAATGGGATACGTTAATCGATTTGCTTGGGACCAATAGGCTAGTCAAGTAGTGAGCCAATTTAAAAAAAAATTCACTAGTTGCTTTTCCCTCGGTCTATCAACGCGTCAGCTGTGTTGAATAAAAACTAAACAACTGCAAGTCAGTGATGCTGGTTCTACGAAATATTCAGTAGGGTAGAGCGCTACTTCGTCGTAATCGCCCATTTCCGTTCTATCGATCAGAAATGATCAATAATATCAATGATTTTACCGTGCATAAATAAACAATAGGTTTATACCGATGCGTTAATTCATTAGCTACAACATTAATCCTATTATAGCGCATTGTATTAATATTTACGCTCATTGTTCTCAAAACAAAAGAAGCGCCCCTTTTTCTCCGTTTATCCGTAGGACGAAGAAAATCTAATGGCGTTTCAATGCGTTAGAACGAATTTAGAATCAAGAAGCACTATTATATTTTGATCAATATCTCAACAATTTGTGACTCTTTATCAAATCCAACGGTACGAATGGAAAGGTGAATAAATTTATAAGTCATCTTTGACAGAAATATTCCATTTTTTGTTCAAACCCGTTCAAAAAAGAGAGGTAAAGCGGGGGTTGTGCTTAGTAGGACGGAAATTAGATCAAAAACCCTATTGATTGAATTTATCAGAAATACGGATCCGTTTGACAGAAGCTCAGTTTATTTTTAGGGATTCGTTTTGTTTGTTTTGCGTGTCTTTAATTTTGTTGGAAACTAGCTTTTATCGTGATAATGTATCACCTTTCTAGCACCACCCATCACTTCAATATGTACACAGCATAGACATATAATATGTATCAATCAATGTTATTCATTGATGGTAAAAGTGGATACAATATTACACTCATTAGAATGATTTGTTGTCAAAATCTGTGTAATTGTATAGCGTAATATTACACTACAAGCGGAACGACGCAGCATTTAGAATGTAATATACAATGTATTTCTGACGTTGCTCAAAATTACGATAGCATCAGATTGCGGGGTTGCTAGTGTAATATAATGTTTTGTTGATTATTCATGAACTTTAGATCGCTGGGAACGCTTGTGAATATTTGAGGAGGACAAAGGAGTGAACAAAGAGGTGAACGCCGAAGCTTTATCACATTTAAATCGATGTGAAGCAATTGAAAAGTGTTGAGGAAATTCATATCTGTAACTGTAGCCTGTAACGTTTTTGTTGGCTAATCTGGTTTAACCGAGGGTTAAATGTTATACTTAATTATCTTGAAGATAAATCGTCCAGCTCAAATCTTTGTAGGGGTAAGCATTGGGACCATCATCATCGCCAACAATAACTTTTATTTCTGTATTGTTGCTTTGCCTCCTTTTTCAAGAGCTGACATCTACTAAATTGACCTGAAAACGAACTGGCACTACTGATAAGTTCAAAATGTGCTGACTTGCTTGACGATTCAGTGGCGCCACCATGACAAATGCGAGCACATTCCAAACTGAAATCTTACTTGCGAAGAATGTGATTGTGAGAGTTATGTCTGTTTATCTGTGCTACAACCTAATGTGGTTCAAGTTTAACTTCTTTCACTCATAACGGATTCGATTGAATATGAATGCCTATCATGAAAACTAACGTGAACCGCTGGTATGGCCTCCGCCTCCACTTCACGTGACACTTGGGTTTTTCAAGCAGTGGAGAAACAAAATCCAGACTGGGCAGATTTATGGATCGAAAAGGCTCATGTACGACATCAACAGCGAACATAGGGTTTTACAGGACGAGCATGTCACAGTCTCCTTGATGCTGTCGATGTTCTCCGAGAAAACGAAGATTTGCTAAACTATGTTGATGTAAGGTACAGTTGTTTTTCGATCAGCAGGTATAAAACTAATGACTGTTACTTTTTATAGGTCCTGAAACACTTTCAAAATGCGTACAAGAAATGCTTCTCATTCGAACTTGTACCCGGATTTGAAGAAGATATTAATAAGTTTGTCGAATACTGGGAAATGTTGCATCTACCAAAATCGTCCAAATACCATATAACCATATAAGTTTCACGTGAAAGAGTTTTGTAATGCAACTGGACAAGGTTTGGGTTGGCACAACGAGCAGGCGTCCGAATCGGTTCACAGCGACTTTTTATTGACTTGGGAAAGATACAAGACCACGAAAACATCAAAGATATACAAATCTCAACTTCTGCGTGCTGTCGTTGACTACAATAGTGGTTATTTGTGTTAAACCACTTTGAGATTCATTCATTATATTTAGGTTTATTAGTTTATAGTTAATTTAGGTTTATTAGTTTACAGTTAATTTAAATAAAACTTAACCTTAAATTAACGTACAAAACCCTTTTTAATTCCAAAAATTAGCAACCGTTACAAATTATAACCATGCAATTAATATATAAACACTCTGCAATCGACATTTCATAACATGTTGCATGCAAAATAAGCATATGTGATGGCATTTCACTGTTTTTAGTGAGATTTATGCAGTTACGCCTTTAAAAGGGCGTAACTCGAAAATGCGCCCTACGATTGTTTTTTAAATTTGTTTCAGAGATGTAGAATGATCTAACGAATCGATTGGTATACTCACTTTTGATGGAACTAATTTTTTTAAAATAACGGTCAGAGGAGCACCGTGATGTCCCGAAGAGTGCGCAGTAGGCTCTGCCCGCAAACGGTCGGTTTTAATTTCGCTGTCACAAATTCCGTGTTTTCCGCGTGCTGTTTGGCTTGTACCAAGGAAAAAAGTAATTCGTTTTCATTATTATCATGTGAATATAGATTCATCATGATTAATTTATCGGTGTTTTAATATTGTAAATTATTGTGAAAATTCCCGGTTTAGAATTTTTTTTTTGAATAGTTGTGTTGCTGTAGCGTCGTGCTAGTGTATTTCGGTGCTACGCCTCCACTCCCGGAAGCAACGTTTGCCGTGTCTTTTTACGTATTTGGTATTGGCGTTCTGCCCCCTGGACAATAACCGGGAAAGATGATTTTGCAGATTAGACTACGATCCTTCCACGTCGAGGACACAATACATAAGCGGTGAGATCTAACTGATTACAACTAGATATAAAAATATGAAATGCATCCTACTAAATACGTGCCATCTACAAAGCAGGAATTGCTTTGATGATGGAAGTGTACACGCAGTACCAATATACATTTTATATCGGTACTACGTGTATGCGGGGCTTGTTGTAAGTGAAAGTAACCTCGGAATGGACGTGAGTGACCAGGCATTCTGAAATGGGTTACTGAATCTCAACAGAGCTATCGCCTTTCAACTTCCGGGCTAAAATTGTTTGCAATGAGGTCAGTATAATAATAATAGATTATATTGCAAACATTTTTCTTCCATAAAAACACTGCCGGACAGTGGAAGTTGGATTGTATATACATACTATCATGAAAACTAACGTGAACCGTCTATAGACAGCTTTACTGATGATTTTGATCTAACAAACCTCCTCATACTACAGATAAACGTAATGCTTTCAAAGATCTTTGTTTTTTCAAGTTTATCGTTGGCATGATGTATAATTACCTATTAATATTTACGAAAATGAACACGGTCTATTGGGCACATAACAGAAACAAGCAAGTGAGACATTATGATTTATGAAATAATTTCTTTGAAATTTCTAAGAAAATAATAGCTGTATTTGTATTATCAAATGCGTAAAATGGATTATTTTCCAGTCAATACACTATGGTCGAAACGCAAAATTTCACGACAAAAATCGATACCTCGAAAACTACGTTCTCTATAGGTTTGACCTCTTCGAGTGAGTTTATTTGTCTACATTAAAATTAGTAATCCTATGTACAGAGATTCTCGGAAATATTATCAGAAGATTTGGCAACGTGATTTGTTTTGTTTACAAAAGCTGCCAACACTTGCCACGGAGCAAAATGTACCAGCTTTGTGCGTGACTTTATCGTTGTTCACGCTACGAGTTTGTTTGCATACGTTGTTTGAATTCTCAGTGAACTGGTGAACTATTTTTGCCAAGTTTTTCCCTAACCGCGGCTAGAATTTTGAAATATTGCGCACTTTACACCAAAGTGGACAAATAAGCGCGTTTTCAGCATTAAAATTAATTGTTATTAATGATACAAGCAATAAGTTCTCCGAAGATACGAAAACGATTTGACAGAATCGTGCACTTCTATCAAACTTGTTGCAATTTTGAGGCTGTCCAGTTTCAGACGAAATCAGCAATATTAATCGAACTGAAAAATCTATTTAAAACCAATTACAATTTATTATATTATTGTAAATTAAACTTATGACTCTTTTATGTTAACATGCGCCTTTTACTGCTATAAGGTTTAAGTTAAAAGTTATTTGTTCTATTTTTAAACGTTTTGTTTGAATTTATTTCATCCCGATTACAATACTTTTCAACGCAATAATAAATCCTATGAATATTTTCTAATAAGAATGCTCGTTTGGCTCACATTTTGATAGATCCCGCTGCTCGATTGGCTCAAGATGGCCGCTTCCGCGAATCTCTATATATAGGATTACTAATGAAAATATCTTCCTTTTGACAAGGTCCTCTTTTTTCAAAATTAAATTTTAAATCTTTTTCTTTTTAAAATTTAAAGGAAATCTTGCTGCCACAAAGTTATATATCATTTAATTTTAAGCACTTTGCTGAAAAAAAAATCCATCTCATCAACACATGTACATTTTTTGAAATCTAGTTAGGGTGGTTATGAAAAAAAAAACAGTTCTATGACCAATTTTTTTTTTATTTAGATTGAATATTGAGAACCATTTTCAACGAACTTCAACAGCATATGAGGACGCATGTTTTGAAGGTTGCTGAGAAATGTTAGATGTTGTGAAGCTGTGGAAATGGATACAATTGGTAGACATTAGGGAAATGTAATTTTCCCCCACTGTACAACATTTTAAGACACCTCTTTGTTTTCTTGATCGGAAGCCAAGTTTAAGCTTCTATTCGCGAGAAATGGGTGATTGACGTGTTTGTTTACAAAAGCAATAACGCCCAAATCTCAAATCAGTCTGGAGATGAACACCATTATTTAGAAGAGGAGCATAGCAACAGAATCTGGCAAAAGCTCTTGTTATGGTTCTGTTTTTGATGCTTTTATCGATTCATTGAGTGTCATTCTGATGGAGAAATGAAGAAACTCACAGTTAAAAGCGAACAAATGTTGAAAGTAATGTTAATAAATAATTAAATACATTTTACCAATGTTGAAATGATGGAATACTGTCTATTGTTTCTCATCAATGGGTAAACGGAACAGTTAATATGTGGTCGTACAAAAATTCCGAGCACTTTAGTCAAGGAACAATCATCAAGACCAACACCGAAATGGACCAAAATTCCGTGCGCCGTCAAAAGGAGATTTTTAAAATCTTTTTTTTTTTCGGAAGGAGAGGTAAAGTCTGGCGCACTTAGAATCCAGACACTTTATTTATTCTATAGCAGCGCCTCTAGTTGTCGGGTTTGGAATGTTTTGACACCGATTTGTTTTATCTATTTCTTTATTTATTTATGCCGTCAATCAATCGTTTTGAATGTACGATGGTGGTGAAAGTTTCTTTTCGATACGTGCAGTTTTAAAAAGTTGTACTAGATGGAAGACGAGAAAAGAAAATTAACGTGGGCAGTTCGAAATATCGCGAAAAAGTTGAAAATTGTCCGTTCCCGGACAACATTTTATTTGGCCCCATCAGGGGCATAGCCCCAGCAAAACCACACCACACCAACAAAACAATGCACTCGAAACTGTATAAGCAAGAGCGCCTGGAGAAATGTTTACCACCTTGCATTAAGGCTCATAAAGGTCCAGTGAAGTTCTGGCCAGATTTGGCAAGCTGCCACTACAGCCAGGAGGTGCTACAGTGGTACCGCGACAATAAGGTGGATTTCGTCGCAAGGATATCAATCCACCCAATTGCAATTCCGCCCAATCGAAAAGTATTGGGCAATTATCAAGCGGATGTTAAAGAAAACTGAAATTAGGACTTTGGACCAGGCTTGGTAAAAACATCGCTCGGTGCGGCTCCGTGGCAACCTAATCATGTATGCACGGCACTGGGTTTCTTTGATAAAGCACCCGGTGTTGATGCAGCATATTGGTGCGCCACCGAATCAAAAGAGAAACCCGAACGCGGTGCGATGGGTTTCGACTCGGTACAGTGTGGCACGGTGCCAACGAACCGCTCGTTATTTCGTTTCGTACCATTGAATTCAACGTTCAACTTTCTTGAACAATGAATCAATGAACAGCTGATCATGTTTTTGAAGCCGAGTTATTGGTCTATTGGTCTATTTGAAAAGTAACACGATAATTGTTTATATAGTCGAGCAGCTTTGTGCGTTCGTCTACCACTGATTTTAATAAAATGAGGCAATACATTTCGAAATTTTTGAGCCTATCATAAATAAATTCTATTTACTCGAAGTTCTAGAAGAAAAAATCGAAAAATATTTTTTCATGAAAAGTACGTAAACAAGATTTAAAAAAATTAAAAATGATATAATGTGGTATTATCCATAAACCATTTCATTCAAGCCTTTCGTTGTGTACTGGAGAACACCTCCACTCACCACGCGGTGATTGAATAAACACCGTTTGATGAGACCGGATTTAATTCAACTTTGAAATCTATGTTAGGTTAATCGTTTTTCGCAGGCAATCGGTGATAATTTTAATTATTATGGGGCTTATTACGGATGTCACTTCACGGTGAAAACTTGTCACTTGTCGTCACGGTGAATTGATTCCCATTTGATTTGTACGGCAATCACGGCTCTTATTCTGAGTATCACTTCCTTTTCACCGTGTAGTGACACCCGTAATAAGCCCCCATAACAACAGTTGCACATTCATGCAATTTTCAATAGTGACAATTTGAAAAAATGATAAAGTCTTAATTTAAACAGATTCGTAGAAAAAAATCTATCGATTGGCTTGTTAATGAATTAAAATCCATCATCTCTGGATCAAAATCAGACTACTTTCATGCCACGGCCGACTTTGGTTTTTTTTTAAATTGCACCCCCAATGTTTACAAAAGCTGTTACGCCCTAATTCCAGCTCTATCTTGACATGGGAACTGACATCCGATTGATGACCATGACAGATGTCCAGAAAATACTCTTTACTTATGGCGGACCGTTTTGTCGTGATGGTTGAGTAATGCTGTACGCCTTTTTAATGCACCACCAACGTAGAGTGCGCCACGCGAGTTCGAGAAGAAACGTCAACCAAACCGTTTGTTTACATCAGAATAAGTATTTTCCCCAACGCAAATAACAGCATTTTTCATTCAAAATCTTGCCAATTTCCATCGGTAATTGTCTGTCTCTAATTGATTTTCCACAAATCTGAACTGATTTGCACCTTAACTATTCACACACAAGAAATCTGGAAGATCATAACCATAAAGGCACTTTTCTAATTTTCCATTTTTCTCAACAAAAATATTGCTGAACACCAGCAGGATATTTTCAAAAACGTTACGGAATTAAATTGTTCAACTGTAGATTAAGTTTTGCAGCATCTCAGATGAATCAATTGATCAGGAAAAGTAAAAAAGTGCTCCGCTTCCTATGTCTCAAGGCAAAAAAAAAATATGCTCACAACACTCTTTTTGACGTTCTCATATTCACCACCAGAGGTTGAATCGATCGTTTAGTTTCTATTAAAAAGGCCTATTGCAAGAAGCCAATAGTAGGTAAAGTGAGTCAAAGTAGTTTTGATTTACTTGGGTTCAAATCGTATGGAATTGAAAATTCGCTTTCTACCAAAAACTAAGTCAGTTATACCCAAGAGTAGGTGAATATGATTATACTCATTGTGATTATACTCCCCAACTAACATTTTCAGCTTTGTAAGCCAACTTTTCCAGCGTTGTGCTGTAAAGTAGCTTAAAAGAAGCTGCAGATACAGCTCAGGCAAAAGCTAGCAAAATAGTTTTGGAGAGCGTTTACTCAACTTTCTCACAACCATTATTCAATTTATCAGTCGCACTGAATAACATCAGCCAATAAACGCTAATGTCACTTCTATACACATACTAATCAACTTTCCACTTGTAGCTGCAAAACAAAGCTAACAAAGTGAACATTTTACTCATGGCTTCTACACAACCAACAACTCGTGCTGAATAACATAAACATCAAAAGTTCTTTTTCAACAATTAAACAACCTGTACTCAGCTTATAAACTGTGTTAGAGCAACTTCAGAAGCATTTTCACAGTCAACTAGGTTTATTTTTAGACGTGTGCAGTTTTACAGCTTTTACTCTGCTCTTTTATAACTAGTCGAGAAAAGTGATTCATGTGCACTATTATAAAGCCTCTACTCAGCGATTTTGTTGTAGAAGGGAATGTTGATTTGTTTACATAAGTTCAAAGTGTTGGCGTAGCACAGTTGGCAGTGTCAAGGTTTGCCAATGAGGTCATCTCGAGTTCGACTCCAGGTTCCGGTGCAGGGTTAAATAATTTGGTGATGATTTGTAACTAATTTCGATTAATTTGATTCACAGCAAAATAAACTCAATAAATTCCTTCATAAGAAAGCGTAAACAGTATTTAACGGCTTCAAGAGAAAACTGTGTAGTGATTATTGGACAACCGGGAAAAGGTTGAATAAGTGCCTTTCAAGTTCACACACAACTTAAACAGCAGGATAACAGCTGTATAGAAGCGTTAATGGATATGCTATTATTAGAGCTTCTCCCGACCGTTCCAACAGCCATAAGTAGCTGACTAAGTTCGCCAGATTTGCTTGTATAGAGGTTGAGTAAAGGTTTCCTCATATCGTATAACGTTTGAATACAGCTTGAGACTGTATAAATGAAATGAGTAAAGCGCGTATACATTGTGAAAATTGTTAGTTGGGTCAATTTCAAAAGTAGGTAAATGTGAACTGGCCGCTAGATACTTTTTTTCTTATCGTGTATGTTTTTGTTTTTGCATCATTTTTTTCCCGCCTTTTTAATATCAGCTGTTGGCTTCGAACAGTGCAACCAGAATGTCAAATACGTTTTAATAGAAGATTTGTAGGTTTATTTACATCCATTTCTTTTCTGGAAAAACAAAATAAGGATTTTTTAATTTTTTTTATTAGTGATGGTTTCTAAATTGAACACAGTTGAAGCACCTTCAACAGCAACAAAAACATAAGTTTTAAATACTTTGTTTCAATTGAATTGACAACACTGGATACGATGATAGATATTCGTACACACACATACCTTTGTAATGCGATGTGTAGAAAAAAAGGTAAAGAAAACAATTTCAGCTTACAAAATTATTCGCGGCTCGCGTTTTTAACGATGCAAGTGATATTATTTATTTAAGTAAATATCGTCTTTAAAAGTGAATTAACTTGAAAGCACTTGTCGAAGCACATGTCGTTATTGTTTTTAGTGTGGTTCTAAGAAGTGAAAGCTAGTGAAAACAGATATTTAAATTACATGCCCAGAGCAGAACAAAATCGGCTGATCGTGCTTTTAATGGCAATATTGCGAATGCGTGAATGAATTGGCATTATTTAGGCGGGAAAGTGTACAAATATGTTTCCAGATCTTATTCATATAATTTTGGCCCATTTGTTAAGGTATGTAATTAGTAATTTACTATATTTTCGTACGCATACCAAAACATGTTTATTGAATGATTGTGGGGACAGTCATTGTTGCATGACGTGCCGTATCACGTTAATGAGAGTGAGATTATTACTTAGCCAAGCTTCACACACTGCGATCCAATTTGTTAATTTGGCCTTAGAAAAGACATTTAAAAAATAAATTAAGATGTTCGAAAACCCCTCTGTTGTTGATCGAATGATTTTCAACTCAGTGCTTGTCAAATTTAAGTTTTTTTCTGTCAAAAATGAACATTATTTCATAGAGATTAGTGACGTTTAACGCACGTACTCTAGCGGGTGCATCGTCGTGTAAATTGTTTATTATTTTTCTCTAACTAACCTAAAAAATTTATGAAATCAGATCTGTCAAAATGCGTTTGACAGCGATTTGTTATGTATTTACTCGGATTTTCACTAACACGCTCTCACATATAGCACCAATACAACCAGACGTGAAAATCTCAATAGGCCTTTTTAATAGAAACTAAACGATCAATTCAACCTCTGGTGGTGAATAGGAGAACGTCGAAAAGAGTGTTAAGAGCATAATTTTTTGCCTTGAGACATAGGAAGCGGAACACTTTTTTACTTTTCCTGATAAATTGATTCATCTGAGATGCTGCAAAACTTAATCTACAGTTTAAAAATTTAATTCTGTAACGTTTTTGAAAAGATCCTGCTGGTGTTCAGGAATATTTTTGTTGAGAAAAATGGATAGTTAGAAAAGTGCCTTAGTGGTTATGATCTTCCGGATTTCTTGTGTGTGAATAGTTAAGGTGCAAATCTTTTCAGATTTGTGGAAAATCGTACAATAAGACAATTACCGATGGATATTAGCAAGATTTTGAATGAAAAATGCTGTTATTTGCGTTGGGGAAAATACTTATTCTGATGTAAACAAACGGTTTGGTTGACGTTTCTTCTCGAATCTCGTGGCGTACTCTACGTTGGTGGTGCATTAAAAAGGTGTATTAGGTTTTGCACCGTCGGGGTTAACCTCAATCTGATGACAGTTTAGTGGTACTGTTTACGTGGACTTAGCCGATTTTTTCTTGGATGGATTTTCTCGATAATTTTTCAGACTGCAGTGAGATGTAAACCACATTTCTGCAATGTTCACGAGCAACATCCTTGCAATGCGCTGTTCCTCGACAATTTTCAAGTTAAAATTCGGAAATTTTAGAATTTTTTTTCGAAAAAACGACTAAGTGCTTGTAAACAGTACCACTGAACTGTCAAAAAGGTTCAGCCGATTAACACTGAGTTCATTCGTGACGTCACGCTGCAGAACCTAATTAGGTACCGCAGTGTGACATCACGAATGAACCCAGTGTTAATCGGCTGAACCTTTTTGATAGTTCAGTGGTACTGTTTACAAGCACTTAGGCTGTGTTCCATTTGGTGAATTTTCACTTAAATTTGACAGATGGAACATTTTCAAATAAACCTGCTATTCCAGCAGATTTATTTCTGACAGACAAGGAATCAACTTTGACCGACGCTTTCTCGAAAATCGGCCGATCAACATCAGAGGTATTTTCGAACATCTTAATTTATTTTCGAAGTGTCAAATTTAAGTGAAAAACTTTCAAATGAAACACAGCCTTAGTCGTTTTTTTTTTGAAAAAAAAAAATCTAAAATTTCCGAATTTTAACTTGAAAATTGTCGAGGAACAGTGCGGTGAAAGGATGTTGCTCGTGGACAGTGCAGAAGTGTGGTTTACATCTCACTGCAGTCTGAAAAATTATCGAGAAAATCTACCCAAATTGACTAAGTCTACGTAAACAGTTCCACTGAACTGTCATCAGATTGAGGTTAACCCCGACGGTGCAACACCTAATAGGGAGCTGCACCGTTGAGTTAACCTAACTTTTTTAACATCTGGCAGTGGTTTGTTTACATGGACTTAGAAAAAAAATTAAAAATTTTATTAAATGTGTTTTTTTTTTAAGATTTTTTGGAGAGGAATATTTTTCAAACCAACATAGTCAGATATCATATCATTCAGTTCTTTTTATTTAAAACCTCTAATGTACTTGAATCGACTAACAAGCAAAGGTAAACAAACCACCACTGGATGTCAAACTGATGAATGCGGGTTCATCGCGTTCATTCGTGACGTCAGCGTGCAGCATCCTATACACGCTAACTTGAAAGTACCCATTAATGGTTGAAAAAGACCCATTTTGAAGAAAAGTGGCTTAACTCATTAAATGAGTAAATTTTTTACCCATTAATGAGTATCTGTTACCCATTAATGAGTAATTGTTAATCATTAATGGGTAACAGATACTCATTAATGGGTAAAATTGTTTAATCATTAATGAGTTAAGCCACTTTTCTTCAAAATGAGTCTTTTTTACTCATTAATGAGTACTTTCAAGTTAGCGTGTAGACGAGTGCACGGGTGAACTTTTGTTCATCTACCGGAAAAAAATGACACAACAGTGCCCAAGCAACAATTTTTGTTTTATTGAAGTTCTATAGCAGTTGATACAACCAAATTATAAAACCTTCACTGACGACCACATTGCTTTAACAACCTCTTGAGAACCGCTATACAGCCATGTCATGGCCAATTGGCCCTGTTTTAATGCATTCATTATAACTTGATATGCGAACTACCTTAGGAGCAAAGGGTTTATGTTAGTTTTATCACACTCTACACGTGGTTGTCAAAAATGTAAACATAAAACCTCCTCCAGGTCAGAAAGTTTTAACAACCTTTTGATGACTACCATAAAACTATATTACAACCGCATAAATCGCTCCTGAAGAAGTTGATAAAACATGATACGCAAAACATTTTGACAACCTTAAAGGTTTTAAGTTGGGGTTTTTGGATGATAGTTAATATTGAGAAATATTTTATTGTGGTTTTATTCTTTCGATGTTTGATGTGAAATCATGATCCTTGTCAGTTGGTAATAATACCTGATATTATTGTATATTGAAAATAAAACGACTTTATTACAATTTTAAACCAATCTGTATATGCCGTGCAATATTTGTGGTGATTATTATACCAAATAGGAGCATAAATTCAGTGCGCCATTTGAATACTAAAAAATAGGGATATTTTTAATTTGTCTGCATTTGCACCATGCATTAAAGAGTCATTAAATGATTATCTATTTTGTACAAAACTGTTACTACTGTTGAGCAATTACCAGTCATTTATTATTTAATTATACATAGATGTGTGAAAGTGTTTTATCGCCTATCAATTAAAGCGTAATAATTCATACTGTGTTAAATTTGTTCATACGGCGACATTTTTTTTCGTTATAACTTGCTACTCTTTAAAAATACCTTAATATAACATATTCTCCTAGATTGGAATTCTATAGCATAACATAAACCTAATGGTTGTATCTTAGCATTTCGTAGTCCGAATTGAGAACGTTAAGTTATATCTAAGCTCTATAATAGCTTGCTGGTTTTATTCGGTACAGCGAATCAAAACAAAACAAAAACCATGGCAACCTGTCAAAAAGTCAACATTCCAAGCGATCCTCCTATTTTCTCTTGTAATCAAGATGTAAGAAATGCTTATTGTATCTTTTAAAAGCTTTTACAATACAAGGTGTGAAGCCGTGAAGCAAATACTGACCATCTCCAACCGGATTTAGTGAAACTGTCTGCGTTGTTTTAAGATGGGTTCGTGGATCTGTCGGAAGTGTATCGGAAAGCCGCTTATTCAATATTTTTAAAAGCTCATTCACCACACTGTGCCTTATGTTGAATGAGGGAGCCCATAACTGTAGATACTCCAGGAGTTTCATAATGGCGATTGTCTCATTTTCATCGTGTTTAAAAACACTGAAGGGGTTTTCATTTCATGTATCTCAATAGATTTGTTTTTTTTTTTATATTGGTAACAATTTTCAGAGTATTTTTTTGTTATTGTTGTAGTATATTTCTTATCTGTAAATCTTAGGCCTCTGATAAAGATGATGGTTGTAATGAGGGTTTGATGAAGGTCTAAGACTGCTTCAAGTTTAATATCGGTCATAAAAAGTATGCCATAAAACATATTGTATGTTTTGTTTTGGTTTTATTCTGCAGTTATAAGCAGTGATATAGAGCCACCTTACAGCTACCATTAAAACTATGAAGTCTGAGTTTTAATTTAGTAGTCATTAAACAGTTTTATATTCGACTTGACGGCCTGATTTTATGACAAGCACACAAAACCGTAATACAACCACAGGCTGCAAGGGATGCTATGATAAAACAATGATAAAATAAGAATAAATCTTCCAAGCATTTAGATTGTTACTTGGGTGAGGCCCTGTTTACTAAAAATGAATACATGAATAATGCTCGCGTAACATTTAAAAAGAGCCTATCAACTTTTGTAAACAATTTACTAGGTCTTTTTCACGAGAACCGAAGTACACCCACGCAAACCAAGAGCACTATCGGGAAGGGGAGAAGGTTCTCAGAGTATGGTACGCAAAGCTATCATTCCCTCGCTTAATATTCAGCAGCTTAGCCCAGTTCTTCTGGGATGTTTAGTTCCCGTCGACCCGAACTTCTCGACAGATCAATCACGGAATCCCGATTTCTAGATGAACGGGAAGGAGACAGCAAAATATCTGTATGTTACCCAATAAAAAAAATCTGTAAATGGGAAATGTAGGCAATGTCGGCCTAAGTGTCCCTAATTTGGGCTCATACATAACTAAATTAACTAAGCTTTCAATAGTGACCAGTTATACCCATTAGTACCGTCATAATGACGCGTTCATCTAGATAAAATTGATAAATAGCAGGCTTTTAGCGATGGGCCCAATCTTAGATCCACAGGCCAATATTAGAGCCATTTACCCTATCTGTACATTCGAACGGGGAGTAATATTTTAGCACGGCGCGCGGTGCCGTGCGGTGTTTTGACAAGTCTGGGCTAGAACAATCGCTCGATGTTCGAAAAAAATAGCCGCTGAGATTGACCAGTCCAGTGTGCGGCAGATGGTGGCGAGTTCATCCGAAAGCCATTTTTTGCATTTTTATGAAAGTACAATAAAATACCTTCATTTTGACGTAATTATATTTTTCTTACATCAAATCAATCCCGAGAAGCACCTGGTTTTAAGTTTCCGGATTCTTAGTTGACCAGACTTTAGCGCGCAAGAAGGTAACGCTACATTTTGCGTAAATTTACACGATATTTCATGTAAATTAAGTGCAATATTGCATAAATCAGCTCTGTTGTATACAAGCCTATAGCCAATATCGCGGTTTATGACAACTTTAGATCGAAATTAAACGAGAGGAGACGTTACAATTCAGAATGATTTTTGTGTTGCTGATTGAAACATACATTATACATAGGAATTTGCTCCACTTTCAAACCGAAGACAAACAAAAATTAACATTCTCCAAGTAAAAAACCACTTCCCATCGACAATTTGAATCAAAAGAAATTGTACATCGATGGATAACTAGCGCAAGAAATCACTTAAAACCTATTTCCGTTCCGCAATCTTCATTGCCTCTGTGCGCAATTTCGTTCGACCACACGCATCATCTCGACATTCACCTGTGCGCGCGAGTTCAATGCGAATTGCATCCCATCATCGTCCACGTTCCCCCGTTGCTTGTCCTTACTCCATCCGATCGGAACACGGATTGACGGTGGCAGGCAGGGTAGCGAGTCAGCTCGAACCATCTTCTTCACATCGCGGTGAGCATAATTGCGCGTGGTTTCGACTGGTAAAAATAAAAATTTGAAAGTCCAACCGAGAAGTGCCGCGCACTAAAGGTCAGCCGCTCATCCGCACGAGGCGACTTTTCACTTCTGTCCATGGATCGAAATGGAACCTACCATCACCTGACGACGACGATGACGACGACGACGACGACGACGACGATGAAGATTCATCCATTCACCGTTCCAGCATCATCTTGGAAAGTCTTGGTCCATTAAAAAATTCACGTTTTCTTTGGCACTCTCCTCCCATTCCATCGGTGTGGCATGATTTGGCCATACGCGACGCACACCGACCGGAGGCGCGGTACTTCACCGCGACCTTGTCATGCAAAATAAAATCTTCTCTCGGCTAAGGCTCCGAATCGAATGGGATGAGACTTGGCTGGTCAAACATTGAAACAACGAACGAGCATAATCTTCGTAGCGAGTAGCGGCTGGCAGCCGTGCAGATCTTTACCATCACCGTCATCATCGTCATTTGGATGGTTTAATTGCACTACCCACGTACGTTTTATGGGGTAAGGCGGGGTGGGGTTCTGCAGACGCACCACGATGGCCCACCAACTACGATGAATACTTAAGATGCAGGAGGATCAATAGGAGAAGGCAACTTTCAAATTTTGATGACCCGTGATGTGCTTGTTTAGCAGGTTCTTTCCCACTCTCTATCAAGATGTGATAGCGAAAATTGAAAGTTGCACGTGATAGCAGATTGAGGTAATCTCCAGCAGCTTTACAGTCGAGTTGAAATTCAGTTTTAAACCCTCACATAAATACAATTCTAATTCTTATTGATGTACACAAAACGACGAACTCGTAAAACGAAAAGCAACGAACAAATTAGTCACCCCTAATTGCCGGTAAGTATTCATCAAATACAGCTAGGAATGAATTTACCGCCGTTTAATTACAATAATTTTGTCCCGTTGATGACCGGTTTACTCTTCCTGCAAGCAGGTGGCGGCTGCGGCGGTGGCGACGAAGGACGTGTTAATGATGACGATGACGGCCGGTTAGTCTGTAAAACATGTCACACCCGGGTGAAGAATTGGTGTCGTATTTACGCTGGATCGAAGATCGCGTGAGTGAGTGGGTACGAAACCGTGCACTACACAGCCCAAGCACAGCACCTCCACCATATGGGTGTCGAGTAAAACAAAACAAGTCGAGTGCTTAAATGTGCAAAAACAGCAAACTAGTTCTCGTCGTCAGGCTTCATTCAGGAATGATAAAAGGAATGGTATGTTTACTACCATGGGCTATAAAATCACGGGCAATTGCTTTTGGAAATATTTTGTTTTTAGTCATGTGGCGAAGAAATCGATTGAAACAGGAATGTAGCAAGGTGCAACAATGAGAACCACTTCTTCTCGCCACGATGAACGTCTCATTACGCGCGAGCAATTGCAATAAAAATGTGAACTTATTAATCTGTTGTTTTAAGTTTAATCCGTTGAGTAGCGGAAAAGTTTTCAAAATTGAGAGTCTTTTTATTATTAACAAACCGCATTAAGACGTTGTAAGTTTGGGTTCTTATGATGATCTGCATTTAACCTATTTTAAGCAATGTTGGGAAATTTTAAATTCTATTTTCTTTAGATTTTGTTTTAAAAATCCATGACATAACGTGTACTGTGGAGTGTATGCTCATATTTTCATATTTTCTTGTGCAATTATGACAAGCGTAACTTAAGCAGATTCAAATTTCAAAAATATTTTAGCTGCTGCTCCCACATATCGTTAGTTTCAATTACTAGTTAAACTAGCTAGATTGAGTCTTAGGACTACCGCAACCCACGTCTCCATTCCACTCGATCCATGGCTGCAGTGACTTATTTAATTCTTATCATAGAACGCTTACGTACAATCCAATTGAATTTTCAGTTCCCCCATCTTAAAAAAGATAGTTTAGTGATATTAATCACCCTATCAACATTCAAAATTTCCACACCGTATAGCCACACGCTGTGTTTTCACTGGGAGTGCACTCGAGAATGCTCTCAGGTGCTTTTTCAGTGAAAAAATGTGGCTGTGCACTTTGATAAGGATCACTAAACAATCTGTTTTAAGATGAGTAAACTGAAAATTATATTGGATTTTACGTAAGCATTCTATGATAAGAATTAATGAAGTCACTGCAGCCATGGATCGAGTGGAATGGAGACGTGGGTTATATTATGTTTGTGCAAACGTCCACTACCTGTGCTCCTACCCTACCAGCTGTGTGTTGTATTGTATCCCTATACACTATCAATAAATAGAGCAGTATCTCGAATTCCTCCGCCATGGCAGGACGGTCAAGCAAACTGTGTCTTTTATTCATACATCCGTAAATAAACACAACGTAGGAAAAGTCCTGTCCGTGCGCGATCATATTATTTAAAAGTAACGAAAAAGTCCCAAAAGAGCGATCTATCTCTGTCTGCGGTGGCTCCGCAGGTCATCTTCCACCTGGTCGTGTTCGATTGACACTTTTGTACCAACACTGCAAACAAACTGTATTTTGAGGCGCAATAACTTGGCTTCTATCCATCCGACTGTCATGAAATTCTGACAGGATTTCAATGAAAAATATACCTTTCCTTCACCCGTATATACCCGTCCTCACCAATAAAGGGTGTCCAACATCAAATTGCATCACGAAAAAAAAAACACTGTAGAAAATTACCCATTGGGTTTTTTCTCTTGAAAATTTCTGTAGAAGTAGTTTAGAGTGCACCCGAAAAGCAACGTCGCGAATTGATTTTGCACAAGCACCTGGCAAATCCTCAACTCTCTCATCAGGGCATCGGAACACAACTCGGAATCGGGCAGTCAATGGTGATTCGTGTGATTAAACGTTACTACGAAACTCTGAGTATCGAACGGAATGAGAAATGCGGTCAGAATGGGTGTTCTATTAGTGATCAGGATCACAAGCGTTTAAGCGGAATCCCAATGCTTCGGTCAGGGATGTGGCCAAAAAGTTAAATCTGTCCAAGTATTTCGTTCAGAGAACCAGGACGAACGGCAAAATACGGTGGGAAAGTCACGGGCCCGGAAACTGTACACCCAGATGCTGACGAAGCCTCATTGTCTCATCATGGATGACGAGACTTACGTTAAGGTGGACTTCCGGCAGCCTCCGGGGCTACTGTTCTCCACCATCCAGCACAAATTTGATGTTCCGGAGGAAGTAAAGAAGCAGAAACTTTCAAATTTTGCCAAGAAATACATGATTTGGCAAGCTTAAAAGGATGAGATCAAGTTAAGAAAGAAATTAACGGCAACGATGGTTATGTGATAAGGGTGGTTGGGTGTGTTTAAGTTCAATCCCAGCCGAGGTCTAAACAATTTTAGGGAAGTCAAGAGAGCCTCAGGAAAGTAGAGAGAACTTGAGCAAATTTTCTCAAACATTAAAGTAGTTTCAAGAGAACCTAGGTCTAGACATAATAAGGGATTTTCAGAGATTGTAAGGGTAGTTACAATTATTTCAAGAAAGTTACGAAAACTTCAGGAATGTCTAGATCTTTAAGGGTAAGTTTCGGTGAATTCATGACAGATCCAATAACTTCTAGAAAATTTCGAGGAAGAAGTTCTAAGAACTTCAGGATAATTTTAGAGAACTTCTGGGAAGCGCCGAGAACATCAGGACATACCAGAGAACCCATGGTCAGTTAATTTTAGAAGACATTACTGGAGCTTTGCATAAGTTCCGAGAAACACAGGGAGTGCACGAAATGTTCAGAATAGTTCCGAGGAATTCATGAAAAATTTGGAAACGGTAGGAATTTTACATGAACAGGCATAACATATGTGGAACTTTATGCAAAAAGCTGACTCAAAGTTGACCCCTTTTTTTGTTTTGCTTCAGTGGCATAGTTGGATACCGATCTATCAACAGAAAATTTTCGTGATATCGACACTGAGCATTCATAGGAACCAATGTCGAAAACATAAATAATGGCTTCTTTCGTAAATGTCTCGTACGTTAAAGTCAATCCATGTAAGCCACTAAATTTATCAGATAGGAGGACTCTTTCTCTACACAATCATGGTGTTGGTTTTCTTGAGTGAGTTTTCATTTTCGAGAAGTTCACGCAAACAGTAATTGTTTAAGTTTGCAGCATTGGCCCTTACGAAAGTAAGCATTGACGTTGACGGCGACTCTGTAACTTTTTACTCTGACAATCTGTGCATGAAATCTAGCGGACTTCGTCTTATCTCTTCATTCCTCCAGCAAACCGCCGTTTCTTCACGCAAAGATTAACAGAATCATATGGGATTTTCATAGGAGTGAAAGGATATGGAAATGTTAACCAAGTTTCACGTACAAACTGATGTTTGCTTACATGGGATTTTACCATAAGAGTGAAGAGTAACAGAGTGAACGAAGAGGCGAATTGTCAAAAGTCACGGTAATGCGTAATGAGATGTAAACAGGTGAGGCCCAGATAATTTGTCGTCTCTTTTGTTCCTCCGCTGTTTAAATGCTTGACTGAGTTTGACGTGTCGGCATTCTTTTTTCGACTAGCCCGACAGGGGGCCTCAAAGGATTTTTAACTAGTATTTTCAAGTCAGTCAGAAACCAATCAAAAGCGTTGTTATTAAGTAATATTGCCTATTTACAGGTGCAATATTTCTTCGTATCTTCGATCTTTTTGGTTTACATTGGATTAATTACGGAAATTATGTTAATTGCATGTAATTTAAAGCAAACAATATGAAGATTTGATGATTACGTTGAATAGGTGTAAAACTATCATTTTGTCTGTGGTATGTTGAAATATTGTTAACTGTGCTGTTAGTGAGTCAACTTATGATTACATCACGAGTTGATCCAGTTGATGCATATTAAAAATTATTTTCGTTAGTAAATAGTGCTTAACTTTGATACAGCTAGCTGGGAGTCCCACCCTGGGACCTTAGCCATAGTGGTCAAAAATAAATGGTTATGATTGTGTGTAGCTTCTCCTTTGCCTTTTCGATCAACAAAGATCAACCTTACCACGTTTTTTTGAGGAAATTTTCAGTTGACGACAAGTCAGAAACATAGGGAGTGTTGCTTGCAAAAATCTTGCGAATGGAACGATGCAATGACTCTTGTTCCAAATTTTGCTGCTTCTCTCTGGAGTCCAAAATGTACGCACTTAATGCCAAATTTACGTGGTCGTGTTTTTCCTCCTACGAAACCTAATGAAATTAAAGTTTGATGCAATTGGTTCCAAAAAATTAGAAAATGTTCAAAGAAGGAAATGTTACATACATGTTCCTTCTAAGTTTACCACAGTTTTGTTGTGTGAATCAAGGTGATGAATTTGTTAAAGTTGTAGCCGTCACTGGTCGATCTCGAATAAGTATGCGGCTTAAGCGCCACTCCGGTAAAGGAGACCGCATACCATGTTGAGTTTGCCCGGATGAGACTGCCTCAAGGGCGAGTCCAAGTGTAATCTTCCTAAAAAGAAGAGATCGAGCCAGCTTCACTACCACCGAAATTGATCGGGTAGAAAACCTTATTGCTAAAACAGCATAATCTCACACACCCCGAAATATTTCCCCGAAGCTCACGGTTAGAGATCACACAAACCTAAGCGACGTTACACGTCAAGCTTTCCTCATCGGTAGTTCCACTTATTTCCGCCAGAGGTGCAGCTTCAACAAAAGAGGTACGCCACATACAAGTCAAATTCCGACCACGCGGAAGACAACATAATTACCCGGACCCGAAACAACGTGAAGACACTTTCTTCCTTTCATTCAAAAGTTTTAATAGGACTGATCAACAACATTACATTCAATTCAAATCAAACATTTATTTTATAACGGAAAACGGTAAGTTGAGGTTTATTGTAAACTCATGCTTTTCAGAACTTTGGATTGCTTGTATTTTCCTACTCCTCTTTCTTCTATTCCTCTACCTATACTTGTGTGCGTGCGGTTCTTCTATCTACCTATCATATTGTGCTGTGCTCTTGTGTTTTTCTTCTCGGTTAATCTCGACGACGACGATGCAGCAAGCGGGGAACGGCAAAGCTTGGCACCCGGGTGTCTCACATTAAAGGGTTGGGTGGGCATCCATATATTACGAAACGTGTGCACGTTGTCCTGCCGACACCCAACCTCATAAATATTGGACTTATCCAAATCTTAGCAATTCATGCTCTTCGACCTTATGGTCGGCAAAAAAGGTCCTCCGTGGCGCCCTCGCCGGACGCCACACTCAACAAAGAAACAATTGGAACGGACTCACCAGTTGATGATGCTGCTGTTGACTGCTGCGCTGCTGTTACGGGCGGCGACGATGCTACTTAGCGTTCGACCGTTGGTGATTAAACGGCCAACGATTTCCACGTGGTTGGACGGATGGTAATTCTACCACAGGTGGCGCTTGACAACCACCAAACCCCGACAAGCGATGTGGATGCGGATCGCTTTCCACCGGCCAAGGTGACGGTTGCCGGAATCTTTCGCCCCGGGGATGCAGATGATGGCGTTGGAAGAGGATGTAGCCGTCGGCTGTTGAAAATACCATTAAGCACATTGCACAGATTTTCTTTACCGAGCAGCACATTACCTGGTCTAGCTTGTTTTTTGCACACACAAAGTCTAGCCTATGACGCACACTACTTTTAGATTGATAGCTATAACTAAACAGTCAACGAGGAGAAATTAGAATTCAAGAATAAAGTAAAACCACGTTGCTTTAACTCACTATACAAAACTATCAAATAACGCGAACAAAAAAGGACACACTTCCACTGTTATCTGCGGTTCGGACGAAAGTGAGGCGAAACAGTGACCCTCAGATTAGGGAAGGTGACCTCGGCCGAACTTAACGGAAGTTCGATTTTCCCGCGAACTTCTTCGAACTAGATCGGCAATGCGAGAGATCATTCCGATCGCTGGTCCTTCGTTCAATGTCGGGTGTAGCCACAACTCTCTCTTTTCCCAACTTTCCCGAAGATTTCACTGGACTCGGCCTTGGGAGAAATTGCACAAGGTCGTGTGGCTTTACTCACGAGATATTCTATTTTTATAGTAAATCGACCAGTGTCGTTTCGCTACTGGCGTAATTTTTGGCGTATAGATTAGATCCATTTCATCCTACTTTAATTATAGCTAATTTGATATTTACAACAATGAGTGACTGGCTGTTTTAATATTTGTAACATGGAGTGACTGACTGATTTAATATTTACAACACGGAGTGACTGACTGATTTAATATTTACAACATGGAGTGACCGTTACAAAGTAAGCTATATAATTGAAAATAAAGCACATAAATGGTTAAGGAAATAGTAAGAAATGAGTTCAGGAGTGCTAGGAACACATTCAATTACAAACCATGGTAGAATTATTTAAAAGAATTTACAAGCCCCTTCATCCCCTTTCTCATTTTACAGCTGGTATAATCGATTTGACTGATCGATGTCCTACTATACCACTTGAAATCACTGAAAAGGGGTCGATTTTTGATGATCGAGTTCCACATATGTGATGTGATGAACAGCTGAAAAATTTGAGAACATTTTAAAAGAAGTTCTGTGATTTTCATGGTAGTTTCAATAGCTTCTAAAAATTGTGGCATTTAATGATTCCATAACTGCAAAAACGGAGATTCGAGATCTTCTACACAGTACCATTAATTTCTCGAAAAATGCGAGAACTTTTAAGAAGTTCAGAAATCTTCAAGAAAGTCCAGAGAACTTCAAGGAGAATTAGCGATGTTTAGATAGTTTTATTATAACCAGGGGTATGTGGAGTACTTGGAGGATGAACAGAGACATTCAGAGTAGTACCATTAACTTCAGGAAAATTTTAGGAAATTTGAAGGAGTTCCAAAGAAATTAGGAAAATTCCGAAAATTTCAGGAATATTCCGAATACTTTAGGGCTTTTGTAGGGTATCCAGGAAAGTTTTTCGCAAAAAACTTCAGGAAGTCCAATAAATTTCAGGTAAAATTTGAAATTTTGGTGGTAGTTCCGCGGGCCATAAATAGGTTTTTAAATCACGAACTTTACGCAGAAGTAATACAAAAAAAAGTTAAAGTTTTTAAAGCTTCAGAAAAATCTGCGAAAATCAAGGAAGTCTAGATAACTTAACGCAGTTGATAGATCTTTTGAGCTTCAATACCATCAGTAAAGCATGTTAAATCGTCGATCTTGTTTCCCGTACTGAGAACCAATGCTATCGAGACAGCTAAAAAAACATATAAATGATTTGAAAAAAAAGTTAAGGGTAGTGTCAAAAGCATATCAACAACAACATAAGTGGTTTGGAAACTCAACTCCAAAATGAACAATTAAATTTTTTGAATTCGGGTGGTTATTGAATGAATCCTAAAATTAAGATTCAATTTTTGATATAAGAAAATCAGTACCTTTATTATTCATAATTAGGTTCCATACATGTTCACCCAACTTTCGGAAACATACTAATGTTAGTCGTGACAAAACAACTTTAAAATCAATGTGCACCTGACATCACAAATCTTTGGTGTTTTGTAAAAATAACATTTTTCGTGTTTCGTAATATTTAAACGGCACCCAAGAGGGAAATAGTACTGTAGTTTCACTGAAAATTGGTCAAACCGCCGATTTATACCACGAATATCACTCTTTCTGTAAAAATGTGGTCCTGAAATGTTTTCCGATACAAAAATGAGCTTCGGTACGACATCGTTCTTAACTTAAAGCTTATCCCACACCTACCCGATATCATCTGGTCGCAGCACCTGCGAGAAAGTTTAGCACGACGGTAGAGATAGAGGGAGAAAATCCACCTCTTGCTCCTGCTTGCTGCTTGCCATGCCAAACGAAGTGGAAATGAGCAGCGCTGTTTTATTACTTTTCCGGTTGAAGCATAACGATTTGCAACCAAGTGGTACGCGATTATGGCGACTGGGTTTGGGGAAATCGTTTATTTCATGAAAACAGAGATAAAATTATCATCAGTTCATTTTTCAAAAGTTTTTTTTTATGGAAAAATGGAAAAGCATTTATTTTTGCAGATTTGTAGAGTTATTTCCTATGTATTGGCGTATTTGGATTTTGATTTCATCTGTAAATGACAAAGTTACCAGCAGTGTTGGGAAAATACCAAAAAAAATAAAATCTCACCAACGCCCAAGATCACGCTTGATTTTCGTAGACAAAAATCAACAAGCAAACAGCTGCGGTTGATTTTGCAAGCTGTGATATCGCAGCTCGGAAAATCAAGCTAACAAAACTCACCAACTGCAAATCTCACCAGACTGTGGTGAGATTGAGTTTAATGATTTTTGCTTTACACCCGAATGCAACCGAAACTTCCATAACGGCTTGCAGCAGTCCCTTCGGGTCTGCCATCGGTGAAGATTAAAAAGAGATAGCACATAGTTTCTCTTTCTAAGAAAACAATGTGCAATGGAATCATTTTTGTGTCGACTCAACTCTCAGCTTGATGCTTGCACGTTGTGAATAGTCTCGCAATATCAAAGGAGCTTGTAAAATCAATATCAAGCGTGATGTTTTGTTCCAATATCACGCGTGATATTGCGAGCGCATGAGAGCGGAAAAATATCAATTCATTTCTGATTTTGCCAACACTGGTTACAAGCATTCAAAACCTAACGCTACATTACCCCAGTATAGTACACAAAGACGTAGTTCTACGTCAAAAAATTGTCGAAGAATTTGTTTCGTTTTTTTCCTCTGTTTGGGACCTAACACCACTGCGACCAATAATTTGATCTATTGTAGTATATCTCGTGCTCTTGAAGTATTCAATTTTTTTTCAGTTGCCATTCTTACATTTATCGCATGGATCCGACTCTAATTGAAAGGTCCCGCTATTTATACCCTTCGGAGTATATAAACACCCTCCAAAGGCACACCCCTTTGTCAGTCAAAATTGGATTCCTTCGCAACAAAATTAAGGAATGACACCGATAATGACCATGCATCAGAAACCTAGTCTTAACCACTTCAAACTAGGGAACAACGATTAGAAAATTAGAAATCACATAGATGAAGACTATCTAACTCATTTTTCCTTGTTTCAAGATCATCCTTGGTCCAAGCAACCCGAGGACTTATCACTATTAACAAGGCATACAAACTTACAAGGACTAAGATGTGTTCCTTTGATTACTGAAAAATCCTGTTCCCCTCGTTTGAAGTAGTCAGGACTAGGAATCGGTGGTAGATCTTACATCCCGTAACGTACCACGAAAATGTGATCTACCCACATTACGGGGCATTGGTTTCGTTAATTTTAGGGCAGTTCCATAAACTTCTGGAAAATTTCAAGAACCACATCAAGAAAATAGCGGGAAGCACCCTGAAATTTCAAGGAAGTCCAAAGATCCTCAGGAAAAAATTGGGAAATCTTCGAAAATTTCAGGGAAATAGTAGACAATTTTGAGGTTCCCAATGTCTCTAGAAACCTTGAGATATTTAAAGACATTTAGACAAGTTCAGAAACATTTTGAAAACCTCAGAGATTTAAAAGAAAGTTAAGGGTTTTCAGGACAGTTCTATTAAGTTCAGGGGCAGTACCAAAAGTAATTTTAAAAAAGTTTAAAAAAAAGAAGAAGAATTTAAAAAAAGTTCCAAGTACTTCAGAGAAGATCAGAAATCCTCAGGGCAGTTCCTTCAAATTCAGGGATTTATAAAAAAAAAGATCCGAGGACTTCCGGGAAATTAACAAAACTTCAAGAGCTTCCAAGAATTTAAAAAAGTAGAAGGGTCTGTGCCTAGGGGCACGAACGGAAGCTTGACGTAGGACCGCTAGTGGACGGAATAAATGTGAAGAGCATTAAGTTCTTTTAATTGACCAAATATCTATTATCTCAACTCGTTCCGTTTTTGAATTGTAGGCGTACCAAATTTGTAGTGATCTTTTTCAAAAAAAAAAGTTGATTACGAGAATCAATCAAAATCACTTGCACCCCTGCTTCCAAGTTTGTGTGGTCGTTGGGGGCTTGCGGTTCTGAATATGGACAAACAAGCACAGATAAATTCTATTCCAACTCTTTACTGATGTAAGCTTGATGGCCATGAAAAGGGCCGTTTTATTGAAGAGGACATCCATTGCCACTTACGCTTGGCGTGTTTAGTGTAGGTGACAGCATCACGGACCTCATTTTCTACGAACACCTTCAGCACACCTCGTAGATCAGACCGGAGATACGTCAGACACTGCCACGGCGAGCCAGACGATGGATGGTGGTTATCACGAAGAATTTGCGATGACGATTGGCACCTCCTTTGCCACGACCAGTCAAGTGTTGCTTGGTGGTTATAGAAAAGTGGACAAGCCACCTTCCTACTGCTGCTATTGCTGACCACGCCGTCCGAAGCGAAAATGAGCTGATACCAGACAGCAGCGCTGCTTTATATCTTTTTAGGTTAAAGCAGAATGATGTGCAACGAAGTGGTATAAAAGCTACAAAGACTCCTCCCATTATGAGTAGTTTGCTATCAAGTAGCGACACTGGCTATTTTCTTTTTGCGTACACGGCGAATAAGAACAACCCAAATTTGAGATTAGTTCACTCATAATCGCCAAAAGTGTAGGAACTCAGCGATGAGTAAATTTGTCTCATGGTTTCCTGTGGAAAACCTAAAAGATCTGCCAGAAAATCAGGAAATTGACGAAAATTTTATTCAGTCTCGGAGTAGTACCAATAGACTGAGTGAAACCAATCTCTACTTTTCTCAAATTCGGGAATTTTTCCCTGGAAAATCCTGGAAAAACCTGGGAAAACATGAGGCAAATTTACCCATCGCTGAGGTCCTGCACTTTATTTCTTATTTCTGAGATAACTAAACTCAAATTTGGGTCGTTCTCATTCGCCGTGATAGATATCAGCGCCGGTGGTTAGCGTGATTACCTCTCACCCCAGCAGGCCTGGGTCCAATCTCAGTCGGCGCCACCGGCATGTTCTAAGGCATAACATCTCTGGGAGCTGCCTCAATAGGTTTCAATAGGTCCTATCTACATTGATCGATTCTCTTCATCGACACTCTCTTTCGTAAATAACTCGGCTTCACAAATCTGGATCAACAATAGAAAAGAGCCCATCAGCATTTGTAAATAAACCGTTCCAAAGCCCTTTACTCACAAAGCGAAGGCCACCCACACAAACCAACACCATCATTGGATAGGGGAAAACTTCTACCTACAAGATGTTGGTGTTGGTTTGTGTGAGCGGCCTTCGATTTGTGAGGCTTTGGAACGGTTTGTTTACAAATGCTGATGGGCCCTATTCTATTGTTGATCCAGAAATGTTTCCTGCCGTCTTCGTCGAATTAGATGCTTCTTCCATCGAAAATATCCGGCCGTGGCGATTCAAAGTTGATCAAGGTTGATCAAAATAATTTGTATCCCTGCTTCCAGTTTGATTACATGAGCATTTTGTGTGGTCGGTGGTTCTGAATATGGACAAACAGGCAGATGAATTCTATTCCTACTCTTTACTGTAAAAAGCTTGGTGGCCCTGAAAAGAGCCGTTTTGTTTCCAATGTTGGTGATGATTTAACCTCCGAAACCAAACAGAGTGCGTCTATGTCACTTCAAAAACGTAGATGACATCCATGGCCGCTTCAGTGTTCACTCGGCTGTCGACAGAAGCAGACCACTCTCGATGTGTGCCACACGATCGTCTGTTTTCTCGGCAGCAACCATTGTGTGGTCCTCCTCATTGTTCTTCATCAGCAGTTCTTTCGGTCGATAGGTCGTCGACTGCGGAAAGCAACCATTTCGTGATGAGTGTGTGAGTGCTGACCACGCTTTGCGTCCATTGCTGCAATGGACGCGCTCTGACCCTCGTTGGCGTACAACAATTTGCCATACAATGAAACTACTGGAAGCGGCTCCAGTTCTGATGGAGGAGGCTTTTTGGATAGCGGAAGATAAAGTGTTTATTGTGTTGTACCTTTTGACTATAGTTTTAAGATGTATTGTATAGTGACCAAGAATCCTCGGCTCTGTAAAGTTAATTCGGTTGAGCCTTATCAAATAAATTAATAAACAACATCCATGGCCGCTTACGCTTGGCGTGTTTAGTGTAGGTGACAGCATCACGGATCTCATTTTTCAGCACACCTCCTAAATCAAACTGGAGATACGTCAGAAACCGCCACGGCGAGCCAGACGACGGATGGTAGTTATCTCGAAGAATTTGCGTTAGGTTCTGAATATGGCGATGAGTGTGCAAAATATTACGCAATTCCATCCTCCCTATTCGCACGCGCCCGAGGATCGAAGGCGAATGCCAATTCGACTTGTTTCGTCTACTTACTACTCTCTGACGACTGTGCTGGGGAAGCAGCATATGCATGTAGGTAATTGGTGGATTTGTTAGTTAATTCGACGCTTTTGGACAATGCTGGATATTTACCAGTTTTTCAATAGTTTCTTGTTGAAAATCAACATTCGGAAGCATTGTTATCAATGCGTAGCTATATTTCTGAACGATTGGTGATAAAATTATTGAAATTGGACCAGGGGCAGCTGAGTTATAAACGTTCAAAATCTTTCTTAATTTGTTACATGTTCCATTTTCGGTTTTCACAAAGTGTACCCCCATATAGAAATCAAAGACGTAGTCCTACGTCAAAAAATCGGGGACTTCAGAGAAGATCTACGGTTATTAGAAAAATTGAGGGAACATTTGGGAAGTCCAGAGGAGTTCATGGGACCATACACATTTTAAGGGAAGTGTTCTGTGAGTATCAGGGTAGTTTCGAAAACCATGAAAGAACTTCAAGACAGTTGTAACTATAGGAAAATTGTGGAAGCTTTGAGAAGCTCGGAAGACTTCAGAAATGATCAATGAACTTCAGGAAAATCCAGATAATTTCAGGGCAGGCCAGAAAACTTCGAGGAAGTCCTCAAAAATTAACGAAAGTTTTGAGATTTTTAGTGAAACTACATGATCTTCAGAGCGGTTCTGTGAACTTCAGGAAAATTTTGGAATCTTCAGGAAACTTATATGAACATCTGCAGGAACTCTATGGCCTATGCCTTACTTTTAATTTAAATTTAAATTGCAAATAACAGTCACCTGAATACTGGTATCTATTGGAGATACCTCTCGCTTCAATAAATAGCGTCTATTGCCTACTCCTCTGTAATGCTGCAAAGAGTTTTGTTATTAATCGCTTCCCGATTCTTGTTTCTGAACGAAGACAGAGAATCAAGCATGGCATGATTGGTGAAAGAATTTTTAGGTGATACACTAATTATGACACTCTTTGTGGGGGGAGGGGGGTTTCATTTTTCCTCAATTTCGCGTGACATAATAAATGCATGGTCCCTTTACTTCTCAGATATCGATGGATACCAAAACGGGTTAATGGCACTTTATGAATGGGGCATTTAACGTAGGAGTCTGTGATTTCTATATGGGGGTACACTTTGTGAAAACTGAAAATGGAACATGTAACAAAATTGTGAAAGATTTTGAACGTTAATAACTCAGCTGCCCCTAGACGAATCTGTTACCAATCGATCATAAATAATAATTAATGTTAATACGAAACGAATAATTACCAATCGATCATAAATATTCCTACGCATCTGTTAAAGTTAAGACTTTGTCATTTTTCGAAATCTCACTATTGAAAATTGCACGAATTTACAACTGTATCTATGATAGTTAAAATTATCACCGAAGACTGCGAAAAGCGATTTCCCTAACACAGATTTCAAAGTTAAATTCCTTCCGGTTCTTCAGTACACAACGAAAGGCTCCCCACAAGCAGCTAGTTGTCAAGGCTGGCCTCAACCGTTGATCGGATTCAGTTCCAATCACCGTGTGTGGTGGTGTCCGGTCGTCGACATAGGTAGCAGCAGCAGCAGCAGTGCTTTCGGCACGTGGCATTGAACATTGTTCTCCAGTACACAACGAAAGGCTGCCTGCAAGCAACGAGCTGCAGCCAACATGAGCATCCATAGAAGGAGGAAGAAACCGCACCGCTATTGATCGGAATTAGTAGCTCTTCGGGAGTCGCTGTGGACCATCTATGTCAAGCGCGTCATACTAAAGAGTATAAACAGAGAGAACTCCGCTCAAATTTCTATTCCAACACAAAACACAAGCTCCTGCTGCAGTTAACAAATATGATTTATTATATAAGCCCACGTAGTCCTACGTCACCATTGTGTACAACCCCATAGGGCTGTACCTTGTAGTTTTTAAGTTTCATTGCTGATTGCAGACAAGTTCTACCCATACGCCAGTTAGAGGGAACTAAATTGCGTGTACATGCATACAGTCCTATATCACAATTATGGGCACTTTTGGGTGGAGCTCGGATATCTAAAAAATCAGTGAGGAACCAGCTCTAAATTTACCATGACACCACTGGTTAGTCATATTATGAAATTTGATTTCCTTCTAGCTTACGAATCTTTGTTGGAATTCATCTAAAAACTCCGATTTGGAACGTTTCTTAAAATGCATTCTCGATTTTCCTTCCGTTAGTGTAGCGGTTTAGTTCCGATAATTTTGAATAGTTTTTTGTCGATCTTGTCGTATCCCGGTTGAACAAAAAAAAAGTAAGAGGTTGTATCCAAGACACGACCGTGGATGTGACGAACGATTACGTGCTCGGTATCAATATTCGGCGACTGAAGCGCCTCGTTTTCTGATGACAAAATTAGTTTTCTATTTGTGAGATATTTGCGATCAATCATAAAATTCGAGAATGTTTTGCTTTTTTCTAGCGTCCTGGAGAAAACCTTGCCTTATTTTGAAGTGTTTTTGGTTAATTGACAAGGTCATGTGGTATTCGGTCATTGCGAAAATTTGTATGTACTACTACAATACTGTTACGCATTTGACCACAAACGTTGTGTTGCTGGGTACATTATCAAAGAGCTTCTGGGTGATGCGGCTGGCAGCCAGGCGAGTGAACGTTCAATGGAAATTAACTCTCAAACAAAAATAATTTATGGTGGTCCTGAAAAGAAACCATTTTGTTGAGATGGTTGAGTAATGCTGAGCTATTAGGGTTTTCAACACGGATGAGGCTGTTGTTTGGAACACGGGTGACGCACTTGGCAAAGATTGCCCACAGTGGCTCACGACGAGCAACTGAATCCGATCAGTAGCGGGGCGGCTTCTTCCTCCTTCTTCGGCGAATCGAGGCCTCTTGAGGGCAGCCTTGGTAGCTCCCTGCTTGTTGTGAGCATTTCGTTGTGCACTGGAGAAAAACGCACAGCACCACGCGCCGAAAGCACTGCTGTTGTTGCTGCTGATAAAGACCGACTGGCATCACCACATACGTTGATTGAATAAGCACCGTTCGGCGAGATCGGATGGAATTCGATTTTGAAATCTGTGTTAGGGAATGCGCTTTTGCAGGCAATCGGTGATAACCATTGCAACAGTTGGACATTTGTGTAATTTTAAATAGTACCTAATTAAAATCCATCCGCTATTGACAGAGTGACTGGTGAAAACCTGACAACTTTTCGTAGTGTGGTCGAAAGGAAACGCAAATGTCACCCGAAGGTGTCGAAGGTCCGAAAATTCTCCATACCAGTAATGAATTTGATTGAGATTTCAGACATTACATAACTTTGTATATTGATTAACAACCACCATGATGCTCTTTACCCAGAGAAGTCGAGAAAGCTTCTAAGCCGAAAGTAGATTTATTAATTTAAAAAGTTGATGGCATGCAATAATTGTGTATTCAGTAGCGTTTTTTCGAGTCAACTTTGATCTCCGGAGCTGTAGAAAATAATAAAATCAAAATACTCACCGATCAATTACACATTCTCACGCTTCTCGTGAAATATCACGTTATCCGATTTCATGTGGAATCTCATCCCAAAAGAAAGTCTCACCACATGTGCTAGCAAACCCGGTACCACGGTTAATTTACAATCCGGGCCACCAACAATCAGCGGCCCTAGGAGACTATATACGATCCGGCTAAGCGCGAGGCCAATCGATTCCAATCGGACCTACACAAGCCCATGTAGACACGTATGTTGCCGGTATCTTTTCTGGAAGAAATAGAGAGTGAAAATAGCGACCGCTGCGCGATAGCATCAAATCGATTTTACGCCCAATTTAATGGTCTTCACTTGTGCTTTGTGTACGGTAAGGTATGACCCTCTCCGCTCGACAGGCACCAGCAACAGCTCAAGCTCGCTGATGGTCGCTCATCGTGGGAGATGGATGACTGTGGTTCACATGACTCGTTGGTGCCGGCCTGTGCTCTGATTGCCATCGCTGCTGATCATAAGTGTTTGCGCTTTGATACCATCTCCATTGTCGTCGTCGGTGACCGACACGGTCGTTCGCTCCGACTGGGAGTAGCTGCGCGAGCGCGAACTAGCCGTATAAAATAAGCGCGGTAACGAGCTAACAAAATTAGAGAAAAGTTTATTACAGTTTTGGGCAATTCGTTTAGGATTGAATCAACGGGGAAAGTTTACTTTAGAGATGATAATGTTTATGTTTTGAAGACGCCGTATGTCCAAGAACGAACAGAGCTGCAATCTGCTACATATTCACAAACTGAACACCAAGCGGTGACCTGCAAGGTGCCGTTCACTGGCAGCTAAACAACCACCTAACAACTGTCAACAAGCCGGACCAGTTCAGGGCAGATTGTCAATGAATTTGCTCCAAATGGGCCGCACACTGGTTGCGCTTGCGGTCTGCACTCCAAAAGAACATTCATACAATATACCGCTTGCTCGGTCCACAGCATTGCGACTGTCGGCGGCAGCGGCAGCAGTGGTGATTTATGAAAATATTGTTATGACTTCTGAACTGAGCACATATCTCTTCCATGTTTGCCTCCAGTTTCCCCACGTTCCCCCCACGTAAGTTATCTGAACTCGAATCGGAATACCTTTTCGGAATCACACACATATCGTGTCTCGGTTGTACAAAAAAGGGAAACACAAATATCACCCCGGAGGTGTCGAAGGTTCGAAAATTAACAGACCTTATTGGATCGCTCGGCTGCCGGCAGCGGCCAGCAGTGTCGATTCGGTGTGACCCTGTATGCATTAGGCTTCCTCAGGTGTCGAGTTGTCGGTGACGTTCCCCTCCTGTGGGTTGAAGTGGTCGGTAGTTGGAGTGGCGGAAATTTATTAACGAATCTTGGTCCGGGTGACACTTGTAAGTACCAACTTGGCGGCTCCTGTCAAGTGGAAAAGACTGGTTCAAATATCTTGGCCGAACTGTGAACTAATCCAGCTATGTGAGATTTTCCAACCGGTCTTCCGTCGAGAATTAGAAAGCCACAGATGCAAATCGCGAAAAATTTCAAAGGCTCCCGAAACGACTTCCTCCGACTTCGTCTTCGACTCAGAAGTACAAGTTGAGTGCAACTGGAAAAGGGAGCATTGAAACAAAGGCGCAGAGCATACCGAACATAACGAGAGTGCGACATTCCTCTAGCGGTGATCCTCAGCGCCATTGCCGGTTTCGGTGAATAGAGGTCCGACCAGTTTTGCATATTTGCAGCCACTCATATCGAAAACGGTGAGTATAAAGTGCAGAAATTTATGATTTGGACATTTCGCCAGTGATTTTTTTTATTCTCTCTCCAAGACTAACAATCACAAAGCTCCATACTTCTTGGGTTGAAGTAGATTTCCCGTTTCGGAAGAAACACATTGTCACGGCGTGGCTTGGTACGGTTCGACTAGGCTCACCCGGTTTGAGTATGGATACACATTATGCACCTATGGTTGCCAGAGAATGGGAAAGCGATTGCTGCACACTATTTTACGATGCCGGTGGCGATACAAGCTTTGATTAGCTGGCGATTATGGTGTTATTAAAATGAACGGGTCCAGTTTATAGCCTCGCGCGCAGATTATCGGGCTAGATTGTGATGTCCGATTAGCGAGGAAATCAATTTCTAATGATCCTGAAAGTGTGAGGATTGTGCAGTTAACATACAATGATGTTGCGCTTGGGAGGTTAAGTAAAAGTCATATATGGATACAATGTTGTAAGTTAGTGATTGCTTCGTTTGGAGGTCAACATTATTAAACAATGTTGATCGTCGTTATTTTGTGTATGAACGAATGACAGCATCCGTGTTGGCTTCACGCTGGCTCTGGTACTGCGCTTATTGCCCTCTTTGTACATTATCCATAGGAAGTCGAAAGACACCTTTGATGCAAGTCATCAAGCCTCCTGGAGGAAGTCAGAAGGAGCCTCCAGGAAAAATCGTAAGAACCTTCCGGTGACAGTGAGAACAAAAAACTCACAGATGATGTCCGAACAAGCTTCTGGAGGAAGCCTGAAGTACTTTTCGGGGAAGTCGGAAGAAACCTCCAGGACTCGTTGGACGAATCTTCCGGTGGAAGTTGTAAGAAACATCGTAATAAAACGGAAACTAGCTTCCACAAAAATATGGAAGAAACTTTCGGGGCAAGCCCGAAGAACATTTTAATCGAAATCGGAAGAAACTTCTGGAGGTAGTTTGAAACAGCTTCAGAAGGAAGTCAAAAGAAACTGGTGATTGGAAAGCATATTATAGTTTTTAATTTTGAGAATTTATATTGGAGAAATGGTCAAATTAGCCTAGATTTCCATCCAGTTGGGAGAATTTCGAATAAGAGAGAGAGAACTGTACACACTTAGAAATAACTAATTTTACACGTACACAGCAACAAATAGTTAATTTAAACGTAAGCGTTATTTAAAAACCAGCAGAAAAAAGGCGCGCCTAATTTAAGTTCTAGCGTAATTTTATACAATATATCGTGCACATGAAGTGTATCTCACTAATCATTGCAAATTATACGACATCACGTAACATGCTACAACTTATATCTGAATTTTACGCTACGCAAGTAATTCTCTGTGGCGTCTTCTATAAACATGACTTTCGCGTAATTCTTCTGGACGTGTTCAGAGTATTTGTCAGGAAAAAGAAAAATTAGTCTGCCATTTTCTTGTGCATTTTGGTTGATTTCTAGTTTCATGATCAGTCAATCTTTGTTATTTCAACTCTAAAATCTTGCAAATGGATGGTAATACCCAGGTCACAATTTGATGCTTAACAAGTGTTGTTAATTTGATTTTAATTCAGCCTTAGATTGAATAATTGCTGTACATAGACCACGTTAACATTTGTTCAGCTTTTAAACATCTAAAGCTGGTGATTTTAATCAGCCAAAAGCTTAACAGTAATATACATTATAAACTTTTTAAGGCATTAGATAACAGTCTTTTCCAACCCTTGTTCAGCTCTCTAGTTTTATTTCAAAAATAACAATGGAAGACCGCTTCATATCTTATGCATTTATATGGAACTGCTTTAACTTGTTTGCTGACTAATTGGATTTACATATTTATATTTTTAATATAAGTCTAAAAATTACCTTTGCATTTCGGGATTCAAACCAGCAGTCGCTCATAGGCGTCAACCATACCTACTGGGCCATTTAAGCATATGTGTGGCAAAAAGTATGATCATTAACTTGAACCACGACAAATTTAAGCTGAATAACAGCAACCGGAAGAGTATTATACAGCAATGCAGAATTGTAAACAACAACTAGTGACAGTAAAACATACCTCTCATTTTCAAGTGTACTTAACACAATGTGGACACAAGTGCGTGATTTATTTCGATGGTAATTTGGATGCTACTTTAGTGCCATAATTGAGTAATATTTTTGGAATGCGGTATGAAACTTTAGTGCAATAAAACAGACAAAGCACAGGAATACAAATGCATACTTCCGACGTCGTCGCAGCCCACATCTACCTGGAGCTATTCCTAAAAATCTCCTTTTCCTTGTCTCTACTGCTGCCACTGCTTGTAATTAGAAAGGTCGGCAGTGAATTTAGAAGAACTAAAACGCCGGACATGCAACAAGTGACACAGACACTGACGACATTTAAAAAATCTAGCTATCAAAATATGTGGAACGCATTGCTGATTTGTGGAGTTGTGTTAAGCTTAGATAAGGCTTGTTCAATCTTTGGATCAGCTATCTTTTTGAGGTTGGATTATGGGGATACAATTCACTTCATACACTACTAATCAACTTTATATTCAGCCTGATGTTAATCAGCTTTGTACGCCTTAAATCAACCAATAATCAGCTTCTGTTCTTAATGTTCAGCTTGAATTGTTACTTGGGAATGTTTGGCTGGCAATACGTGATAATTAGATGTTTGTTCTTTTTATTCGTTTTCCACGGTAACAAAAAAGGATTGCTGTGTTTTATGCTGTTCATGCTGCCCAGACCTCCCGGACCGATACAAGACGTTTCTAGCTTGAATATAGGGTCCTATTATGTAGCAGTAACCAGAAATGACGCTTGACTCGACTTACATAATACTTATGAAAAGATTTTCTGAAAATTAATTAATAGTTCTAAATATAAGATCTCCTAGTTTTGAGTGATATTGGTTTGGATTAATTCCAAAGTCCGCCAGGTCTGGTAAAACAATTTAATCCTAACATAAGCAGACCATCATGAGTACCCAAGTAAGAAAAATGCAACCGAAATTCATAATCTAAACTAATAGGAGTAAATTACACGATCATTGAAAATTCCGCGATGATGGTTTGGAATTTCACATGACTCAACAAAGTAGTATGTTATTTTCTGCACACGTGTAAAATTATGCTAAGGGCGCGTTAATTTTATGTGTTTCAGGACTGAAAAGTTCGTCAGTCGACGAAAAGTAGCTTCGATTGAGCTAAATTTCACGACTGATATAACTCAATTGTATGTCAAAATTGACGCTCGTGAATGTCAGTCTCAGAGCACCTAAATTTACATGCATTTTTCATAATTCACATAAAATACAATTAAATTAGTGCTACAGAACTGCGAGGGGGGAGGAGTGTTTGATCGCTAACTGCCCCTACCTTCGTACCCCACTGTACTAAATGTATTTTAAAACTTATTCCCATTAAATGGTACAGTAACAATGTACGGCATAGCTGCAAACGTTGACAATTAAATAAAAAAATTAAATCCATGCATAAATGACCTACACAGTTCGAAAAAATAGTGTAAATTTCACATACCATATAAGTTTACATTATAAACCGTGTAAAGTTCTGAGACATTACATGAAATTTGAGCGTAATTGCATTTGTAAACAAACACTTCAATCACCGACTTCTCGCGAATAAATTCTCAATCTCAAAATCTAATAAATTCATCATTTATTCGCGAGAAATCAGCGATTGATGTATTTGTTTACAAAACCAATTACGCCCAAATCTCAAATCAGGCCAGAAATATTGTATACAAAAGCCCATCTTTGTAAACAACACTGATGCTTACAAGTTGCTTGTTTGTGTGAAATGAAAAAGAAGTTCACGTGAATGAATGTTTACATCACAATTCATAATCAAATTTTTCTTCTGTGTACACAGCAAAAAAATAATTTTGATATCACATCAAAGTGGATGCACTAAAATCATGTCAAAAATTTCATGTAATTTTTATGACCACATAAATAAACAAATGCAGTAAAAGCAGCGTAATGTCAGTTCATGCATTGTATTAATGATAATTTTGTCCTTTTTAGCAAGTAATATTACACCATATTTTCGACATGATTGTAGTGCATCCACTTTGACGTGATATCAAAATTATTTTTTTGCTGTGTAGTTATAAGCGTGTTATAAATATCTGACGCTGTGACGTGTTTCAATTTGATTATGTCCAGGATTTGGAATGTGTTATTTTGAATCGATACTCGGAAGATCGATTCTCTTGGTTTGATTAATCGATTTTTTGTATCGATCTCAAACGCTCCAAAAAATCGGCTGGATCGATTTTTTTACTGATTTGTAAAATCAGCTATGGCCTGATTTTGATAATAGTCATAGTCTAAAAATATGTATGGGCAGGGCTGTCATCCGATCACTCAATGCGCGCAATGTACTGATTTTCTGAAAGAACACACAAAGTTTGCTTGTCTTTCAACCCTGTGCAAGTGTAAAGCAGCGGAGAAGAGAAGACAGACACACACCCAGAAATAACGAAAGCTCAATGTGTAGCCATCGCTGCGATGGCTCCAACGTAAAGAGTGCCACTCAGTGTAGGGTTGCAAATGGGAAACTCAGCAAAAAGATAAAATGTTTCTTCGTTATGCCCGCCTTCATCCCCTATGCATGCAGTCGTGGCAAGCAAAGTCTGCAAATAATTCAAAGAAGACATTAGCGCTTGTTGTATTATACTTGCTCCTTGTGCCGCACGGAGTGTACCGCTCATTGTGCGGATCGCTTTCTCACAGATTAGTTTGAAAAGAGTGTGCGAAGTAAATGGAAGAACTACACACTCTTTGTCGAGTGTTGTGAGATGCATGCACAAAGTTGCTATGCCAACGCTCTGAGGTGCATTCCAGCCCTGTGTGTGCGGCATCATTGCGATAGATTGGGATATTTTGTTATTTGCAACAATGGATGCTAAATTCTCTGAAAAGCTGCACCCGTGTGAGAGGTTTTCCACTCACTGGAATGAATTACTAATCGTCTTTGCGGAGATTCTCTAAGGGCACCACTTTATGTGAAATTAGGTAGGTGAACATGGAGGAGGGGAGTATCAACAAGGCATGGGTTCAATCCCAGTCGGCACCGTTGATCACGGCCGTAAGATCCCCCGGTCCATGAGTTGATGGGTCGATAGGTAGGGTCCAGGTGTGAGAGCTGCCTTGCTGGCGTCGGTAGCATTGGTACTCAGTACGGAAAAAAAGATTGACGGAAAACAAGATTGACAGAAAACAAATCTCGATTACTTTTTGAAAGGGACTTATCAGCTTTTGTATAAAAAAAAAAATGCTTTTTATCGTCGATTTGGCGTAACTGGCAGCTCACTTACGCATGCTAACAGACAGGGGAAGTGTTCCCCTAACTGATAGTGGTGTTAGTATGCGTTTGTGAGCTACCAGTTACGCCAAATTGACGATCAAATGCATTGTTTACAAAAGCTGATACGTCCCTTCGAAAAAGTAATCGAGAAATCAAGAAAAAAAAAGCAGTAGGCTGTCCTCAACCTGGTCCATACAAGGTGTGAAGTTGTAGGCCTGAATGCACTTCGCACTTCCTTTTTCACTCGGCTTTCATTCCGCTTCGCACGATTCGCTTCTTTCGTTCACTCAATCAGGGGTTGTAGTGACGTCATTACGTTTGTTTCGATCGGTGCTTGCATATGAAATTTAATATGGATTATAGAATTTATGTATGTAACCAAAATTAATGCATGGTCTGCAACTACATGTTGAGATTATTTATTATTGAACTATCACACTGCTTGTGAGTTTTTACCTTTTTTCAAATAAGAAGTTATCATAAAAAAACAAATCGCCTGCTGATGCCTGGCGACTTTACAAAAGACTAACTTCAGGACTAGATCTCCACACCACACCAGGTTGGGCTGTCCTCACTACGGATTGTTGTCAATATGTCACTGTATGAAGCGCCAAAAACGGGTTGCGAGGATCGATAAGCAAAGTCACCTATACGCCTCCACGGAAAAATAAAGAATCTCCTTCCAGCAGCATGATCATACAATTGGTCAAAAAACAAGCAGTCCAACATAAGGATGCTCCAATGAGTGTGGAGTAGAGAGCGCCCTTTATGCACGAAATGATAACAATAGAGAGTTGACAATGTCACTCTCCTCTTCAAAATATTGAGATCGCTATGTGCTATTCATATTCTTCCGATTCTTCCCCACCGACTCTTCTAGTCCATCATTACAAATGCTTCCATATTAGGATATCACAATATGCAGCAAGAGATCGCAAAATACGCCATGTTCCCCTTCATTGTTTCATTTCGTGAATCACACATGAGACGCTACCTTTTATTATTACGAGATAATCGGGGATTGGAGACTTATATGTGGAAGTTTCTCCAGATAAATTCCAAACCAAACTAAACCAGAAGGACGACAAAACCGGAAAAATTATATCCGAGACATTGAATATTGTCAGCGGTCAGATAAATAAATAATGATTATAAGTATATTGAGAGAGAGAAGGATTAGTAATTTCCATTTAATTCCACTACCTTATTTGCTTATCCTTGACAGATACGCGTATTTCGTCTACAGACTTCTTCAGTGTCTTGTACTAATACTCGACTTCGACACTGAAGAAGTCTGCACATTGTAGACGAAATACGCGTATCTGTCAAGGATAAGCAAATACGGTAGTGGAATTAAATGGAAATTACTAATCCTTCTCTCTCTCTCATTATACAGGTGTTCCACTAAGACGCCCACTTTCATCAGGAATGATTATAAGAATTACGGATTTGATTTAAAGTTGAAGCGCGTTTTAAATTTTTAAATTTTTATGAAAATCAAAATGCAAAACAACACCTGCGATTAAAACGTTCGGAACCTACTTTTATGGAATTATCAATATTTAAATTCAGTTTCAAAAGCAGTGATCAAACGCCATTGCGGTCTTCTTAAGGCCCTTTTCAGCTGCTTTGCGAACTTTCTCGGAGCGTTTAGCTTCACGTTCCCTGTGCAACCCTTTTCGATTGATTCGTTTCAGGACAGACGCATTGCCTTCGTGGTCTTCCAGACAATGTTGAAGGTTCGGGAGGATGTTATCACGTTATTTAGAAGGCCTTGCAAAATCGGAGACAAAAGGAATTGTTTCAATTGAGTTGGAACTTCTAAAGGAATATACTACTTACATCAGCATTAAATAAAATAAAATAATTGGAGTTTCGGCTATTGTAGTCTGGAGAATTCAGAGTTTTACTGTCCAAAGTTTCGGCCGTTTTTGCCAGCCTTTCTCGAGGGAAATTAATTCTACCGTAATTACATTACCCCTGAGGAAGGCTGCCAAAAACAACCGAAGCGTTGGGCAGTTAATAAACTACGATTTTAACTCGCCAGACTTTATAGTTGAAACTCCAGTTAATCAATTACAAGCCGTTGGAAAACTGACAAATTAAATTAAATTTTTCACCGAAAACCCGATATAAACATAAATAAAAGCAAAAGTCAATATAAATTAAAGGTTGCCAAACTCATGGGATATTGACGCCTTGATTGACAGATTTTGGCTCATTCGGCACAGCGTAGGCACAGTTAATGCACTCGTCATAGATTAAGGTGTGCAAAGTTGAATACCCCTTGATCATGTTACAAGGCTGACGTTTTTCTGGTTGATAGTTCTTATAACATCATAACAAGGCATAACATTGATAGTTCGTCAACACACATCAAAGTATCAAAGTATCTTATCACGGTTGACTTGATGACAAAAAAGGCTTGTTACGGAAATAACTTTAGATGTGTCATAATAAACTCAAGTTAGGTTATCATCGAGCAGAAACGGTTGTGTTCAATTGGATTATCTCGGAAGCTCTTATCTCACGAATAAGAGCTTGTCTGTCCAGTGTTTTTTTGTTTGAGAGCCATGTGCGTGTGAAATCTTTAAAGTCCCGAGATGCGTTCAGCAACATCTACAGACGATACCACGATTTTTATAAAACGGGGTGCTCGTAAATGGATTCGTGAATTCCAAAATACGTCAACATTCATTTCGTTGCTTGAAGGCAAAAAAGATGCAAGAAATCAGCCTTGAAATGGAATGGCTAATGTTTTTATTAATAGTTCATAATTTCCAAATTATAGAAATCTTTGTTCCCTCAGTCCAATCATTTCAGAAATGTCAACATTTTCAAATGGCATGGTACGAATTTGGCAATCTAATATTTTCATGGCATTGGTTGACAAAAAAAAAATTTAGGCAGAATTTGCAAGACTTGTAAAGCTCTGTGGTTCTCATAAACTTGGATAACTTATTTCGTTTTAAACTTCAAATGATAAAGATCTTTGATTAGGGGTTTTAAAAAACACATACACACAAAAAAAAACTAAGTTGTGGCTTGGAAAGCGAACAATTGATACATTTCTGTTAATTATTTATTTATTTGGACCGAATATTCGATTCATCATTCTTACCTTGTGCCTACACTTAGGTGTTGGCTATTAACCAAGTTGGTGGCTAATTTTATTACTGTAACATTTATTGAACAGATCTCAACCGAAAGCAAACAATAGCCTAATTGGATCCATTACTGACTTGACGGCGCGTGGGATTGATGGTGTCACGGTATATAATTTGGAAGCCAGCTCCGTTGCTGAGCTGATTTATATATACCATCTATTTTCTAAAGAACCAGATGTTAATTGTCGTACTATTTCTCAGTGCTTCTGGGTTTTTCGTTGAAGCATACACACTTTACTAAGTTAACAGTTGATAGGTGACTACCATTGCCATTGTGTACTACGATAGTGTGTGTGTAAATGGATTATTGACATCATTCAAATAAACACCTACGATCTGCCGAAGGAGCTGTTCGAAACCAATCAATTTCAAAGTTATTCCTATCCACACGCAATCGATCAGGGTTGGAACTTTTACGCGCCACAATCCACTTCATCCATGCTACTTATGGCATTGCTCCACCGGTTCTGAACGCACTTTTCAAATTCCAAATGCCTACACGCACGTGTGCGACCACGAATGGCGGCTCGGACGCTACTAGAACTTGCCCACCGACTTGTACGGTCAATTTGATTGACCATTCTCAAATTGGCCACTTTCGGACAGGCAGCAGCCAGTCAGTCAGAGTCAGAGACCTTCATTTTTTTCTTCAATTATTCATGTTTGGCTCTATGACCGACCACCAGAGAGCGACTGACCGAGCGACTGTCTGCTTGCCTGTCTGACTGTCTGACCGCGTTAGTGTGATTTGAACCGGATCCTCTGAACCCACTACCAATGAATGTGCTTCGTACCCATAGGGTACCAACCTAACGCACCAGTTAAGAACGTCGATTTATTTGCACTTGGCTGCGAACCTACGACGACTGTTGGAGAATATATATCTTTTACGGCCGAACTCCGCTAGAGGTGAAAGGTACACTCGTGGTCCCCTGGCGAACAGCGACATGTAGCCTGTGAGCGATTTACCATAAATGATTTTGTTTTTCGAGAGCATCAGTTCAAAAATGAGAAAAAAGACAGTTCGAAACTCCTCGGGCGCATGCCCGATTCGATTTGTCTGTTGGGGTTGGTAAATGGCGTGCGGTGATTGATTAACTCATCAATTATCCCGGCAAAAAGGGTTCGCTGAATTCAATTAGCGCAAGGTCTCCTTTGCAGCTCTACGAGATGGTCGTATTGTTGGGAGTAGTGAGTAGACTAAATCAATATCGTGCGGTGTGGTGGGAAATTGTCGATGGATTAGACACAAGCATCGGTGGTTCAGTGGTAGAATGCTCGCCTGCCACGCGGGCGGCCCGGGTTCGATTCCCGGCCGATGCATCGGATTTATATTTTGATAAAATATTGTTCTTAAGATTTATCAATATTGGGTTTGGATGGTCGAGGGCCCGTTGAATATTTTTTTTTATAGATTTCAGAAAGTAATTTGATGTTAGATTTTGGAAAATGAAACAGGTATTTTATTACTACAAGGATTAGAAAAGGATATAAATAACTGTTGAGCATCAGATCGATCCATTCGACAGACTCTTGATCAAAATTGAGTAAACATAAACCTCAGCCCTTGTCAAAAAACTCCAAGAAGTTTGATTGCATCAACTATGGGCCAGATGAACAGAAGCGATTAATTTATTACATTACGACCTCTCACGAATGTTTGTGCCCAATCCGCAAACAAAAAAACATACATAAAGAAACTAGAGCACCGCCACCAGCCAACTTGGAACACCCAAAGGCGACCGCGGACGAAAAATCGATCATTAGTCGCAGCGATGCACATTACACTCAGATCTGTATCACTTTGAGGGGCACACTCACCTCTGCCTTATAGCCGATTCACCTATCTCTCTACCTGGTGCTCTTTTGTACAATTAATTAAATTAATCAGAAAAAGAGTTAAATGTTCTTTAATTATACACAGTGGCAATGGCATGGTAGTTAGCCTGGACGGACGGACGGTCTGATTGACTGACTGACTGACTGACTAGTCGGCCACTGACCACCGGCGATCGACTCCAAATCGAAGAGCTTCGATCGACCGGGTTAATTATAGAAATCATTATCGCGCGCCCTATACCCACCACGGACAAAACGGAGGCGACGTACGAAAAAAATAAGAAAAAAAGGTAAAACGTTCGAAAACCGTTTTCCACCTTTGGGCAGAAAATGACCACATGCAGGGCTGGCCACCGTCGCGCCATGTGTCGCCTTTTCAAGTGCGTATGATGGTAGCGGACATGATCACACCTTTGGCGGCGGTTGTCACAAGACTGCACTCGCGTGTCTGCTGCTGCTGGTTTGCGTTCGAATAACACGTGTATTTCGGTATGTTTATTAGACTGAAACAAAATTTGAAATGTTCGCTCCACAATGCTCAAAGTAGTAGCCTGCCAAAATACGAACATTGGAATCAGGTATGATCAATCGACGGACTCGTTAGCATAACCTACCATAGACCCATTCCCTGCTTCATAGATTTCGACAAGTCACATTTGATTGCATACCGATTTCTTCTGTAGAGCCTGAAATCAATATCAGGATACGCACATGATACACCCCAAGTAACATTGCAAGTTTTACCGTGGCTTCGAAGCACCTTGGAACTCTAAATCATGGTCTTCAGAACCCACATAAAACGGTTACCTTGGAAGGTCTGTCTCTCAAGCGCAAGCTAGCCGCCGATGAGAGGCTGGTGGTTGAGTGCAGGGTTGACATGCTCAATTTTTCGAACAAATTTTTCATTTGTTAATAACTCTGCACTCACTTAACAAAACTTGAATTTTCTTGAGTAGAAAAGCGTTGGAGGTTCTTATAGGTCAGTAAAACATAGTAGATTTGTATTTAGACGAAAAGCTGTTCTCAAATTTGCGTCACAAAAACGAAATAGGCAATAATTTCTGCTCATTTCAAACATTAAATAAAAAAAAATCATTGGTGGTGAATTCGAATGATGTGATTTAACTACTCTTATTCTGCGTGTCTTCTGTGAACTCTGATCATACTTTATCAATTACTTAAATACGTACTTAATTAGTTTCATCAACTGAGTGAAAAGTTATTATGAGTGACACGTTATTATAAAAGAGCAATTTGTGTGAAAAAAAGAGCATTCCAACCCTGGTTGAGTGTACGAAAGCTCTGCAGAGCTCCCGGATCACGATATGGTCGCATTCATAGTAATTCAGAGAGGTCAAGCATTTTATCCGGGAGAAGTTTCCTGCTGAGATGGGCCTCAACATGCTCACAGGTTCCTCAATCGGAAAGGGATTTTCCTCTATGATGGGATCAAAAACAAGTGTGTTTTTTTTAGCAGGATGAAGGGGCATAGAATGGATACCTGGTACATTGGTTTTGTGGCAAGAGGTGCAACTTTGGACAAAAGCGAAAAGTAAACAGATGAACAGGTAGACGTACTTGAGGAAGAAGTCGTGGAAATACGTGATGACCCCAAAAGCTGAGGAGAACAGAGGAGTACTCAAATGATGACCAGAAACAGCAGCCACTGGTATTGCAGTATTCGAGGCATGCGTATTACTTTTAATCTTTTTGCAGACACGGAAAGGTCTTCGTTCCCATCGTGCACCAATGCCTTGCTAGATAGATACAGCATAGCAAACCTTCGGCAAATTAACCACTGTTTCAACGAATATGGACGAACGTTGGACTTGTGCTTTGTAAGCCTTCAAGACGTTGCTCCAGACACAACCCACCCATGCTGTTAATTCTCAAAGACCGATGATATGTGTTTACCTCTCAGTATGTTCAAACTTTCCTATAAACAATTAAATTGACTGCAAAGTCGCTAAACCGTAAATCAAAAAGTAAAAGTAATTGATATTCATCAACTACGGCCCTGTGGTCGGAGGTGAGGCCGGCAGCTCAAAAATGTTATAGTCATACTGTACTGGACATATTTCAGCATGTAAGATGTACAACAAAAATGAGCTGTGTTTGTTCACATCGACTGATACTGAGTGGTTGCGGTACAAGCACATATCGTCGATAATAGACGATTGTTGTGTATCAGAGAACGCTTGCGCAAAAAGACTAGGGTGGGGAACGGATTCGAAACTCAAATGTCATTAGCCAAATACATCCGTAGACCATAGGTCCACCGTTTTATAATTAGCAATGCACCCGTGTACTGAATGGGAATTGTGGGTTCGAATCCCACCGGTGCCCTTAGATTTTTTCGCAAATTTTCTCACACACACGTCTCTTACCGATGATATATGCTTACCTCTCAGTATGTTCAAACTTTCCTATAAACACTTAAAGACAAGAAGCTTCCAGTTTTCAACGATAACGCAAAAACAGTGAGTTATGATTTCAACAATACCGACTACAACAACATTATTACTGTTTTGAACACACTTGATTTGGAAGCCCTACTAGATCACGAGAACGCTGACACTGCTTATACAAACTTTCTCAACCACCACGTTCCTAAGGAGACTGCTAAATCTTCCAAGTACCCGCTATGGCAATCACGCGAATTGCGCCATCTAAAAACAAAGAAAAGAGCTGCTTTTCGGAAACTTTCGAAGCACAAAACACTTCTGCTAAAACAGCACTATTTGCGTATCAATCATCGTTACCAAAAATTTAGTAAAGCTTGCTTTTCTGCTTACCAGCGCAACATTCAAGCATCCATGAAATCTAATCCGAAGTCCTTTTGTTCGATGTCAGAGGATGTAGCCTGGCTCAGGTAATCAACGATCTCCATAAAGTACTCAAATTTGTTTTCAAGTACGTAGGTTGATCCCAATCTGTCTGACAATTCAAATAATGTCTCTCAGATATGCCCTAAGGAAACCAGATGACTCCAAATTTTTCCAAAGATCTACAGGTGATCAGAGATCTCTAAAAACTTCTCTGTATTTTTTTAATACTTCTGGTTGATCTTAATTGCCTTCCATTCATTTGGGATAAATCAATGTTTTTTTTTTTTTTTTTTTTTTTTTCCCCTTTGGTTTGTTTTTTTCCGTCGATCTTGTTTTCCGTGCTGAGCACCAATGCTACCGACGTGCCAGGAAGGCAGCTCCCAACGGCTTTACTTCCCATCCGAAGGAAGGCGTGATCAGAGATGTTACAGAACATCCCGGCGGCGCCGACTGGGATTGAACCCAGGCCTGCTGGGGTGAGAGGTAATCACGCTTACCACTACACCACCGGCGCCGTTAAATCAATGTTTTATGAAATAATGGAATAATAAGATATTATGATGGTATTTTGTATGTGTACGTAACAAGAAAATATTGTAAAGTTTGTGTTTGACGCATAAAACCTGCAAATTTAGCTTTGACAGAGTCACAATGAGCGATTATCTGATCGCCTCTTCGCGAAGAGTGAAGAGCGAAGAGTGGGTGAGATAAATGACAAAAACGCTTATTGCGACTCTCATCTAGTACAATCACCAGCAATGCACTGAGGTTTATCGTAAAAAGTCCGACGCGTTTAAGCTTTTCCGGAAACGTGGAACACCCGTACATTTCGAAGCGTACTCGGCTCTTGAACGCGAACTCAAGAGCCTCATCAAAGCCAAGAAACGCGGATACTGGCGGCAATTCGTGGACGGATTATCGCGCGAAACGTCGATGAATACGCTTTGGAACGCGGCGCGAAGGATGCGTAACCGGTCTTCAAACAACGAGAGCGAGGAATACTCGGATAGTTGGATTCTCAAGTTCGCGCGAAAAGTATGTCCTGATTCTGTGCCGGCACAGATGATTCCTCGCGAAACGACGAATTCGGTAGACGAGATCAGCCAGCCTTTTTCAATGCTGGAGCTCTCACTCACGCTCCTTTCGTGTGGCAATTCGGCTCCGGGGGCTGATAGAATCAAGTTCAACTTGTTGAAGAACCTCCCAGACGTCGCTAAGAGGCGCATGTTGAACTTGTTTGGTCAGTTCTTGGAGCTTAATATTGTTCCGGATGATTGGAGGCGGGTGAGAGTTATAGCTATTAAAAAGCCTGGAAAACCCGCGTCAGATCACAACTCGTATCGTCCCATTGCGATGTTATCGTGTATTCGAAAATTGTTGGAGAAAATGATCCTTTTTCGCCTGGACAAATGGGTTGAGTTGAACCACCTACTCTCAGATACTCAATTTGGTTTCCGTAGGGGCAAGGGAACGAACGACTGTCTCGCGTTGCTTTCCACTGAAATTCAGTTGGCTTTTGCTAATAAAGAGCAAATGGCTTCTGTCTTCTTGGATATTAAGGGGGCTTTTGATTCAGTATCGGTTGAAGTCCTTTCAGACAAACTCCACGCTTGTGGCCTTTCTCCATTAATTAATAACTTTTTGTACAATTTGCTGTCAGAGAAACATATGAGCTTTTCTCATGGAAACTCTACAGCTTCACGATTTAGCTACATGGGCCTCCCCCAGGGCTCATGTTTAAGCCCCCTTTTGTATAATTTCTACGTCAGAGAAATTGACAATTGTCTAAGGGACAACTGCACGTTGAGACAACTTGCAGATGACGGAGTAGTGTCTATGACAGGACCCAGAGAGGCCGACCTGCAAGGACCCTTACAGGATACCTTAGACAATTTGTCTACTTGGGCTATCCAGCTAGGTATCGAATTCTCCACGGAGAAAACTGAGTTGGTCGTTTTTTCTAGGAAGCATAGCCCAGCACAACCGAAGTTTCAACTTTTGGGTAAGCCGATCACTCATTCCATGTCTTTTAAATATCTTGGGGTCTGGTTCGATTCCAAATGCACCTGGAGATCCCACATTGAGTATCTGAAGCGGAAATGCCAACAAAGGATCAATTTTCTCCGAACAATTACCGGAACGTGGTGGGGAGCCCATCCGCAAGATCTTCTAACGTTGTACCGGACAACGATTTTATCGGTTTTAGAGTACGGTAGTTTTTGCTTCCAGTCGGCGGCTAAAACTCACATCATCAAACTGGAACGTATCCAGTATCGTTGTCTTCGTATCGCGTTAGGATGCATGCACTCGACTCATACGATGAGTCTCGAAGTGTTGGCGGGCATGTTGCCACTATCGGATCGGTTTTCGGAATTGTCCCTCAGGCTCCTCACCCGTTGTGAAGTTATGAACCCACTGGTGATTGCAAACTTTGAGAAGCTTCTTGAGCTAAACCCTCAAACTCGTTTTATGTCATTGTACTACGTGTACATAACACAGGATGTTAGCCCTTCGCAGCATAATCCCTATCGTGTTTGCTTCTCCGACTACGACAATTCTGTTCTATTTGATTTATCCATGATGCAAGAGATTCGCGGAATCCCAGAGCATCATCGTTCCATGATTGCTCCGTCAATTTTCGCTGCAAAGTTTGGCCAAGTTGATTCCGCAAGATCGTTCTTCACAGATGGATCACTAATAGAGGCGTCCGCAGGTTTTGGTATTTTTAACGAATTTCATAGCGCCTCTCGAATGCTTCATGCTCCTTGTTCCGTATATGTTGCTGAACTGGCGGCAATACATTATACGCTAGAAGCGATCGCCTCACTTGCACCAGATCATTATTTTATTTTTACGGATAGTCTCAGTTCTGTCGAGGCTATTCGCTCCATGAGGCCGGTAAAGCACTCCTCGTATTTTCTCATGAAAATACGAGAGTTTTTAAGTGCTTTATCTTTAAGATCTTTTGTCATCACCTTTGCATGGGTCCCATCTCATTGCTCGATTCTGGGTAATGAGAAGGCGGACTCGCTTGCAAAGGTGGGCGCTATGGAAGGCGATATTTACGATCGACAAATCGCCTACGACGAATTTTTCTTCATTTATCGTCAACAGTCACTCGCCAGCTGGCAAAATAAATGGAGTGAAGGGAGTTTGGGACGATGGTTATATTCAATCATCCCTAAGGTGTCGAAGTGTCCTTGGTTCAAGGGGTTGGATGTGGGTCGAGACTTCATTCGTATGATGTCTCGCCTCATGTCCAATCACTATTCGTTAAACGCTCACTTGTTTCGTGTTGGGCTGGGAGACAGCAATCTCTGTGACTGTGGACAAGGTTACCAGGACGCAGATCACATAATTTGGTCATGTGCTGAGCACCGTGGAGTCAGATCCGAGTTGTACGATTCCCTTCGGGCTCGAGGTAGACAACCTAATGTTCCAGTTCGGGATATTTTGGCTAGACGTGATCTGGAGTTTATGCAACTCATATATGTTTTCTTGAAGAATATTAACCATAGATTGTAAGTTTGATTAACCTTGTGTTTAGTTTGTGTTTTGTATATGTGTGTGTATTTTTTTTTGTAGATTTGTTTCTGTAATAATTGTATAATTACAGAGTTGATATAACGTCGATAGGATTAAGTATATCAAGAGCCACATGTGAAAAGGGCATGCAAGCTTTTTGTAAACAAACCTTTGTAGGCCCTTCTCTCGACAACCGAGGGTCGTCCACGCAAACCAACAACATCATCGGGAAGGGTAAAGATTCCCCTACCCGATGATGATGATGGTTTGCGTTGGTGTCATATGAGTGGCGAGAAAATGGCATAAGATGGTTTGTTTACAAAAAGCTTGTATGCCCTTTTCACATGTTGTTCTTGATATGTTTTAGAAATAGTAACATTTTTGAATCATAAATCTTATTCCTTATTTCCTTTTCCCTCTCCCGATCCAAACAATTGTCATCCACTAACCTCGAGAAGACCGCGAGTAATCGGTTCCAATCCTTTAATTTTAGATTTAAGACATTTATAATGTATAAAGAAAATGATAACTTGGCTCTGTAAAGTTTATTCGATTGAGCCTGTACAAATAAAGTAATTAACAAAAAAAAAAAAATCTAGTACAATTGGCAGGTATTATGTATCAAACACAAACTTCACAATCCTTTCTTGTTGCTTACACAAACAAAATATTATCATAATATCCTATTATTCCATAATTTAATAAAACATCTTTTTAGTTAAAATTAATGCAAGGTACCCCAAGGCTGAGAGGGCCTTTTAAATAATGTCGGAGCAACCTGAAATCGTGGGTGAGAGACGTGATTTAAATTGTAGGATATTGTAAGACCTTCAGAATAATAACCCAACTTAACAATTTTCACAATGTAAACGCTTAACTCATTTCATTTATACAGCCTCATGCTGTATTCAAATGTTATACGATATGAGGCAACCTTTACTCCACCTTTATACCAGCCAATCTGGCGAACTTAGTCAGCTACTTATGGCTGTTGGGACTGTTGGGACAAGCTCTTATTGCATATCCATTTAACGCTTCTATACCAACTGCTTTAGTTGTGTGTGGACTTGAAAAGCGCTTATAGGGTTTTTGATCTAATTTCCCTCCTACTAAGGACAACCCGCGCTTTATCTCTCTTTTCTGGACGAGTTTAAACAGCAAATGGAATATTTCTGTCAAAGACGGCTTCTAAATTTATTCACCTTTCCATACATACTGTTGGATTTGATAAAGAGTCACACATTGTTGAGATATTGTTTGAAATCTAATACTGCTTCTTGATTCTAAATTTGTTCTACGAGTTTCAATTCCGTCCTAACGCATTGAAACGCCATTAGATTTTCTTCGTCCTACGGATAAACGTAGAAAAAGGGGATTCGCTAGGAGCGCTTCTTTTGTTTTGAGAACAATGAGCGTAAATATTCATACAATGCGCTCTAACAGGCTTTATGTTGTAGTTAATAAACTAACGCATCGGAACAAACATATTATTGATTTGTGCACGGTGTAATCACTGATATTATTGATCTTTTCTGATCGATAGAACGGAAATGGGCGATTACGACGAAGACGCTCTACCCTATTCTACCTTTTCCCGGTTATCAAATAATCACTACACACAGCTTTGTTGAAGCCGGGATAAATAAATATTGTTTACGCTATTTTTTAATGGAGGAATTTATTGAGTTTATCTTTTGCTGTATAATCAAATTAATCCAAATTAGTTACAAGCAACAACACCACATTTAACCCTGCACCGGAGAATCTGGAATCGAACTCGAGACGCGACCGCATTAGCAATCCTTGACACTACCAGCTGTGCTACGCTAACACTTTGAGCTGATGTAAAAAAATCAACATGCCCTTCTACAACAAAATCGTTGAGTAGATGCTTTATAATAGTGCACATGACTCACTTTTCTCGACTAGTTACCCAACTAACATTTTCAGCATTATAAGCCAACTTTTCCAGCGTTGTGCTGTAAAGAAGCTGAAACAAGCTGCAGATACAGCTACAAGCAGAAGCTTGCAAAATAGTTTTGGAGAGCGTTAACTCAACTTTTTTACAACCATTATTCAATTTGTCAGACGCACTGAATTACATCACCCAATAAACACTAATGTAACTTCTATGCAAATATAATCAACTTTCAACTTTTAGCTTCAAAACAAAGCTAATAAAGCGAATATATTACTTACTTGATGGCTTCTACACAACCAACAACTCTTACTGAATAACATAAACATCGAAAGTGCTTTTTCAACAACTAAACAACCTGTACTCAACTAATTCATTGTGTTAGCGCTACTTTGGAAGCTATTTTACAGTCAACTAGGTTTATTTATAGACGTGTGCAGTTTTACAGCTTCTTCTCTGCTTCTTTACAAAGCTGAATTAACTAGTCGAGAAAAGTGATTAATGTGCACTATTATAAAGCCTCTACTCAGCAATCTTGTTGTTGAAGCGCATGTAAATTTGTTTACGTCAGTTCAAAGTATTGGCGTAGCGAAGTTGGTAGTATCAAGGTTCGCCATGCGGTCGCCTCGAGTTCGATTCCAGGTTCCAGCACAGTGAAAATAATGTTATGGTGTGCTTGTAAATAATTTCGATTAATTTAATTCGCAGTAAAATAAACATGATAAATTCCTCCAACAAAAAAAAAAAAAAAACAAAAAACGCGTAAACTATATTTAAACTAGCGTCGAGAGAAAGCTGTGTAGTGATTATTGGATAATCGGGTAAAAGGTTGAGTTAAGCGCCTTTCAAGTTCACACACAACTAAACAGCAGGATAACAGCTTTATAGAGACGTCAATAAATATGCAATAAGAGCTTGTCCCAATCGTCACAAATCCCAACTAACATTTTCAGCTTTATAAGCCAAGTTTTCCAGCATTGTGCTGTAAAGTAGCTGAAACAAAGCTGCAGATACAGCAACAAGCAGAAGCTAGCAAAATTGTTTTGGAGAGCGTTTACTCAACTTTTTCACAACTATTATTCAATTTGTCAGTCACATAGAACAACATCACCCAATAAACGCTAATGTTACTTCTATGCAAATATTAATCAACTCTCAACTTTAAGCTTCAAAACAAAGCTAATTAAGCGGATATATTACTCATTTGATGGCTTATACACAACCAACCACTCTTGCTGAATAACATAAACATCAAAAGTGCTTTTTCAGCAACTAAACAACCTGTACGCAACTAGTAAATTGTGTTAGCGCTACTTTAAAAGTTATTTTACAGTCAACTAGGTTTATTTTTAGATTTGTGTAGTTTTACAGCTTTTACTCTGCTCGTTTACAAAGCTGAATTAACTAGTCAAGAAAAGTGATTCATGTGCACTATTATAAAGCCTCTACTCAGCTAGGGTTACCATATCAAAAACTTGAAAAGGAGGACATTTCATTTGAGGTTTGGAGATTAAGGAGGACAATTATTCCTTTTCTTAACATTAAAGGAGGACAATGAATTTTTATAAAACGATTTAATAATATGTGCGCAATCACAAAATTCATGATTTGCAAAGGTTCAATTGAGATTGTTCATAACTTGTAGTGGTTATTAATAAAGAGGCTGAATTTATAAAGAGACGACATGTCAAAATTGGAACAATCGATTTTCTGTCAAATTCATAGGAAAAGTCATTCCAATCGAGCAGAAGACCTGTCAAATGGATAAGATGTCGCCTCTTTATAAATTCAGGCTCTTTAGTTATTAATTCAATTCATCTTCTGAGCAAACATGAAGCGCTCATTTTCTCGCATACTCGACTTCGTATGCTTTTTCTGCTGGAGAGATTCGAGGCAAGTGTGTGCGTCGTTCTACAATGTTCTACAATGTGCGTCGTTCTACAAGCTTACTGGTATAGTCGAAAGCGTAGATAGAACACGAAATAAAAAAGGCAAAAAACCATTACATCGCCTGCATGGTCAATTTCTAACATTCGTTGCGATGTTCATGAACAGAGGATGATAGGAAACGGAACTAACATTCATTGTAATAGATTTTTGGTTTGCGTGTTGAAATTAACCTTTGAAACGATAACCTCATCGGTGATTATCGCTATTCTACACTATCCAAGTAACCATTGTCACGTGATTTTGCTTTTTAGGCTATATACGGCTGAATAATGGCTATTCTAATGTTTGCATGTTCTATATAAGGCTGAAAGGACCACTTTCCCACGTTCCCGTATAAGGCTGAGAGGATCACTAATTGGCTTATTGGTTACTTGGGTATGCTATACTTTAGGAGTATTAAGGTTTATTTTGATGATTCTATGAGATGTTTAATTGTATTATTAAAAAAAGGCGATATTGTTGACCACATATACACAAGTAACCAACAAGCTCGCCAGCCCTATATTTGCCGAATATCACCTTATATTAAAAAAAAGCAAATTATAGGACTTGTTGGTTACATGGTTGACGCCTGCTCAACCCGGGTGCAAAAACATAGTTGAGTATTGCTTGGAGAAGATATTACGGTCTGTCCCAGGTCACAATTAAAGTAAATCGTTACTGATAGAACTCGGAACGGTACGAAAAAAGGGCAGAAGAATATGACGTGCACATGACCCGGGGACGATATTTCATTTGAATAGCTTCTAGTACCCAGGCTTGAACGATCGTCGGTCGTAGCTTGTTGTTGTAAGGGGCACGGTGGCCTTAGAGCGACTATTTTTGCTTACTGAGCAGAAGATCGTGGACTAGAACCCAAGCGCCTTTACATCACTTAGTTGATACGGCTATATCATTTGTATACCGTGCTTTAAAAGATCGCATCACTTTGCAAAATTAATCCAGAAAACTTCACCTTTCAAACTATAAAAAACGTCATTCCCGTGACAACCATGGAGATGCAGAGGTGTTCTTGGTCTCTAGGAGTAACGGGTCTCGAACTTATAATCCTTTCCCTCTCCGATGACCAGAAGGACGTGGCCGGTGTTATTGACCTTGAAAATACTGGTTCATCGGAGTTTGAACATTGAGAATGAATTGAAAATCCTAAGACACATTCATATGATTATTTGTGCAAATATCGCTGGATCTGGTCAATCACGGATTGGCAACTACGATTGGTATGGTCGTCAATGCTTATGCTCATGCTCATGTTGGAAATCTCATCGGTGATTATTGCGCAGTTGAATTTTGCAAGGCAAAACTAGTAGGCGAATAAATTCATGAGATTTGAGTTTTTAAGTTTTTTCGAACATTGGAGGCATGAAGGGCTGTAAAATGTCAGTAATTCAAGTTGTATATTTTGATTCTACCTAAAAAAGGCCACGAATGTAAAAATATATTATTATTATTCAAATCAATTATTTTTATGAATACAACATGTAAAAAATACCAAAAGAGTTTACAACAAACCAATCCTAGGCATTCAAACATATCGAACAAAGTTTTCCCAACGCTCTCAAAGTAGCAAACTGACAGACCATTTGAAAACCGTATGTATTATTATAAACACAACACACGCCACCGCTTCCGCTCTACATGTCACCTTCTCTCCACCGACTAATCCACCGCCAACCGCTCAACGAAAAAAAAACCAAACACAACAACAAATCGCGATCTTCCCGCGGCTCAAGACAAACCCGGCCATCGTGAGAACTTTTCAAATTGAATTAAAAATCAATCAACGATCAGCAGTACCCACCGCGTGCGGCTGCTGAAAACACCAGATGATGGCGGTTGATCCGCGTCAACGAGCGATGACCGACGCGACGCGCCGCGAGTGGGGGAGGACGAAGGCGAAGCAAAAATAATTCGCGATACTCTCAGGCAAAAACAAAAAGTGGCCCACAACGCGACGCACACATCGGTTGCCGGTTGCCCCTCGTCCATATTGTGGCGCGGCGCAGTGCGGTCGTTGATGATCTGACCGCAAAAACAACGTGCAGCAGCACGTCGTCGTCGGTCGAAGAAAGTGAGAGGGAATTCCTTGTTATAGCTGGTGGAGTGACCAGATAATGAGATTGGGAGCAGATTGCCTCGCAGCGGTAACCCTACACGCGGCTCGGTTCGATTTGCAGCAGTACGTGTCCATCGTGACACCCAACATAATCGAAGCTGATTGATTCGCGATCAAAGAGAATGTAAATGAGTTGCAAAACAGAACACTTTTCACGCGCTTCTGTTCGTTGAATTGATACATTCGTAGCGGTTTTGGATTTGGTTGGTGGTATTTTGTTTACAACAGCTACTTTACATAGCAGTGGTTTATTTTCACGATTTTCACAACGAATGATCCCATTCATGATTCGGGCTAGCAAGTGGGAATGAGCAACTGGGAAAAAAATGTTACAGGTGCGATCCTGCCAGGAGTCGAACCTGGAATCTTCTGATCCGTAGTCAGACGCGTTATCCATTGCGCCACAGGACCTCATGAATGAAGGGCGGTTTTGTTTATTTTTTTACAACTGTGATCAATTCAAGCTGAACATTGCATTAGATCCTAAGTAACATTGACAGATTCTCTTCGTCGACTTTCCCAGTTGCTAGCTATGTTTTAAGCACACATATCGGTAAAAGAAGCTTTCATACGACAAACATAAGGGGCTATTCATAAACTACGTATACAGTTTAGGGGGGGGGGGGTTTAGCTATTTTTTTATTTTATTTTATATATTATATATATTATATTTTATAATTTTTTAAAAAAATTGCATGAGCAATTGTCTACGCAGGGGGGAGGGGGTGGTGTTCCAGAATAAAAAAAAAACTGTCTACGTAGTTAATGAACAGACCCTAACAAGAAACGGTTATGTGCTCATGTTATTAACGAAAGAGAAAGTCGACGAAGAGAATCGATCAATGTTACTTCGGACTTAATGCAATGTTCAGCTTGAATTGGCTAAGAACCGGATGGTGCTAATACCATCTAGTAAAGTAAATCCACGATGGTTATTTCATCCGTGTGTGGGACCATCTTATGGAGGCGCACGTAGTTTGTAACCTATGGAACCTACCATGCGCCACCCTCTTGTTCTTTTAACGCAGTTTCCACAAACGCGGAACCAGCTAACCAACGTAAACTTGCGCATAATTTTTGCCTTTTTTATAGCCCGAGGTGAAAATGGTCTCATATTTCGCTTCGCTTACAACGCCTCACCCAGGTGCAATAATTTAATCGTGAGTCACTAAAACGCAAACGCCCAACATATCGATGCATAGCATCAGCAGCAACTCATAAAATATCGTTACGCCCATTCCTGTAAACGTATGAATCTCACTTATGTTAGGCATATGTTGAAGTGGTAGCAAAGCTAGTAGTCACAACGGTAGAAGCTATAAAAAAATGAATGCGGGACGCGTGCGCGAGATAAGTTTAAGTGAAGTAGCCATAAATGCGTCACCGACGACTGTAAGTGGTGGTGGTGGTGGTGGTGGTGGTGGGGCGGTAACATTCGGCTTTTAAAAATATGCGATAATAATAGGAATGAGAGCGACATTCGTCTCGCGGTATGATTTTTATCGCTGTGTTTACTGTTGCGCGCGATATGGATGCATAAATATAAATAAAACGGCGCCAGCATGAGTCAGTAGAGGTACAGGAATGAAGTACTATAAAAATCAGCCTCCGGTGAAATTTATATTTAAATGAACAAAAAAATTCTACAGTAGCCATTTGGGATTGATCAAATTTTCAAATTTTCAAATCATATACTTAATCATAAGTATTAAATAAGATGTTTGAATCGTGGTGGCAGGTTTTTGCTTTATAGACACATAAGCACATTTTTTATGAATTTATATACTCTTTATTATTTTTGTTTTAATTCATTTATTTTTAGAAGATATACACCAATCAGATAACGCACCGACAATAAAGTGACCCCATGGTTACAAATATGCTGAAATGAGAATTATTCAAAATAAAAGATCCACACACTTGGTCACTTTTAAAACGACTGAATACTCCTTGAACCTTTGAAAAACGCTCAATTACTGCGTAGCTACTTAGATTTAATGTCCTGCCTGTGATTTTTTAGTCAGAGGAGCGAAGCGATGGAAATGCGTTTAGAATAAGCTTCTAAATTAAGCTTCTTAAGGTGAATCGCAGTGGAAAACTTATTTATGATGAATCTTAAAGGGTGTCCACGATGAAATTGCCACAGTATGAAATTGCTCCAATTTTTTAACCGTTGGGTAGAATTTAATGAAAATTTGGGTGGATTTAGTTCATAGTGCATTATTTACATCCTGCAAGTTTTAAAGTCCTGTGATCAAAACTCGCGGAAATAGAGTCGGAAGAACAGCTCGTGCGTGATAAAATCTTGCGCATTCATCACGAGAACAAGGATCTCTCGCATCGTTCCATCGCTAAAACGTTGGGAATCGCGAATTCCACGGTGTCGCGAGTGATTAAGCGGTTCGAGAAACGGTTGACCACCGATCGGAAGCCCAGAAGTGAAGGAAAAAGTATTCCGTACAACACCAAAAATCACAACCGCGTAGTTGGGGCCTTCAACCGAAATCCGAACGCCTCCGTTAGGGATGTGGCTAAGAAGCTGCACCTAAGCCGAAGTTTTGTCCAGAAGGCCAAAACTAAGGCTGGGCTTCGAACGTTCAAGGTACAAAAGGCCCCTAATCGTGACGAGAAGCAGAACAAGTCCGCCAAAACCCGTGCCAGGAAGTTGTACCTCAACATGCTGACGAAAGTTGAATGCTGCATCATGGACGACGAAACATATGTGAAGGCCGACTTCAAACAGATCCCCGGCAACCTGTTTTTCACGGCCAAGGATAAGTTCAGCGTTCCGGAGCATGTCCGCACTCAGAAGATGTCCAAATTTACGAAGAAATTCCTGGTTTGGCAAGCCATCTGCACGTGCGGGAAGCGGAGTGCACCTTTCGTGACCCAGGACACGATGAACGGACAGGTGTACATAAAAGAGTGCGTCCAGAAGCGGCTGCTTCCTCTCCTGAAGGCCCACAACGTCCCAACAATCTTCTGGCCGGATTTGGCCTCATGCCACTACTCCAAGGACGTGCTGAAGTGGTATGCGGACAATAAGGTCAATTTCGTGCCGAAAATGTTCAACCCTCCCAACACTCCGGAGCTCCGCCCCATCGAGAAGTACTGGGCGATTATGAAGCAGCACCTTCTTAAACGACCTAAGGTAGTGAAGACAGTCGAGGAACTGAAGAAAGTATGGGTTTACATGCAAAAAACGGTTGATTCACAGGTTGTGCAGAATCTTATGGCCGGGGTTAAGGCCAAGGTGCGGGCATTTGCGTATGGACTGTAAATAAAATACGAGTAAAATGGTAAAATGAAGTTTAATAGTTATTTCTCAATCCCTGAAAATTTGATGGCAATCGGATGAAAACTCGAATTTTGCGAATCAATTTTGTGTGTGGCAATTTCATCGTGGACACCCTTTACTACCACATAGAAGTTTCAAGAGCACTAATATAAGCTCCCACAAAACATATAACAAACTGGAACTCCTGCGTCCACTGCAGTGCAGCAAACAGAGAGTCCAATTTCATGAGCGTTATCACAACAGTGTTCAAGATTTGTGGTTCTGGAAAAATATTTCGGTATATCAGCTATATTTGGACTCTTCAAGGAGAATCACCTTAGATTCTAAAAGAAGCTTCCACACGCAATGAAAGTGGATCCCATTTCTGAAAAAAAAAAATCATGACGACGTGTACTAACAGCTGCTTTTCCGCCGGGGGAAGATTTGCCTCGACATCTGAGCTGAGAATCGGTGAGCTGAGTGTTTCCGTTGGAAATACGGCTTGTTTCGAGGGTAAATTAGACGTCGGTTTGTCCGGTTCAATGTCACTTTAGCTGCTGTTGGTTAATCTTCTACTTCATCATGTCCGGAATCCAGATGGCCTTCCGGAGCTGAAAGCTTTGGAACCGTTGGCACCAGTGAAAGTAGATGCTTACGAAGTCATTAAATGTCACATCAGACGGTTTGTAATACTGTTATATTTTATATGGACCGTTTCAATTAGAAACTAGAACAGAAATGCATCCATCGCAATAATGAGTTGCAGTTTCAGCTCGAATACACTATTTTGCACCATATTTGCAACTGCTCGACTATTTTGTTTTATTTCTCAGTGGGAATGGAACTCTGTTTCAAACTTCTATTGATGTGTTTATAGATGTTTCCCGTAAATGTTCAGAAAACTTCATAAAGGGTGCCCACATCAAATTGCATCACGAAAAAAACGCTGTAGAAAATTACCTATTGTGTATTTTCTCTTGAAAATTTGGGTAGAAGAAGTTTAGAGTGTATTGTTTACACATTTTTTTTTTTATCGCTGTCAGTTTTTCGAAACTTGAAAAAATGGCGTCACCCGAAAATCAACGTCGTGAATTGATTTTGTGCAAACACCTGGAAAATCCTCAAGTCTCTCATCGGGACATCGGAAAACAACTTGGAATCGTGCAGTCAACGATGAGACGTGTGATTAAACGTTACTACGAAACTCTGAGCACCGAACGGAAGGAGAAATGCCGTCAGAATGGGTGTTCTATTAGTGATCAGGATCACAAGCGTGTCGTGAAAGTGTTTAAGCGGAATCCCAATACTTCGGTCAGGGATGTGGCCAAAAAGTTGAATCTGTCCAAGTCTTTCGTTCAGAGAGCCAAGGACCGGGAAGGACTGCATACATACAAAGTGCAGAAGGCTCCAAATCGTGACGAATGGCAAAATACGGTGGAGAAGTCACGGGCCCGGAAACTGTACACCCAGATGCTTACGAAGTCTCATTGTCTCATCATGGATGATGAGACTTACGTCAACTTCCGGTGGACTTCCGGCAGCTTCCGGAACTTAGCCTCAAATTACATAGAATGTAATTGCAACCATATGCGACGATTGCGCCACAGCGTTAGAGTTTTTTTCATTTCCGCTTTCCTCTCCCTGCATGAGACCGATGCGCAAACGAAAGGTTTCATGTCGGGAAGGACCACCAAGTCACCAAAAGTGCAGACCTTGTGAAGATGCATATTTTGTGTATCGACACTCCAGTTGTCTTATTCTCTTACACATAGGTTAACTAGAATAAGCAAGACCACGTAAATGCTATATAAACCAAATAATTCTAAATACACACTTCAATTATCGATCAGCAGTCAAACTCTTTTTACTGCAGTCCTTACTGGTAGATACTTTTAGAAGTCTACCATAGTTTGGATACCGCATGCACAAAGAAAGCCCATGTCCAATTGAAGTCTGCTCGTTTGAACCATGTATGCCCAAACCTGCTACAGTGTTAAGCTCCATCTCGTAAACATGTTTGTTAAGGATCGTATTGATTAACATCGACGCCGACACCATAACAGCCTGACATTCGTGATCAGGATTTAATCCAAGGATAATACCGGGTGGAGCTTACCACCATAACAGATTTTCCAGAATGTACATATCTAAGATAATGCTGAACTAAATTCCAATGCAATTCTCAAGACAATTCTAGGCTTATTTTTAACGGTTTACCGTAAATAATTTGAGAAAAATTCAAAGAAATTTTACAGAAATTTAAAGAAATTAACTTTAGCAAATTCTTGAACGAATTCCTAAGGATCTGAAGTGAATGGTGAAATTTTCTAGGGAGAATCCCAATAATGCCTCAGATTAAATTTTGGAATGATTTTAAGGAAATTTTTGAGAATATCCTTGAGAAAACCTGTGATGTGTTTTAAATAAATTATCCATGTAATTTAGACACCGACAAGATTCTGTGCACAAAAAGTAGATAATGGAGTTTGAAGCAAATGCTATACTAATATCAACATGCAGCTTTAGTGCGATAATTTTTGTTATTAACTAGTTCGTTTATTTACTAGGCTCAGTCGTGTGTGACACATCGCAGAGCCAAAATCAGTAATGTTTGAATTAACATTTTAAATAGCAGTAGTTCTAGGTTAGTATTGGGTACCAATTATTCGTGGCGGGCTCGAGGTTAATGGGTAACAATTTCGATTGGAAGGAGCTAGGTAGGAAACTGGTTTCTGAAGCCTCCTTCAGATACTACTCTCGGACGGTTGACCAAATCCTGGCTGGGAAGGGCAAGTAGTACAGAAACAGGAGGATAATAAAACTGGGACACAATGGCTGGAAATTGTTTGGAAAGGAGGGGATGGTCACATCAAACTCTTACATCAGACAAACAAAGGAATTCGTAGATCGCTTGCATGTAGGGAAGATCACGTGTTCCCAATACAGCTCTTACTTCACGGAAGGGTTGTCTACCTCGGGCCACTAGGGTATCCAATAGTCGTGTTCTGGAGGCGTCATTACCCGGGCAATACCAAACTGCGTGATCGATGCCATCATAACCGGTTCTGCACCTACATATATATATATAGAGATGTGCGTCTAGCGAGTAGTGGTTGGACATAAGTCTTGACATCACTCGAATGAATCTCCAACTTACATCCAGACCTTTGAACCACGCTCTCGAAGAAACATTTGGAATAATGGAATGTAACCACCGCCCAAGAGAATTACTTGTCCAATCGTTTTGCCAACTTAAAAGAGAACTCTGACGTACTAATGGGAAAAATTCAACATGTGAAATTCTTCTGTCATAAATCTCGCCTTGTTGTGCGCCCATCTTTGCGAGAGAGTCTGCCTTCTCATTGCCTGGGATTGAGCAATGTGAGGGGCCTCATACAAAGGTAATCATATATGATCTTTCGACCAGCAAACTCATCTGCTCCCTTACCTTTGAAAGGAAATAAGATGAGTGCCTACTTTGTTTCATCGACCGAATCGCCTCAATCTAACTGAGACTATCCGAGAAGATGAAGTAATGGTCTATGGGCATGTCGGAAATCATTCCCAATGCGAAGTTGATTGCTGCTAGCTCAGTAACATAAACGGGACAAGGTTCCTGAAGTTTCCGAAAGGTGGTTGAGTATTCATTGAAGACGCCGAAGCCAGTGGATCCATCAATGCGTGATCCTAGTGCGATAATTTGTCAGCTAGAGAATGTTCTGAAGCGGATAGATTGATAGCTCCACTAGAGTACAATCAATCTATCCTCTGCAGAACTTTCTCTAGCTAATCAATTATCGCACTAAAACTTCATGTTTATTTATTTATTGTTCCAATGATTCATCTGACATATGGTTGTCTTAATGAAATAAAAAAGTATAATTAAAACAACAACAGGACACATTCTAATTCAGGACAGTCTTCTAATAAAATCAGTTAACGGCACATTAAAGTCAAACAATGCATACACGTCATTAGACGCATTAGCGACGGCTCGGATAGGTTCATTCAACCCATATTACCGATTACGAGCTGCGAAATGTACAAAATTACGCGGTCTAATCACTCTCTCAGTTGCGTAAAAGAAAAGCTGCCGAAGTAATTCAGGGGAATCAATCTAGCTGGTAATGATTTTAGCAGCAAACACAGCTTGAGCGTTCCGTCTTCTTTGTTCCAAGGTGTCAACAATTCCAAGCAGACGACAGCGATCCACATAAGACGGTGAGTTAGCCGTGTCACGCCAAGGCAGATGACGAAGCGCGTAGCGAACAAACTTTCTCTGTACACTCTCAAATCTGGCTATCCAGCATGCTTGGTATGGGCACCAGACGACAGCACTATACTCTAAGATTGAATGTACTAACGAACAATACAGCGCCCGCAGGTAAAGCGGATAGCGATAGTCTTCAGATATTTTGAACATAAAGCCAAGCTGCCTGTTAGCTTTAGTTAGGATGTTATTGTAGTACGGTTTGAAGGTCAATTCACGGTCGAGTGTTACTCCCAAATCTTTGACCTGGTTAATCCTCTCTAATGGTTGCCAGAAAATGGAATAATCAAATATTATCGGGTTTTGTATGCGGTGAAATGATATCACATTGCACTTGTTGATGCTGAGCGTCAAGAAATTACGGGAGCACCAACTCTGCAAAAAACCACAATCAGCTGTAACTCCTTACAATCAGCGATGCAATTGATAGCCAAATACATTTTGACATCATCAGCGTAGAATAGCCGGCATCCAGGTGGCAGTAGACACGAAAGCTCGTTGAAGAAAAGTGAAAACAGAAGCGGTCCCTGATTACTTCCCTGAGGCACGTCGGAAACGTTCGTAAACACTTCAGAACGAGAAGCTCCAATCTTAATGCAACGCGAATGGTTCTTAAGATAAGATATGAAACACGAGATGAAGGATCCAGCACTCCGAGTTTCTCAAGCTTGCTCAAAAGAATGTTGAGGTCTACTCGGTCAAATGCAGCATTGAGATCAGTGTAAACCGCGTCGATTTGTCCGCCAGAGTCCATTGTCTGAACGCAGAGCGACACGAATTCGGTCAAATTTTTTGTAACTGACCGTTTTGGGTAAAATCCATGCTGAGCCGTGGAGATGTAATTTTTACAAGAGCTGAAGAGCGCCTCATTGATGATGGTCTCGAATACTTTGGAGCAGCAACATAGTGATGTGATTCCTCTGTAATTCTGTACATTCCTTTTATCACATTTCTTGTGGACGGGGAACATATACGAAAATTTCCACGGGAGTGAGCAACGACTCCGAAAACCGTCTGGCCCGGCAGCAAATGAGAGTTTCAACCTTTGAAGAGCTAGATTGACGGTATGTTCACTGATGTGAAACGGACGGAGCTCAAATGCATCTGTTGGAGAATCGCTTATAGCAACCGTGACTTGATTTGGTGAGATTCAGATTCAGCGGTTTGTTCACTGAGATGAACTGACAATGGCAAACTGACTTTGTTCTTTTTAGAGTTTACAAACGACCAGAAACGCCTTGGATTTCTGCGAAGAGATGATTGCGTGCGGAAGACATATCGTCGATACAGGAATCTGTTGCATTTCCTATAGTCGTTACTTGTCCGGTTGAACTCCTGCTTCGTAATGTACGAACGATTTTGGCAGTATCTTCGTAGCGATTTAGCCCTATACCGTTTCAGTCGACGCAAGTGACCGTTAGACCACGGTGGCTTTGGTGCGGGGCGGGCAATAGGTACAAATTCAGCCATGATATCCCATATCATTTGACTGAAATATTCAACGGTATCGTCAACACATCTAGCTAATTCCAATGGTCGCCAATCGATACCGAAAATAGCAGCACTAACCGCAACATAGTCGGCTCGACGGACCCGACTTAAACCCTTTTCAAAATTCTGGAAATAAAGGAGTAATATTATAATCATGGATTTATGTATTAATATGCCGCACATAGAGCATTCTAGAGCTTTCAGTTTTTCTTGCGGGTGCCACCCCTCTAACGGTGACACCCGGGGTGGATCGCCCTCATTGTTCCTACCTCACTACGCCCCTGTACATGTGCATTGTATCAATTAACGTTTGAGTGGTTTTTATGTGTTTTAACGTTTGGGGTTGTCAGTGTGAGTACGTTAAAATACATGAGAATTTCATGCGTGAGCTATAGCTTGTAGACTCACACGTGAGATAATACTCTCAAGAGGGCTTGATGAAAGAGATTTGAGAACTATTTTCTGAACACTGCTGTCTTCACACTCGCTTCTGTAGTGAGCCAATGATTATAAAAAAGGATATTTCTAGCAGCAGATCATTCTACTGTTTATGAAGTGGGCATATTCTTTGCCCCGTGTTGTTAAATATCCATTTGTTGTTTGCGTTGAACGAGAATAAGCTCTTTTTCTCTCTCATGTCAACCTACTGCGGTGAACGCTTCAAAATAAATATTAATTGAGATCAAGGAATTTCTATGTGTTTCTGAACCTTTGGAAATGGGTTGTCACGAATTGAATGGAATGGTGCGGCATTGTTGAAATCAGCCTGATCTGCCATGATTTTTACGCTTGATAAATTTCGTTTGAGTTAAATTTTTTTAACATATAGATATTTGTATGGGTTTAGTGTTGGGAGCATTGCTGGAGAGTAAATATTTAACTTTAAATAAATGTGCTTTCAGTATAGATTTTTAAACTAATTACCTGCCAATACAAATAGAGTTGCATGGTTTCTTACCTGAAAAGAATGAGAAAGAAAAAAATAAGTTCTATTGTTAAGGTAACTATGCATCACTATTTACGAAAAGCCAACAAAAAAGTAAAAGGTTGTATCCAAGATCGACCGTAGATTTGACGTAGAATTACGTGCTCGGTATAAATATATGGCGACTATAATGGCGGTGATAATTTTAGCAGTTGGACATTTGTGTAATTTTCAATAGTGACCTATTGTAAATTGATAAATAATAATAATAAATCCTAACTTAATAATAATAATCATAACTCTTTACTTGAAAACAGGCAAACACTCACAAACAGGCTGCTTTTTCATGGTATACAAAGTGCTAATTCAATAATCAATTGATTATCTCAACATTTACTAACAAATAATTCAATAATTTTGGTAACATAGGGGAAATGGATGTAATGTCGGCCCGAGTGTCGGCCTAAATGCCCCTAGTTTGGGCTCATACATAAATTCAGCAATCGACTAAATTTTCAATAGCAACCAAAAGTATCCATTAGTACCGTCCCAATGACGCGTTCATGACGACCTTGACAAATGTCCAACTAATACTCTTTAACAAATTTATGGTGGTCCTGAAAAGGACCGTTTTGTAGTGATGGTTGAGTAATGCTGAGCTGGGTGTTCAAAACGGATGAGGCTGTCGAGCTGTATGTTGTTTGGAGCAAGGGTGACACGGTTGGACCCGCAGCGACTCACGAAGAGCTACTGATTCCAATCCATAGCATAGTGGTGCGCCTTCTTCCTCCTTCGATGGTTGCTCATCTGGGCTCTGCAGCTCGCTGCTTGCTGGCAGCCTTTCGTTGTTACTGGAGAACAATTTTCAACGCCACACGCCGAAAGCACTACTACTGCTGCTACTGCTTCTGCTGCTACTACTGCTTCTAATTTCGACGACCGGACACCACACGGTGATTGAATGAGCACCGTTCAGTGAGGCAGGATCGAATTCGATTTTTAAATCTGTATTAGAGAATGCGCTGTTTGCAGGCAATCGATGATAATTTTGATCACCATTGCAACAGTTGGACATTTGTGTAATTTTCAATAGTAATCTATTGAAAACTATTAAAGTGTTCATTTTAGCAATGATTGGTAGATAAATTTTCAATCGTTTGGCTTGTTTAGAATTAAAATCCATCTGCTATTAACAGAGTTATATGTGGTCAAAATCTGACCTCTTTTCGTAATGCGGTCGATTTTGGTTTTTTTTAAATTGCACCCCCAATTTGTTGTCGAAAGACGTCAAAAATCAACGTCAAAAATCAATGAAATTCACTTCCTGCGTCAAAAATTAATGAAATTCAGAGCAGCGAAATGAAAGGAGTTCTTAAACTCTCCTAAGAAATGGACCGTCTGATCTGCTTCGAACGCAAGCGTCATGTAATGTACTTTTACAATTATTCTTCGAATAATCAATTTTTTTAGCAAAATTCTATTGCGTTGGATATTTATTTTGGTTACCGAAAACACTCACTACCTACAGAAGCTGTCATTTACCAAATGCTGCCATTTACCAAATGCTGCCATTTACCAAATGCTGCCATTTACCAAATGCTGCTATTTACCATATGTGCTTCATTTTGAAAAAGTTGTTTGCAATCATTGCTAGTTTGTTTCATAATCAAATAATGTGATCCTTTTTCCCATAAAGGGTTCAATCGAGCGTAACTATTCAAATCAACGTATCTGATTTTGTAAACAATCACTTCAATCGATGATTTGTGGCAACTGCAAGCTCACTCACCGAAATTAACAACACCAGCTAGTAGGAGAAAGAATGCCGTAAATGGTGCTAGTGTTTGTTTGCGTGTAGTTAATATTGATATACTTCATTCATTTATTTAACGTCGGTCAATCACCGACGGACATAGATTGCCATCCATTGATGAATGTGCAGGAAGGCAGCTTCCATACCTGTGTAGGATATCGCACTTATTCAACACAAATGTGCCGGGACCAACGGTTTTACTTCCCTTTCGAAGGAAGACGTGACCAGAGATTTTTATGCCTCAGAAAAATTCCACCGACCTCGGCTGGGATTGAACCCATTGGGGTGAGAAAGCAGTCACGCTTACCACTACAAATTTTTCACTGAGATCCAGCAAAATATTATGCCGAGCTGCTCGGTGGTACCCATCTCGGTAAAAACATTAGGAATTAGTTTGTAAGTTTTGAGGTGGCGAAGGTTTGAAGTAATTTTACATCTGTTATTTTTTATTCACATCACCATTACACAAACCTTACTAATTTTCATGATATGGATCTAGATTATGCCCTATACCGATATGTATAATACACTGTGGAAAATTATGATGTACATTTGAGACCAACAGATGACATTTTTAAATACCAAACTGATTTCGAATGTGATGTTTAAATCTATTTTAATTCACAAAAAACTGTGATGCCCACAAAATCTCTAGTGTCACAATCTTATAACCGCGCGAATTAGTAATAAATAACGTAAATTAACTTTTCTCAATGCAACCCACCAGACAGAAGTGACGAAACATCACGTCGCACTTAGATTTTGATTAGTCGCTGTCGTTCACACGCATCTATCGAGCAAACGAGTGCCCCGAAATCTAGCTAAACGTTTCCAGCTTGACGGATCGTGAGAGGACTGACGATCACGACAACCTTCAGAAATAAGGGTTCTCACATCGGAAAACCGTCCATTCCCATGGTTGTTGCGCTGCAGCCACCTCATCTCAACCCACAGAGACCCCATAGCACCAGCGTGGATATGTGCGGAAATTTGTCCCGCTTCCACCAACAGAGCATCGTTAGCCGTCGTCTGCGTGGGGTTGATTCGGCTTGGTGATTGTCAACCACCAGCGCGCCGGCTAGCTGGGTTGGCTTGGCTGCTACCGGATCGCGCCCGCTAATCTGATGGAAATGCTGTGCATGATCTACAGATAAAGGTAATTAAATTTGATGCAGTTCAATCAGAGTTGTACACGTTGTGAGCGGTGGTAGCACCTTTCCCTTGACAGCGACGGAGGTCGACTTGGTACATCCTTGTTCGCCACCACCACCACTATTGGAGAGCAGAGCGTGCGAAAAACCTTCTTGAAATCCACGGTCGAATACGTGTGTGACACCTGACGTGAATGGTTATTACAAATTCAAATCACAGCGAAACTTTTACGGACCAAACTTCTGACACTTTGTCCATAAATCAATCAGAATCCGGTCAGCTCCGGCTTATGTTTACGGTATGGCTACCGCGTGTTGGGTGTAAGGTGAATTGGGTCCCATACAAAGAACGAACTCGTTCACACCTACTCGTGTTTGACGAGAACGAATGGAGCTTTCTGCTTCTGTGTTGAAAAGATATGCACTTTACGGGACTCCCGGGGAGTGGATTTAGATTAAATCCTGTTTGGCGAACTGCCGAGTGCAATCATCGAATCCGGGGGTGTGAGTGTTCACATGTTACCAGCGAATGAGGAGGTGTTGTTTTGGCTTCTTGTGAATGGGAATAAAGTCTGATGTTTTAGTCCTTGGTTTAAAAACTTGTATGGGAAATGGGTTACTACGGATGGCGTGCACTTGAACCAAGTTTCAAATCCATGCCTCACAGCGAATTCCATTCCGTTCAGATCAATCTTATTGATACGCCAATCTGACTGCCTACGGATCACAAAATCTCAAATTGGTTAATCGTTTCAAAAGTGACACAATTATTGCACCTGAAGTAGAGCGCACCTTACTCGCACTGACTGACAGATCAGCTTCCCTGTTGTACCCATGCTACGGGTGCTGCTCAGAAAACAACAATCAGACTTCCAGTATTTTGTTTGGACCCACCTTCGGACCTTACCTGTCTCGTTTTTGGCATGCACAAAAGATCATACCTCCGTGTTTGGTATACTTGGAATGCTTGCCGTCATCAGTCGTTGTGTCGCCTCCAGAATACCAACAGCAGCAGCAGCAGCAGCAACAGCTAGCAGTAGCGAGTAAGCACAGAGTGTTAACCTTAATGAAATTTTATCTCACCGTAAGATCAAACATATTTATAAAAACCAATTTTCTGATTATTACTAAACCGACCGGAGGCGGCAGAGGCGGAACGGACTCGGACTACTGTAGTATAGTAGGGAACGTTTGCACTCTCGGGGTTCGGGGAACAGCGGAAGCAGGAGTGCCTACTGCGGAGCAGAGACTGTGTGAAGCCACTTGTCGCGAGCGCGCGCGCACACACACACAAAGGTGCGGGCCAAGAGGGAAACGACAATAATGATCCAAATTACTACAGGTTGAGAATGACTTCCAGATTGACGCTCGTTCGTTCGTTCGTTCGTTCGTACGGTTGCTCGATCGCCCGGGGACCGCACAACGGGGTGGCCCACAGCAGCAGCAGCAGAGAGCAATGCATACCTACTATAATAACAACAAAGATCAGTCAGGTTGATTGTCAGAGCGCGCAATGTGAAACCTGAAGTTTGCTCCAGATTTAATCGGATCGGATTTCGGTTTGTGAATTTGCAAATTGCACCACACCGACGACCGCCCGGCCGCCGAGTTCGAGTGTCCTGCTGCGATTGTTCAATTACCGGTGTGCAAAACCAACAGAAAGAATTCAGTAACCCAACTGATTGAACGAAATGGAAATAACTTGAAGGTAGGCACTAAATTACCTGCTTGACGGTATGTTGATGTGATTGATATCCTTTAGTAGTGGAATCGTTGAAATTATATTTTTTGTTACGCATTTTGCTACGGCTAGTTTAGACAAAATTATGTTAATTTGCCTGTAAACGCTTCTTTTTTTTTACTATAATACGAAGGTGCAAGCAATCGACAATAAAGGGAAGATCGGACAATCGGAGGTTGGCAAGTGTAGAGTTTAGTGCATTCTTCTGGATACTCAATATGACCACCGCAAATAAGGTAAAGCCAGGGATGCCAATATTTATCCGAAATATCTATCGAAATGCATCCAAAAATCTGGATAAAAACTACAAGAAACAGCCCAATGGGGTTGTACGCAATGATGACGCAGGACTACGTGGTATGATATAATACATATTTTTGTTAACTGCAGCAGGAGCTTGTGTTTTGTGTAGGAATAGGAATTTTAGCGGGGTTCTCTCTGTTTATACTCTTTAGTATGACTATGATTGCCCTGAAAAGAACCTTTTGATATGAATTTTAGTTGGGACATGTTCAGAAAATTAACTCTTTTGGAAAAAGTTAGTGGCCCTAAAAAGGGCCGATGGTAGTACAGGCTTAAAGCCTTTGGAAGATGATGATGACGTGTAGGCAGCTGCGTGTTCAGTGACGGCATCACGGATCACATTTTCTCGGCACACCTCGGGTTTCCTCGTACATCAGACCGGAGATGAGCTTGACACCACCACGTCGAGCCAGACGACGAATAGCAGGCCCTGGATGTTATCACGCAGAACCTTCCGATGACACTTGGCGACTCCTTTACCAAATCCTTGCCACGACAAAGGAGGCATTGTTGTATATTTGCTGTTGAACGGGTGAATCGCAACTAATGCGAACGCGCAGTTCGCTACCTGTTAGATAGACAACCAGCTCTGCCGGTACCATATTTTCTCGCTTCCTATTGGCTATACACAGTAACCAATGAGAAGTCGTTGGGAGCGTGTGGTTCTGAATATGGCGATGAGTGTGCAAAATATTATGCAATTTCATCCTCCCTATTCGGACGCGCCCGATGATCGGAGGCGAATGCCACTTCGACTTGTTTCGTCTACTTACTACTCTCTGAAGACTGTGCTGGGGAAGCATTTACTACTTTTTCAATAGTTTTTTATTGAACATAAACAGTCAAAAGCATTGATATTGATGCATAAGCGTAGCCCTGATCGATTGGTGATAAAGTTATTAAAATTGGTTCAGGGGCAGCTGAGTTATTAACGTTAAAAATCTTTCATAATTTGGTTACATGTTCCATTTTCAGTTTTCACATAGTGTACCCCCATATAGAAATTAAAGACGTAGTCCTACGTCAAAACTGGATCTCAATAAAATGTGATTTTCTTTCAATTGGTTACAAATTTCTGACACTGCGTTACTAAAAAATTTTTGATTTCTTTTTTCAAACAGAAAAGAGCACTAAATTTAACAAAACAAATCAAATGAATGGGACAAAAGCACTTGATATTTTGTTGAAATTTTTTGCCAATGATGGGAAAAACGCCATTTATCCACCAGAAGCATGATTATTTGGGATGGATTGGTGAAAAAATTATTGCAGAAAAAATTATCACTCAGTATTTCATAAGTAAATTCTTAAATTTTTATGGAATTTCAAAAAGATAATTTTGCAGTAACTTCATATTTTAAACTGACCATTAATGTTATTGTTCTGAATCATAGTTTTAGCTGATCACATTAATTTTGTTGAAAATTGTGCAATATTTTACACTAAAATAAATAAAATTGGTTGCAACAACAACAAACTATGCAACATCATCGAAAAAAACGAAAACGATACTTTGGGCACTAAAGGGATCAGTGATCTATAAAATGTTACGAAAGTCAAAAAGATTCTCTATTGTCATTTGAGAACTTTGATCATTTTGCTGGCGATTTAATTATATTTTTAATTCGAAAATCTCATCGTCTGCATAAAGAAAATTTATGAATTATAATTACGAATTGTCTGCAACTAGGAATAATTTTACAATTAACAACTTTTCAGTCAAACGATGGAGCATGATCATGATTGACCGCCCGAAGATGCAACTCCGTTATTGCCAGATCAGCTGTAGTTACACAGAGAACAAATAGACGTTGCTTGCACTAGCAAGCATCCTCAATGTGTAAATGCTGGTGATCTAGGCCACCGAGCACCTTGTATCACAAAACAATTACGATAAAGCTTCCGTTCAACTTGTTGTAAGATTTCGATCCCGGTGGGACCTCATTGACGACGACAATAACTGCTCTTGAGAAGGATTTGATAGATAGATATGATGGATTTCTGATCAACACGTCTTTCCTTAAACTCAAATATTTGTTCTCATGTCTCGTCCCTCCATCCGAAATTCATTACGCTTTATATTACATTACGCCAAGCAACACAATTGTCCTATAACAGTTTATGTAACCTTTGTATGACTGGTTTTGGTTGTATACCAAATTCTATGAATTTGTGTTACTTGGGTAATGTGAAGGAGCTTGGCCCATGATTTTCTGCTCAGTAAGCAAAATCGGTCACCATAAAGCCACCGAGCTTCTTATTTCACAAAACAATTACGACCAAGTTCCTGTTCAACTTGCTGTTGCAGGATTTTGATCCTGGCGGTGACCTCACCGATGACGATACATTTCTCTTGAGAAGCATATTATTTAGATTTCCGATCAGCACGTCTTTCCTAAACCTAGTATATTATTTATTTTGCGTACTGGTTCCTCCAACTGAATCGCAATACGCTTTATCTCATATTAAAAAATATTCGATTTATACTAAAACTCTATAATGTGAAGGAGCTTGACATTGTACCCATAATTTTCTGGTCAGTGTGGGAAATCGGTCGCCACTAGGCCATCGATCTTCTTATATCATAAAAACTACAAGGGACAGCCCTATGGGGTCGTACGCAATGGTAACGTAGGACTACGTGGTATATAATAAATGTTATTTGTAAACTGCAGCAGGAACTTGTGTTTTATGTAGGAATAAGGATTTGAGCAGGGTTTTCTCTGTTTATACTCTTTAGTATGGCTATGATTGCCATGCAAAGAACCTTTTGATATGAATTTTAGTTGGGACATGTTCAGCAATTTAACTCTTTTGGAAAATCTTGGTGGCCCTGGAAAGGGCCGATGTTAGTACAGGCTCAAAACCTTTGGAAGATGATGGCCAAACAATCCCATATTCTTCGGTTCAATGATTGGGCACTCACAAGAGTCTCTGCCCGTCTGCTGCTGGACAGGGGTTGAACTGGTTCTGTGACATTCCAACCTGGCCGCAGAAAAAGCTCCTCCCGTTTTTAGTTTTTCTCGTCAAACTCCTTCTCTCAACAAGTTGGTAAATCTTAACCTTTACCAGAAAGACGTTTAATACTTTTTTTCGGCAAATTTATGATCCTGTTTCATGCTTCTTTTCTATGCCTGTTCAGATAAATTAGTACTTTTATTTATTTTCTCTACTGCGCTAAATCAAACGAGTAGAAATGAGAAGGGATGTTGGTTACGCGCTCGAATTATTGAAAGTTCGACAAATAATTAATCGAATAGCTGGAAAAATCTTTACGATTAATCATTAATCGAATAATTCGACTTTTATGCATCTCTAGAAAATAGTGTAATTTCATGTTTTTTGGTGGTCCTTCGAAAATGTCGAACCACAGCAGAATTGCAACCAGCAAGTGTAACCCAAGAACCAAAAGCGGCGCAATGCTAGTTGTCATTGCTATGACGACGACTGAATTAAGGGGCTTAGAAGCAGAGGGGTAATAGTCAATTCTCTTCATCAATTTCCTTTTTTGATGACCATGGCTTCACTAACCTATTTCGAACTATTTCTGCTATGCTCTTCTATCGTCCAGAACAACAAACGTATCGATGAATATGTTTGCCGTCGAGTTATTAACGAAACAGAAAGTCGATGAAGAGAATCGATCAAAATCACTTGCACCCCTGCTTCCAAGTTTGGTTACAAATTTAAAACTCTGGAAAGCATTTTTTGTGGTCGTTGTGGACGTGTGGTTCTGAATATGGCAATGAGTGTGAAAAATGTTACGCAATTGCATCCTCCCTATTCGCACACGCCCGAAGATTGGAGGCGAACGCCACTTCGACTACTAACGACTCTTTGATGACAGTGTTGGGGAAGCAGCATATGCATGTGCGTAATTGGTGGATTTGTTAGTTATTTCGACGCTTTTGGATAGTGCTTGAAATTTACCACATTTTCAATAGTTTGTTGTTGAAACAGTCAAAAGCATTGATGGCTACGCAATAAAGTCTATAAGAACGCATGGTAACAATGTTTACCCTCATTTTTGAAAAACCAAAAGAAATGCTTTGATCGAATTTATGTTCAAATTCCTTTTCTATATTCTTCCCTAAACCAAAGTGCTTTCAAAGGTGTTTCAATGTGTTCGTTTGGAATTAGAATCCGTAGGCTAAGCTTGTTATTTAGAAAAAAATGTTAGAATATTATCAATTTCTCAACAATTTATGACTCTGTTTCAAATCTAATGGAAAAATCCGAATTTATCCACCTATGGTGTGATCAGACCCTTCTTACTTATTCAAGTTTATTTATTTTATTGTCATTATCAGTGACCAAGCCCCCCACCCCCGTGTAATCTAGTGACGCTACGCAACTGTCTGGGGGTACCCGGAGTATATCCGGGTGTAGTCTATTTGGTGAGGCTACCAATCACCTTATCATCGTATTTTACTGTGATTTAATGGGTTTTATTTCAATTCATATTCAAGCAACTTCCCCGGGGTACCCAGAACATGTCCAAGTGTGTCCAATGTGGTCTGGAACACTTAACACGACTTGCATTGATCTTATTTTTGAATTCTGTAATAATTTGATGTGTCGCATGATGGTTTTAATACGTTTTCCGTTAAATCCAGCGTGAAGGCCCATATTCACCGGATCTTATTCCGGCCATATCTCCGGAACCGGTTCACCGATTCCAAAACCGTTCAATAGCGTTCAATGGGACCCCAAGACCTATCATTTGGCGCCAAGTTTGTCCAAATCGGTTGAGCGGTTGCTGAGAAACGTGAGCGCATTAATTTCGTTACATACACACACACATACACACATACACACACACACACACACACACACACACACACACACACACACACACACACACAAAGACACACACACACACAGACACACACACACACACACACACACACACACACACACACACACACACACACATACAGACACACACACACACACACACACACACACACACACACACACACATACACACACACACACACACACACACACACACACACACACACACACACACACACACACACACACACACACACACACACACACACACACACACACACACACACACACACACAGACACACACACACACACACACACACACACACACACACACACACACACACACACACACACACACACACACACACACACACACACACACTCCTGGCAGCAGGAGTGGGATGCAGCAGAGAACGGTAGATGGACACACAGGCTAATACCGACTCTTTCGACCTGGGTGAACAGGAAGCATGGAGAAGCCAACTTCCACTTGACGCAGTTCCTGTCTGGTCATGGCTGCTTCAGGAAGTACCTGCATCGGTTCGGACACACAACGTCACCCTTCTGTCCGGAGTGTGGGAATGTGGAAGAATCACCAGAGCACGTGGTCTTCGAATGTCCTAGATTTGATGATGTGCGAGAGGATATGCTCGCCCTTAGCACGGAGAATGTCGTCGAAGAAATGTGTCGAGAGGAGGGCACCTTTAACGCCGTCAGCAGAGCAGTAACGCAGATCATGTCAGCGCTGCAGCGAAAATGGCGGGAAGACCAACTAGAAAGTAGTAATGTGCTCACACAAGTGCGAACTGAAAGCCGAAGCCGGGAGAACTCTCCGTCAGAGTAGGCTGTATCCACCACCAGGGATAACCGAGTAGAACGTGACGCTGGGAGATAAATGGCTCACAAATTGGAGAGACGATCAGCGAACTGGAAGCGCCAATTAGCTGAGGTAAAGTGAGGTGCGTAATGCACGGCCCCCTCCGAAGTAATACGACAAGTGGTTCCGGGGGAAAAGGGCAAGGCGTCTAAGGAGGTTTTAGTGCGGTAAGAATCCCACACACCGTGTCACCGCGACTGTGCGCCCAGTCGTCAAGCGGTGGCACGATGGCCTTTTTGAAGGTTTCCTCCTTGCCAAAAAAAAAAAAAAAAAAAAAACACACACACACACACAGACATGTTCCGATCTCGTCGAGCTGAGTCAAATGGTATATGACACTCGGCCCTCCGGGCCTCGGATCGATAGTCGGTTTTTCAAGTGATATCTATACCCTTCTTTGTAAGAAGGGTAAAAAAACAAATACATTTAGAAGCCATTTGTAGTGGAAACTATCTTTTCTTGTGGAAAAAACCGCTCAAAAAAGAGATGTAAAGTGCGGGTTGTGCATAGTAGGCCCAACATTAGAAGCCCTACACGGCTAATGAGAACGACTCAAATTTGAGTTTAGTTCACTCATTATCGCCAAAAGTGCAGGAACTCAGCGATGAGTTAATTTGCCTCATGTTTTCCCAGGTTTTTCCAGGATTTTCCAGGGAAAAATGCCTGAATTTGAGAAAAGTAAAGATTGCATTCACTCAGTCTATTGGTACTACTAGGAGACTGAATAAAATTTTCGTCAATTTCCTCATTTTCCGGCAGATTTTTTAGGTTTTCCACAGGAAACCATGAGACAAATTTTACTCATCGCTGAGTTCCTGCACTTTTGGCGATTATGAGTGAACTAAACTCAAATTTGAGTCGTTCTCATTCGCCGTGTAGGTTTTTTTAAAGCTTTGAAAAACACAAACATTTAAACAGGTTCCCTGGAAGAAAACCCAAGTTAGTGTTACTGAAAAGCCGTTAATTGTAGAAAAAATTATGATTGAAAAATCTTTAATATTTTTTCCTATTATCAGGTTTGCGACTAAAAATTTTTCACTTTTAGGGTGACCATGACCTAAGTGAGTTGAGGCTGGGACGAGGACTTTGAAGATCACAGGGAGATCCGGAACATACATAAAAGTGGTTATTTCATGCAACTGGTCCTAGAGCTTCGTAGTGTTTTAGAAAACTTTATTTTATGTGTTCTCAGATCGAATTTGTAGATTTGTCCTGAAGAAAAACCCGGGAGAATATCCGGAACAACCGAAAAATTTGTAACCCCTCCGGAAGATTTCGAACAACCGTTGAAGTAGTGATTTCATGAAACTGGTCCTAGAGCTATGTGTTTTTTAAGGTCTTGTTGATATACTGTCAGAATGAACTTAGAGTAGTGTTTGAAATATGAACGCTGGGTGACACAGAGTGATGCTCCACAAGTCCTGGAAGAACCATTCCTCTTAATTGATTGATGAGCGTTTTAGTAGAATAATTGTATACCTTTTACATTGTTTGTCCTTTTGATTCTACTACTTTTGTATCACTTTCACTTTCCATAATTCACTTTCACTATTTACATCTTCCGGAGGATTATTCCGTGCCCCAAGGGTCGGTCCGTATTCCGGTCACAACTGCGAACAAATACTGATAACACATCAACAACACATCACAAAAATCGTGGAGATCTTTGACCTATTTTAATAATTGACCACTTCAACGATTGTTCTGGATCTTCCGCGCCCATAGTCTAGTCACAAAACCGAAATCATTCTGATAGGTGTTTTCAAGAAAACCGGGAAATGATCGGTCCAGCTTCATAAATTTACCACTTCAAGACCAACAATTGAAATGGCCTTAACTCCATTTTGTAAACAAACCTTGTAAGGCCATTTTCTCGCGAAACGGAACCGTCATTCGCAAACCTAAACCACAATCGGGTAGAGTAGAATTTCCCCCACCTGTTCATTATGTTCATAGATAAAAATTCTGAATTTTAATTCACGTAAACTTGTATTTCATTTCACGCATCCGAGCAACTTGTAAACAATGTTGTTTACAACAATGGGCTTTTGTATACAATATTTACTACATTGCATGAAATGTCTTAGAACTTTACATGATATATAATGTAATCTTATATGATATGTGACGCTCCATTTATGTGCATCTGAACAGAAATTTACACTACTTTTTCGAACTGTGTTGGTTTGCCTTTGCGGACTTCGGTTCGCGAGAAAATGGCCTTACAAGGTTTGTTTACAAAATGGAGTTAAGGCCATTTCAATTATTGGTCTTGACTTGTACGGTTGTTATGGATCCTCCGGTGAATCATCAAAACTTCAAATGCATTCTGATAAGACGTGTATATGTAGTTTCGAGAAAAATACAAATATTGAAGCTTCAGGATCAACTTTTGTTTCCTTGATTTGTTTTCCGTCGATCTTGTTTTCTGTGCTGAGCACCAATGCTACCGACGCCAGGGAGGCAGCTAGCACACCTGGATCTTAATTTAAAAAAATCGCTGAAAGCAGGTAGATTCTGACTTTTTATCACCCATAGCAACAATCAGAAATACATATTTTATTAGTCCAAAAAAATTTAATCCGAAAAAAAAGTGTTTTAAAACTTCTCTCCCATACCTCGTCGAACACAATTTTGATCTGCCCTTGTCTATTTTTAATCGCTTTCGATTTTGGTGAGTTTTTTTTAAAAGCTTTATTACACTATCATCCTTAGAGCACCGGAACTAGTATTTGCAACGTTAACATTTCAAAAATATTAATGCAAAATAGTTGAAAATGATCGAGTGCGTCAAGTTAGGAACCACGTCAAATATGGTGCCTTCAAGGTACAGCTCAACAACGGCTATACTCGTGTTTACAAGTTCTGATGAGGCCCGTATATAGCCAAAAAGGCGAAGTAACGGGCCTATAGTTACTTGGGTGGTTCATTATGATGGTTTTCAAGATGGCCTTGGAAGTCCTAGTTTGAGTTTTGAACTCCTAACTTTAGCGTGAGAGGTATGGATGTTAACCACTCCGTCGGGGTCGTCCTCTAGACCTTCAATGGTCTTATTTTCGACCTGTACACTTGTTTTTTTTTTTGGAAATGTCGCATATTCATTGGACCATGTCAAAATCTTGATTGGAATTTAAATGTGCCATCACTGGCCCAAACTTCATTACATTTTCATGAGATCGCATGAAAGCTTTAACTCATTCTTCATATATTACCTTACCTTAATCTTAACCTTCAAATATACCATAAAGCTTATTATTTTCTTAGAATGAGCACCATAATGCATATCATGTTTCCAAAAAAGTTTAAATCTAACTGAATTTCTGTCACACGAACAGCAGAATTCTCCCATCTCATTACAAGCTGTCCCAGTTCACACAACTTTTCCTACTACCATGAAAATGGTATGCTCTTTTTTTTTCGCGAGCAATCAATAAACCTTTCCAACCAAGCTATTCATCATCATGAAAATCAAAACATTGGTATAAATTTATTCCGATTTAATTGAATACCGATGAATATATATTCACCTGCTTCGTAATAAATCAATCGCTCGTTTTTACTTCCTTCTTGCTGCCTGTAGTGCTACACGCCATTGCCAGCAAGTTGGCGTCGTCGTCATCGTCGTCGTCGACGTCTACTTCTTTTGGCCCAGATCTTTCGCCGTTGCTGCAGCAACTCTGTGGCTGTAGAGCTGCGTTGTTGCACGTGAGATGGGTGAGTTTTCTCTATTTGAACCTGAACAACAAACAGCAACTCCAAACAGATTGGATCACACCGTAGCGCAGAAATTGAAGTCCTACGCTCCCGATCAGCAACCGTACCTTATATATTGCCCAGATTGAGTACCCTTTAGTAGAGTGTCAGCCGTGGAGTCAATTTAACGCTCAATTTCCTCTTTCTCTCGCTAGCAAACACACACACATACACACCGGTCCTGGAGTTCTCGACCAAAAACGAATTTTAATTCGAATTGTTTGATGAAAGATTCGGACGGACTGACGGGATGGAATGGGTGTAGTAGAGCTGCATAAAATAAATAAAGATTAAACTTAATGCTCACGTTGTAACAAGCTTCGGGCTGCAAGCATGTTGAACAAAAACATTAATAAAAATTACTTGCTCATGATTTTGCTTTTCAATTTTCTTTCGGTCGCTTTTGGATGCATGGGATGATGGCTTGCCATGTTGCGCTTTGGGAGAGCAGGGGCTTCAGTTCCCATCCGGTTCATTCGTGGAAGAGATCTTGGTGGTTTGATTGAGTTGAAACAGTTCCATTTGGGGGTTAAGCGTAGAAGTTGACGAGGACAAGTGCATGTTGTGGATGTTCTTTTTTTTTGTATGCCGGAATTTATATTTATTTGGTTCATCATTATTGTCTTGAATGGATGTTAACAGGGTGCTCTTTATGTGGAAAAGGATGTAGGGTGTGGGATTTGCAGTTTTAAGGTCAACATGAAAGGAAACGAAATTAATGACAGATTTAGGGTAGGAGTACCAATTGTAACTATACGTTCCTATTTTGGGGTGTGTTCCAATTATGGCCCATGGAATTCTCAAATGCCATAATTGGAATACTCCATGATAGACCGTATAGCCACAACTGGTGCACCTACCACAGAATTTTTCATTATAAATAGTTTTGAAATAGTTCGAAACGTTCCGCCCTTAAACTAGCTTTCACCTACTCTCAGCTTAGTATTCATTAAGCGCATGAATTTGTTTTTATCTTGTTGGAAAGGTTATTAGGGTACGATTCATAGATGTTAGATAGCATTTCCAACCAACTCTTCAAATTTTTATTGTCGAATTGGTAGACAGCAATTTAAGCTGGAATTAATTTTTTCATCGCGTTCCAGCTTGAAACAATGTGCGGCTCGATAAAATAGTTCTAGAAATGAACCTTAGTGCAAATGCGTTTTTATTTTATGAACATCCTTTTCGTCGGAGCTATGTTTGCATTAAAAAAGGAGACCTTTTTCGAAACGAGCTAGAAACAAAAACTACGTAAACAAACCGTAACCATCGAACCAGGATATTTTTTTGTATATTGTATGTCTATTTGACAACCTTTTTTATCACAAAGAAATTGGAGTAGATTTTTCTGTTAGGATTTGAGCAGAAATTTTCAATTGGACGCATCTTGGGTAGAAATTTAGAGTTGTATGAAATGAACAAGTGTTCGGGTGAAGTCTCCCCACTTTTTCGGCCACAACCAGGGGTTGAAACAGTTGATGTTTTTACTACACTCGCTTCGGTGTCATGCGTGACAGTCTGTTTATATTCGTACTCTCATGCTCTACTGTCGTCTTTCTTACACAGCACAAACGGTAGAATAACATTCGAGCACAAATAAAACTATAAAATAACTATCATATGACATGTGTGATTTCGTTCTAATTCATCAATTGGATGTAAATTAAACCATTTTTGATCAGAAATGATATTACTAGGACATCATTGCTTGCTATTCTCAGAATTCACACAAGCACAGCATCAGCAAATCTTATTATGAGAAAAAAAACTACAATACATACATTCGTCATGGTCTTCGACGACAGCGTCGTATGACAGAGCCTGTCATATTACATTTTAGTTTGATACTGTACTATGATAGCTTGTTTCGCAAATGTCGGAAGCAAAGGCAGTCGATTATCACAGAAAATGCGTTGACTACGGTGACCGCTTACAAGACTGGCAACAACTACAGAAAAACAATACGCATCACATTCATTTTGGCTGTAAACAGTAAACATATGACAGCTTAAAATAACATATTAGGATTTATCACTAGGTTGCTGGTCATGGTTTGAAAAATCGAGGAAAACTGTCTTATATTTTTAATGCAAACTTTATTAGGCTTTTGGCAGGCTGTCCTGATGGTTCTGATTAGAGATGGATTGGGCAAGAGTTTCTTTGAAAATCCGATGGAATTTTGTGAAATGTTGAGTTAGAATTAGGAGATACAACAAGTTGTTGCTTCACGGGCAAACAAACCAGCGTTCTTTAGATGAGTTTGTTCCTGTGCATTTATTCACCTCTTTCGGTACCTTTTTATCAGTTCTCTACTACTTTGTACCAGACAGTCTTGTAAGCGGTCGCAACACTTTAAAAACAATCTATCACAGTACAGTACCAAACTAAAATGTCATATGACAAGCTATGTCGTACGACACTGTCGCCGAAGACCGTGACGAATGTATGTATTTTTTTTTCATGATAAGAGCTGCTGATGTTGTGCATGTGTGGATTCTGAAAATAGCAAACAATGATGTCCTTTTAATAACATTTCTGATCAGAAATGGCTTAAATTACACCAAATTGAGGAATTAGAACGAAAGCACACATGTCATATAATAGTTATTTGATCGTTTTCATTATGCTCAAATGATGTTCTACCGTTTGTGTTGTGTGAGAGAGACGACGGTAGAGCATGAGTATAGGAGTACAAACAGACAACGAAGCGAGTGTAGTAAAAAACGTCAACCGTTTCAACCCCTGGTCCTAGACATCATTTCGAAGAGCCACTATCGTACTGTTATCTGTTGAGAGATGTCGAGCGCGCTATTTTAAAAGGTTGGAAATTAGTGGTAATGGCCAAGCTCCAGCCAAGTGGCTCATTTTGGCAAGAGAGTCATCCGTTTGATGTCTTCAGTGGCATTTTTTTATTTGAAAGTGCTCTTTTTTGTGATCATGATGGGGGTTTGAAGAGTTTTTGAACTAGCTTTGAAGTAGCCCGGAAATGTATTTTAATAGTCTGTGGTTCAACAGTAGTAGAATATTTGCATTTGTAGGTACTTAAATTTATAAAGTATTCCCGTTCTTATTTTCTCTACTGAACTCTAGTTCTCACATCTTTGTGTTCAGTGTTGGAAAATTTTGCGAGATTCGATGAAGCTCTCAAAAGGAAAAGTTCGCGAGTCATTATGAGTTTTCGAGAACTTTTCCTGTAGATTGATTAGAAGCCCGCTTTTTCTTAGTTTTCAAACAAGGAAGGATAGAACTAGGGTTTTTTCCTCCTTTTCCCCTCTTCTACGTCCTTTTGTTCCATTCTGCTCTTTTTAAAAAGCGAGTAATGGCGGCTTGGTAACCTTTTTGTCTTATTTTGCTTTATTAAAGAGCAATACAGAAAATGGGCTGTTTAAAGATAATCATATAGTTTCTTCAGCAATATTGTTCCCAAATACTTTAATTATTGAGAAAAAATATAAACTGACGGCCTGAGTCTCTAAAACCTCAATAAATAGGAAACCTACACAAATTTGCATAGTTTTCTTCAAATAACGATCCTATATGTTGTAACAGTAAGATAAAACAGACATCTCAAAACTGGAGATATAAACAGGACAAACGTGGTAATAACAGTTATGTAGATCATCTTGAAGATTCGATCTTGAAGTTTTATAGTTTTAAACAAGTATTATATGTTGTCTCTAAGTAGTACACAATATCCCAATCGTATTTTTGCTCCCCTAGAGTTTCATTGGGCCCACAAACATTCTGTAGAATACATTGTTCAGTTGATAACATACCTTGGTTTTACAAATCATCCTGAAGTTTAGAGCTTAAAGCTTTATAGGTTCCACAAAGACTTGCACAACGTATCAATATAATTTGTTTAACCCAACCCGGATCACAGAATTCGGTTTCATTATGTGAGGCATATCACGTTGTTAACAACATATGTTTCATTCTCCAAATTATCCTAGATTTCAGATTTTGACGTTTTACAGATTCAACGAGGTATTGGGTGATGTCTCGACTAAATTTGTGAAGCCAGATTACTTTGTGGAGCTCCATTGCATTACGCGGAATATGTAGTTGTAATGCAAACGTATTCCATTTCCTGAAAATTGGGTCTTGATGTTCTACAGGCTCAACAAAATGTTGAATGACGTCTGTATTATGCGAATCCAGAATGTAACGTGAGGTTTCGCATCAAAGGAGATAATTTGTTAGGTAAACAAAATATGTTCCATTCCCCAAATTGTCCTAGAGTTGGGAATCAACGATGTCGTGACTAAATTCATGAGCCCAGAAAGCTTCCGGCAGCCCCATTACATAATGATAATGATGATGACTTACAAAGGTTCGAGCGGGACGATTTATCTTTAAGATAATTAAGTAAAACATCTTAACCAGATTAGCAAACAAAAACGAACTGGTTACAGTTACAGATACAAATTCCCTCAACACTTTTTTCAGTTGCTTCACAGCTATATAAATGTGAAAAGGCTTACGCGTTCACCTTTTTCTTCACCATTTTGTTTACCTCAAATATTCACAAGCATTTCCAGCGATCAAGAGTCCATGAATAATCAACAAAGCATTCTGGTACACTAGCAACCGTGTGCTGATGCAAATGTTAAATTGAGTCTTCTGTATCCGTTATACGGGCGAGAGGCGCAAACCTTTGTAGACTACTCACAGTTATTTTTTTATTCTAAACTACTAGTTATTATTAATATCAAGTATCAAAAATCCATCATCACCATCGTGGCGAACAAAATAATTTGTTAAGATCCACAATAATTATTTAAAAGTCATAATGATAGCTATCCATACAAAATAATCCGTTACAAACTTTGTCAAGATACATAATTTGTCTATTCATAAAAAAATCACTGGATAACTGTTCAAAAAACAGTTTTAATGTGTGAAATGCAGTGTCTCTTAAATTCTGTAAGTGTTGCTGAATGTTTGACTAGTCTAGACATCGAGCTGAAAATATTATTAATAAATGAAATTAATGAGTTTAATGAATTTTGAGAAAATGATAAATGAAAAAATGAAAAATTTTATGAATTTTGTGAAGCACAAATTAAGAAATGTGGTGTTCTAATTTCAACCGCGTTTCTAGTATTATTTCTATGAAAGTTACTTCCTCTTTCAACTCAACCACACAAATATCGAAGCAGCAACCCGTTAACTACTTTAAAAATGAACCATAGTCAAATAAACAGTTCTTTGCTTCACCGACAACCATTGTAAAGCGTCCAGCATCAAAGTTGAGGAAGTGACTGTATTACATCGCAGAGTCAAACGCATTATTTTATCTTGCAAGCGCTGTTATCTCGATATTTGTGTTGCATTGGCTAAAAATAATATGGAAAGGCAAATGTCCAGATGAGGAAACATGATTGATTTGAATTGCTGTATTTTACTGGTACACTGAAACCTCCGTTTCGAAGTCTTTTTTTACGCAGTATTCAATTTACGTCCCTCTTTTTACGAAGTAAATCCCAAATAACGAGGTTTTTTTTGCGATAATGGGAATCTGGGAAAAACTATGAAATATCCCACAATATGGGTATCTTTGGAATCGGAGTGAGATGTAGGAACTGGAAACCCATGTCTGACGCCATTTTGAAATCCAATATGGCGACTTCCGGTTACAGAAAAACTTAGAAATTCTGTCAAATAGCCCACAATATGGGTATTTTTGGAATCGGAGTGACGTATACTGCCCATAAAAGCATAACTGTCCCATATGAATAGGAAATCAAGCAAAGATGGGACAATTATGCGAGTATCGGCAGTATAGCGAACGGAAATCAATGTCTGACACCATTTTGAAATCCAAGATGGCGACTTCCGGTTACATAAAAACTTGAAAATTCTGTCAAATGCCCCACAATATGGGTATTTTTGAAATCGGAGCGACGTTTAGGGACCGGAAATTGATGTCTGATGCCATTTTGAAATCCAAGATGGTGGCTTCCGGTTACAGAAAAACTTGGAAATTCTGTCATATACCCCACAATATGTGTATTTTTGGAATTGGAGTGACGTGTAAGAACCGGAAATTTATGTCTGACGTCATTTCGAAATCCAAGATGAATTCAAGCATTAAGTCAGTCCACCTTACAATACTTTGGTTGAGCCTGTAGAACTTTAAGATCTTAACTTCAGGATGATTAGAAGCACTCGAGTTATTTTGTAATTTCAACTATGTAGGGGAAATGTTTCAGGATTTCAGGATGATTTGGAGAATCTTCGATATTTTATCAGCACACATATATACCTCCCCATGATGTAATAAGCTCTTACAAAGGTCTCTGGAGTCATAAATTTAGTCAGGACATCGATAAAACCATAATTGAGCTTGTAGAACTTGAATATCAATTCTTCATGATGATTTGAAGATCTGATAGTTCTTAGTATAAGTTGTTTTCGATTTCATATGGTGTTTATGAAAGACCCTGTGAGGTTTTCTTGGACACATATCTTTGGATAACATCTTCTTTGAGTATCTGGTGATCATTTAAAGATAAAGGTTTGGATGTCCTAAGTCAGCCTTGTATTGGAAGTTGATGTAAATACAGGAATTGTAATGAAAAATTGCTGATTTTGATCCCTAATAAAATTTGTAGGGTTATTTTGCTTAACGACGTGTTCGGGGTATCATCCAATCAATTTGAGGAATAGTTCTATGATTTGGATTATCGTTTGCTTATGGTATTTTTTCAGCTATAGTTCAACTATTGTCTACTGTTTAGCATATGAAATGGATGCTTTGCTTTATGCTATGCGTCCAATATTTGATTGGTTTATAACTGATAAAACAATTGCTTAGGGTGTTGATTTTAAATTTTACTGCTAATTCCCAGTGATGGAAAAGTTCGCGAAAACTCACTATGACTCGCGAACTTTTCCCTTGGTGAACTTCGTGAAATATCGCGAACTTTTCCAACACTGCTAATTCCTCTACACACCATTCCACTTAACACATTTTCGACAACTGATACGATTAGATGCGATCTAAAAAAAGTCCACAAACGACGAAAAGTACTCCCACTGCTAATCTCAACTAAAAATAGAACTCATGATCGTTTTGACCTACACTTGCTTTGATAGGCCACACATTATCAACTGCTGTGTGGTAGATGGAGAGCAAATAAGAATAAACGTTCCGTGTACGATTTGTATGCAAAGAAAAAAAAAACCACCACAAACCAGATAGTGGACCGACCAGCCAACCTCTGTGCTACTACTGCTACTACTATCGGTGCTCGGCAGGGATGCCAAATGATTTTCCCAAAAGTCTGTATGGATATAATAAAATAAGTATGTATTTGTCTGTTTGCTAAAAAAAAAACTCATTACATGATGTTTCACACATGCATTTTTGTTATAATATTTCTTGTGTTCTACCAAGCTGAACAAATAAACGTGTTTGTACTTAAAAAGTGAGATATGCTGTTTTTTTACAATAAATAGTGGAAATGGATGTATTGTCGGCCTAAATGCCCCTAATTTGGTCCCATACATAAATTCAGCAATCGACTAAATTTTCAATAGCGACCAAAAATATCAATAAGTCCCGTCTCAATGTCGCGTTCATCTAAATAAAATTGAGAAATAGCAGATTTTTAGCTATTGGCCCAATCTTAGATAGACCAATATTAGAGCTATTTCCCCTACAATGTTGAAACTAAAAAAGCACAAAGCTGTTGAGATTATAAATTTTAAAAATTTGGAAATTCCAGTGAAGGTCTAAGTGCCGACCCATGTGCAACAAGGCCACATCCGAAAATAATAACGTGGAAAATCTATGATTTTCGATGGCATGAGAAGTACATATACCTAGAGAAGTAGTAACATAGGAAACAACATAATAGTTACATAAAGTATTGGACAACAGTGGTCATGGAAATAAAATTAGCTCTACTTGGGTGCTGCTCGAGTGATTTTTTTTTGAGGATATCAAGACTTTGGTTCTATAACTAGAAGTCAAGCAAATAGAGATCTTTGAGATTGTAAATTGTGAATCTGAACCATGATCATCAAAAATATTGTTTATGTTCATAGAGTTTACATAATCCTTTTCCCTTTGTCCTTCGCCTTTTCCTTTCTCTCTTCTCTTTTCAGAAAGCGAGTAATGGCGCTATAGCCATAAGCCATAAAAAGGGGGGCGACCCCGGCGTAGTGGTTAACATCCATACCTCTCACGCCAAAGTCACGAGTTCAAATCTCACCCCCGGACAAGTCACGAATGACCCAAGAGTGTTAAAGTGACTATAATAAAAAAAAAATAAAAAAAAATCATAAAAGGCTAGGACAAGAGTTAGTGCTCATGCCCTAACCGGCAGAAGAAAATGGAGCATCATTTAACCTTTCTAGCTTTGACGCTTTCAACGACCAACCAACCATATAATTACCAAAAGGCCCGATGTTTTCTGAATCATCTTGCCCCTTAAATGCTGCACAGTAGGCCTGGCCGTTTTGATATGTGTGACGCATCTTCGATGTGAAACATATATCAAGTAGACAAGAAAAATTATGGAGGTATATCCATCATTTTCCAGGATGCTTTCAAGAACTGGATGTGTAAGTGTTAGATTAGATTATATTAGATTAGACAGTGGTCTTGGAAATAAAATTAAAATACGAAAAAAGGTGCACGAAAGTCTACAAAAAGGAGCATTCCATTCGTTTAAATATCAAGATATCAGTTCCCCCATTGACTATGATCTCTCCATGAAACAGGTCATTCAATGAGTTCCAGATCATCTTCGACCTTTCTCAATTCCCCATATTTTTACTGAAAAGTACTAACAAGTCAATTGCAATACGATTTTTCACTGATGGATCACGCATTGATGGATCCACTGATTTCCGACATGCACCATGTGATCGGACAGTCCCAGTTCGATTGAGGCTATTCGGTCGATGAAACAAGGTAGGCACTCATTTTATTTCCTTTCAAACTTAAGGGAGCAGATGAGTTTGCTGGTCGATATATCATATCAGGTGTAACATTTGATAACGGCACAAAAGCATTTGTAAACAAACTTTCTAAGGCCCTTTACAAGCGAACCAAAGTCCGCCCACGGAAACCAATACCAATTTCGGAAAGGTGATAGTTGCCCCTATCCGATGATGTTGTTGGTTTGCGTGGGCGTACTTTGGTTCGCGTGTAAAGGGCCTTAGAAAGTTTGTTTACAAATGCTTTTGTGCCGTTATCAAATGATATGCCTGATATATGATTACTTTTGTGTGGGTCCCCTCACATTATTCAATCTAAGGCAATGAGAAGGCAGACTCTCTCGCAAAGCTGGACGCACAACAAGGGGAGATTAATGATAGAAGAATTTCAAGTGATGTCAAGACTTATGTCCAACCACTTCTTGCTAGACGCACATCTCTACAGAATAAACCTCGTTGACAGCAATATATGTAGGTGCAGAACCGGTTATGATGACATCGATCACGCAGTTCGGAATTGCCCGGGTAATGACGCCTCCAGGGCACAGCTATTGGATACCCTACTGGGCCAAGGTAGACAACCCTACCCTTGAAGTAAGATATGTATTGGGAACCCGTGATCTTCCCTACACGCAGCTGATCTACGAGTTCCTTTGTTTGTCTGATGTTAGAGTTTGAGGTGACCATCCCCTCCTTTCCACACATTTTCCAGCCATTGTGTCCCAGTCAGGCATGGAAAATCATTTACATTCATTTCATGCATTTATTTACATTCATTTGCCTCTAACTTTTTTCTTCAACAGCATTCCGCAAAATGGTGTATAGAGCTTTAGTAGGTTTTGTTATTAGCTACAACTTTTGCTCACATTTCAAATCTGTATCTCTAATGCATCACGAATTAGAGCGGGCAGAACTCGTTACTGTTTTTCAGTGAATGTAAAATACATTCACTAAAAAACAGTAGTGGATTCTGTTTGCTCTGGTTCGTCATGCATAAGAGATACGGATTTGAGTTGATTTGAGTTGAGTTGTAGCTAATAACAAAACCTACAAAAGCTTCATACATCATTTCGCGGAATTCTGTTGATGAAAAAAGTAAGGAGCAAATGAATGTAAATGAATGCACGAAATGAATGCAAATGATTTTCGATGCCTGGTCCCAGTCTTATTATCCACCTGTTTCTATGCTACTTGCCCCTACCCAGCCAGCATTTGGTCATCCGTTCGAGAGTAGTATCTGAAGGGGCTTCAGAAACATGTTTCCTACCTAGCTCCTTCCAATCGAAATTGTTACCGATTAACCTCGAGCCCGCCACGAGTAATTGGTACTAGCCTAGATTTACTGCTGTGTAAAATGTTAATTAAAAAATTACGGATTTTTGGCTCCGCAAAGTGTCACACACGACTGAGCCTAGTAAATAAACAAACTAGTTGAATAAAAAAATGTCAGCACAAATATTATCAGAGCAGCACTGCAAAAATACTATCATACATATCGCATAAACGTACATAAACAAATCTAGATGCATGCACTCCAAAATAGTTTTGTATATTTCATGTTAAACTTTAGGAACAAATCAATAAAAATCTGTATCAAATCTGTATATAATTCTAAATGTCTGTTTAATAAATGTGGACAGTATAATGCTACAGAAGTCTGCATAAATACAGACATCCCTGTATATCTGGCACCGCTGGCATTGCTCGGTCGTAGATAGCCTACCTCCGTACATTATGCGCATGACGTAGATTTGTGCTCAAAGCACACGCCAACAACTGTAGCATTATAGAAAGTAAACACCTTGCTTTTAGTGTTTACCATTGAAAAAGGGCTACAAGGCAACAATAAAACATTAAATCAGTGCCAGAGGTGACGTTAGGCGTGATGACTAATGTGTGCAAATGTATAGGAAGGTGTCGCACCAGAAGTAATACATAATTTAGTATTTCATCTGCTACTAAGTTTCGATGCTAACACAATTATTTCAAGAAGCATCGGTGGTTCAGTGGTAGAATGCTCGCCTGCCACGCGGGCGGCCCGGGTTCGATTCCCGGCCGATGCAACGGAAGCTTTTTTATGGATTCAAAATAAATGCGTGATTAATTCCAATCAGCAAGCAGCAGTAGACGGTAGAAATGGAGTTCAAACCCAACCTCTACATGATTAATATTTTCCACTCGTAATGTTGCAAGTTCCATGCGAATTTTAAAAGCATTTTTCGAACTCAATTCCTGCACTAAAATTCCGTGGCCTAGGGGCTTATTCCGTCGAGATTTTCATTGCTCCTAAACACCTGCCAAGAACGCACACCGTTGAACTGCGGTCCTCCAACCTAGACTGGCAATGAACGCTAAAGCGCGGCGGCAGCCATTTAACGGAATGATTGGCCGCAGTCAGGTAGGTCGCGACTCGCGCCTGACTTTGTGTGCAGCCGGACACATTTGAGCCATGCTCTTTTGTCATCGAATTGGCAACTCTCGGCAGCTTTTTGATCGACAGTTTAATTTATCTCGACTGTAATATCCCGGAGTCGAGTCACTGTCTGTCAAATAGGAGGGAAACAAAATCTGCCGTTGAAGTGAGTAAAAAAAAAAAACAAGCACGAATGAACAGCTCGGAGAAGATGTAGATCGTAGGATGCCAGGATTGGTATATGATCGGTATTCGCTATAAGACGGTAGTTAGCTAATGCTAAACGGGTGATTGTATGAGACTGTAGACGACTTTAGATAGCTTTTTTTTCCCGCACAATTTAACTCAAAGGGAAGAAATCAACGTTTTTATGTGAATTATTATTTGCCGACGGACAGACGAGTGCTCGAACGCTGATTGATCGTAAAACGCATGTATGTTCTTCGCTTTTTCTCTGGTCTGCTGCTGCCTACGGGCAATGAAGATCTTGATACAATCTTGCGCTTTTTATTAAGAGAAAGATAGGAATCGATCCGCACTGTGCCGATAGTTGAACTACTTCTGTACCTATTTTATGGAAAATTATCGTTGTGGACAGCGTACAATGGGTTTGCTTCTCCCGTAATGCTACAAATTGATCGATTGACGTATTTCCTGTGATCATTAAACGGTACACATTGAGTTGCATGCGCTAAAAATTGCGTTACAATCGATCAAGGCTGGGTCTTGATTGCTCCTGACACCCAAGACCAACCAAGCACGATCTTTCAATTTTACTAAACAGACAGCAAATGCTCAAATTTGTTAAACTAAATCAATCTGTCAGTCTGCCTCCGCCGCCGCTTAATATCCTCATTGACCTGAAACAATTCAAAGGATTTACTGCTCACGAGCTCTTAGGCCCCCTCGACTTGACCTTGCAGTGATCTAATATTTGAATTGCTGGTAGGTTCACGATTCGCGCACGTACCTACATGTGTACGTTTGTCTGATGGTCGAGCTCGTATACGCGCTCAGATTACCACCTTCCCTGGCCACGCGGAGTTGCACGCAGGCCGTCCGTGGTCAGGCAATTAACGCCAACACTTGCTCGCAAAAGCCCAATATATCTCCGCTGCTACCAAAGTTCTCGCACCGGGCGGCGTTCAAGCCCAGCAAAACGCACGAATTCACCTTGATCAAATTATGGCAAATGACGAATTGTTGAAAGGCATAAAAGTATATGAAAGCACCCAGGACCGGCTGTGCACCGGCCGAACCAACAGATTCGGATTGAATTTCTTCAAATCGAGGTGATTGAGTGCCACGACTGCCACGGTCAGTGCCATGCTACCAACCAAGATGCATTGCTCTATCTCTCTCTTTCTATCTCTCGATCGCGCTTTCCGTGTGTGTCCTAACTTTGACTGGTTGGTTGGTTGGTTGGATCGATCTTTCTTCGGCCATGTATTCATTCCAAGAGTGGACCCCTGAAGCAGAGTATTTGTACCAGCGTCGATGGCAGTAAAATGCGGCAATTCCGTGAAGTAGAAATTGTGTGAAGGTTTCGGAGTGGCCTCCGTGAGTGGAAGTACGATACGCCCGGGTACGGCAGTTCTGTGTTTTTTTTGTGAGTAGCAAGATTCACTTTTATTGACTGTTTGTCCTCCGAGAGTTGAGGTTGTTCTCATTAAAAGATGCATGCGGTAGTAGATTTCATTTCCTAGCGAAGAGTTAGGAAATTCTGTGTTCTACGTTTCCGTAGGTAATTTTTTTTAATGTAATGCATTTGCAAGATAAATTGACTTTTCCAAGTGTCATGATTTATGGAAATCTTTTTAATAACAGGTTTAAGTACTCCCTACTTTTAATCCCGAAAAATAGGATTATTGAAAATATGTTAACCAATACTGTTTGATTTTTGAAAATAAAGACATAGGTATGTGCTGATGACACAAGCATTTCGGCTAAAAGAAGAAGTCTTCGTGTTAGCAGCAGACTGGACAATTTTAGATATTTTCTCTTCTTATTTAGAAAAAATTGCAGATTTCTACCAACGCTTCCAAAACTCAACTTATAATATTTCCACACAAGCATAGAGCTTTGTTTTTGAAACCTAGTAGTAGTCACATAGTCACTATGGACAGAGTTCTAATTACTTGGTCAAGTCAAGTGAAATATCTTGGGTTAGTACTTGACCAAAAATTAAATTTTATAGATCACATTGACCGCATTCAAGTCAAATGTAAAATGCAAAATCTTTTTTATCCTCTAATAAACAGGAAATCCAAAGTTTGCCTTACGAATTAACTTCTAATATTCAAACAAGTTTTTAGACTGGCTATGTTGTGCCAATATGGTCAAGTTGTTGCACTACCAGGAAAAAAACACTTCAAACGATTCACAGTACTACCGAGGTACATAGAATTTCAAATGTTGAGACTTAAGAACAAATGTCCAACAAAGTAATTAATAATTTCAGGCAAAAATCGTTACAATCCTCAATTGCAACGATAAATTCCCTTTATACTTTAGATAAGATTTAGTTTTAATTTTTAATTTTAAGTTACTGCGATTAAACATCATTTATTTGTTTGTGCGAAAGACTTTCTGTAGATCCGCGGTCGTGTACGGAGAGTTTTTAAGAGCCAGCATTTCGAGTGTCCTGTGCTGTGCTGTGTCAGTGTCCGTGTTTGTGCGTAATAGTGAAAATTCCCAAATTTGTTTGCCAGAAAATTGCAATCCTTTACCAGCAGAGGAGGTCGGAAAATCCGGATTTTTTTTACATCACTCCGGTGTCAGTTAACATTGTGTCTGCTGTCATTTTACGCATTTGATTTTTCATTTTCCGGAGTTTCCTGCACCAAAGATAGCTTTTGAAGTGTGAAAATCGTTCATATCGAAGTCGTGGGTTACCGCTAGTGGTCTCAAAGGTGGTCAATCAATAGACAGTAGAGGAAAAAGTGTTTACGTAATTTCGCTGTATTTTCGTTGTGTAATGTGTAGAATCGTTCTCGTGTGTCCAAGAAGAGAACAACAGTCAGGTTTTAGCAAAAAATGTTCACCCCCGGAGTCCGCGTGAGGGGAAGAGGAAAGACGGTCTTCGGTTTAGTACGAGTGTATTGGTGTTGGCCCTTTGCTGAACAACAGTTCCATCCGTCATCGTCGTCGTCGTCATCCAAAGCTCTATCTGTTCACCGTTCTCCACGAGTTTCTTTCGAAACCGAACGTCAAACGCAGTGAGACAGGACCTCTTTTCTGACAGTCGGTGGTACATATATACAGGGCGGACTCGATTATCCGGAGTCTTGTAAAAAATTTCACTCCGGATAATCAAGCCCTCCGGATAATCGAGCCATTAAAAAAAAATTTTTTTTTTGGTCTCATATGGTCTCATTTAATGTTTTTAGTGGTCCCATTGAACGCTATTGAAGGATTATGGAATTGGACCACTGGTTTTGTAGATATGGCCGGAACAAGTTTCGGCGTTTATGGGCCATGAGGCTAAATTTGACTTGAAAGGAACAAAACCCATTAAGCGACACATCAAATTAAATCAAAATTTGATATCAAGATCAATGGTGGCAAACATTAAGTACCTTGGACCATATTGGCCACTTCCGAGCAAGTTCCGGGTGCCTCCGGAAAAGTGGCCAGAACCAGACTTGAATAATAACCTATCATGCGACACATCAGATTATATCAAAATTTGATAACCAGATCAATGGTGGAAAAAATTAAGAACCTTGGACCATATTGGCCACTTCCGGACAAGTTCAGGTACCCCTGGAAGTGACCAGAATCGGACTTGGATAATAACCTATCATGAGGCACATTAAAATACATCAAAATTCGATAAGAAGATCAATGGAATTGAACCCATGGACCATCCGCTTGAGAAGCGAACGTGTAGCTAACCACGCCATTGGACCCCTCAACTTGAGAAAAATCGTAGTCTCGCGACTCTCACGAGTGTGTAGAGACAAAGTTGAGCTTGGCTAAAAATCACGGCGTGAAGGCACCATATTTGACGCGGTTCCTAACTTGACGCACTCGATCAATTTCAACTATTTTCCATCAATATTTTTGAAATGTTAACATTGCAAATATGAGTTCCGGTGCTCTAGGGATGATAGTGTAACGTTACTCGCGCCAACTTTTATAACACGAGTACTCACGCGTTGTACTTTGTACAACAGTGTGAGTTTTCCATTGCCATTTTGCAGCCGAGCTACCAATCGATATGAAACCAACGGGTATTAATTAAAAAAAAACTTGTTTTTAACTAAACAAGCTAAAATTTTATCACAGTTAAACCACAAAAATGCGGATTATAGAGAAAATGTGAATGGAAACCGCGTAAACGGTGTCCGTACTACGTGGGATTTGACTTAATTGGTTACAACATGGAAAATCTCGAGATCCTGACCAGATAGAAAATTACTGTCTTCGGCAAAGTTGTTCTAGAGATCATAATCTTTTTGCTGGTGGAGATTAGTTCAGAATTTTTTCACTACGTAGCGCTAGAATACATGTGAAATTATCGCATGTGATATATCTAGAGAGCATGACCAGATAGAAAATTACTGTCGTCGACAAAGTTTTTCAGAAGGTCAAGGCCTTTTCGTTGGTGGACAGTAGTTCAGCGTTTTCTCACTTCGCGGCACTAGTATACATGTAAAATTCTCACCTATTTAAAATATTTTTAGATCCTTACCATATAAAAAGTTACTGTCTTCGGCAAAGTTTTTCAGGAAGTCCAGATGTTTGCCTATTGCTTGGTGCACAATAGTTCAGAATTTCCACACTATGTGGCGCTAGTATACACGCGAAATTCTCGCATGTAAAATATCTCGAGATTCTGATCAGATATATTTCTCTAGTGGACAGTAGTTCAAAATTTTCTCACTATGTAGCGCTAGAATACACGCGAATTTCTCGCATATGGTTTGTTTCGAAATCCTGACCAGATAGAAAACTACTGTCTTCGACAAAGTTGTTCAGGAAGTCAAAGCATTTTTGGCTGGTAAACAGTAGTTAAGAATTTTCTCACCACGTGGCATAGATGTACACTTCTCGCATATGCTATATCTCGAGATCCTAATCAGATAGAAAGTTACTGTCTGCAACAAAGTTATTCAGGAGGTCAAAGCCTTTTGGCTGGTGAACAATAGTTTAGAATTTTCTAGGCTCTAGGCTTTAAACTCCTGAACAACTTTGTTCAAGACAGTAACTTTCTATCTGGTCAAGAACGTGAGATATTTTATATGCGAGAATTTCACATGTATACTAGCATCATGAAGTGAGAAAATTCTGAACTACTGTCCACCAGCCAAAAGACCTTGACCTCCTGAACAACTTTCTATCTGATCAGGATCTCGAGATATAGCATATGCGAGAAGTGTACATGTATACTAACGCCACGTGGTGAGAAAATTATTAACTACTGTTTACCAGACAAAAAGTCTTGACCCCCTAAACAGCTTTGCCCAAGACAGCAACTTTCTAGCTGATCAAGATCTCAAGCTATTGAATATGGGAGAAAAGCACGTATATACTAGCACCGCATAGTGAGAAAATTCTTAATATTGTCACCCAACAACAAGATCTTGACTTCCTGAAAAACTTTGCCGAATACATTTACTTTCAATCTGGTCAGGATCTAGAGATATTTTATGTGCAAAATTTCACATCTATAGTAGCGCCGCAAAGTGAGAAAACTCTGAACTACTGTCCACCTGCGAAAAAGCCTTGACATCCTGAACAACTATGCCGAAGACAGTACCTTTATATCTGGTTGGGAACTCGAGATATTTTATATGAGAATTTCACGTGTATACTAGCGTCGCGTAGTGAGCAAATTCTGAACTATTGAGCACAAAGCAATAGGCTTTGATCTCCTGAAAAACTTTGTGAAAGACAGTAACTTTTTATCTGGTCAGGATCCCGAGATATATCACATGCGAGAATTTCACATGTATACTAGCGCTACGTAGTGAGAAAATTCTGTACTACTGTCCGCCAGCGACAAGGCTATGATCTCCTGAACAACTTTGTCAGAGACAGTAACTTTCTATTTTGTCAGAATATTGATATATTCCATGTTGTAATCAATTAAGTCAAATCCCACGTAGTATGGTCACAGTTTTCGCGGTTTCCATTTACATTTTCCCTATTATCCGCATTTTTTAGGTGTTTACTGTAATCAAAGTTTAGCTTGTTTAGATCAAAACAAGTTTTTTGAGGAATACTCGTTGGTTTCAGATCGATTGGTAACTCAGCAACAAAATGGCAATGGAAAACTCATGTGTGTTGTACAAAGTACAACAGCGCGAGTAACGGAGGGTTAAAGACCCTTTGGTACATTTTTTTACGGATCTTCAAAATTTTGGTTGCCATTCCCCGCAACCCTGAAACGTGACGTAATTAGTGAACGGACCATCATGGGATTCAGTTTTTGTATGTTGTTGTGGCACATGATATGTTTGATTCCTTTCAGGTCAAAGTTAATCCAAAACCCCTTAACGCCGGATTTTGTAACAAATGCACACAAACACTTCTAGATAGAGCTGGAATTAGGGCGTAACAGCTTTTGTGAACAATGACTTCTCTTAAAGATTTCTACGAATTCAAGGCACGCCTACGCAATTCAATACAACTATCGGGTAGGGGAAGTCTTCCTCTACTCGATGATGATGTTGATTTGCGTGGGCGAGCCTTGATTTTGTAGGAATCATCGAGGGAAGTCATTGTTTACTAAAGCTGTTACGTCCTAATTCCAGCTCTATCTAGACTTATATATAGTCATTTCCCGATCTTGTCAGACTGAGTCGAATGATGTATGTTACTCGTCCTCGGATCGAAAGTCGGTTTTCCAAGCGGTTTATGAAAAATAATTTGCACGATAGGGAAAAAAAATATGACTCCGGCTAATCGGGCCATTTTCTCCGGATAATCGAGCCTCCGGATAATCGAGTCCGGCCTGTATTCGGTAGTTGGGTAATGGCGTTTCTGTGTTCAGTCGCTCGGTGAGAATCATAACCAACATAGGAGAAAATTCGGTAAGATCCTTCCATTACATTATTTTAAGATTCTTCAATATTGTACAAATATTTACACATTACACACAACTACTCATAGTAACTCGGAGCGTTTGGTACGGTATGTCCACGCATCCTCCCATCCCTGTAGATTCAAGAAATGTTCCCATTCATTTCCAAGAATCATCTTTGCGGCAAATACAACGCAGTAGGTCTGGCCGTATTGATGTTTATATCATATCTCAGATATGCTGTAAACATCAGTTAGACAAGAAAAATGATTAGACCTCATCTAACCTAATCATTTTCCAGTATGCTTTCTCGTATTGGCTGCGTTTGTAGTAGATTAGATTAGATTAGATTAGATTAGATTAGATTAGATTAGATTAGATTAGATTAGATGTCTATTACTGATCGATACTGCCATGCAGGTTTAGAAAACCTTCTGAAAATATACGCAGGAAACACTTAGATATATATCTTAACAATTAAGGCTGGTAAGTTATTGAAGTAGGTTGAGCACCTAGGTTAAGCTGAAATGCAATTTATTTAAAATTTAAAACAAATAAAGAGTAAAAAAGACATAGGTATGTTGTTCATCAAAGTTGTAGCTGAGCTAATTTTAAAGAAATTGGTGAAAGAAACATCATTTCTACCTTAAGAGTTCTCAGTTTAAATTTATTTTTCCAAATTGAATTAGGGTGTACCTGAAATATTTAGAACTTTAGCTTTAAATCTTTTATTTCAAATTTCTCGTGAAGTAACTTGTTAAAATGTCAAAAATCTTCGAATAAAGTAAAGTCGATGTCTCTAAAAGATCATGCAATATTAACGATTATCGCTATAAAATACGGCCTACACATAAATTTCAACCAATGCTACTGACGCCAGGGGAGGCAGCTCCCACACCTTGACTCTATCTATCGATCCATCAAGTCATGGACCGGGGACCAACAGCCTTACATCCCTTCCGAAAGAAGGCGTAATTAGAGATTTTATGTCTCATTATCTGCTGCTTGCTACTCTATTCATTCCAATCGACAGAATTGTCCAAAACGGGGTTAAAACATTTTTACAACGCTGCAAACTTCTCGGGTGAGCGTAGCTATTGTCGGCAGCGTCTTTTTCTCCGGCAACCTTTGCATTTGAACTGCGTGTTAACAAGCTGTTCTATTATATCGGCAACTCGAAATCAGCCGTATAGTGCGTATGTTTCGTTTGATAAACTGACGCGATTGGTCGACAATGGCGACGATGGATCTAGTGATGTGCGTTGTTCGAGTATCGGGGACACTCTCGAGTCCCTTTGAATCTCGAAGGGGGTTACGGCAAGGTGATGGACTTTCGTGTCTGCTATTCAACATCGCGTTAGAAGGTGTGATCAGAAGTGCTGGGATAGACACGAGTGGCACGATCTTCAGGAAGTCCATCCAGTTTCTCGGCTTCACCGATGACATCGACATCATGGCACGCAACTTTGAGACGATGGCGGAAACGTACTGAAGGCTGAAGCTAGGCGGATTGGACTTGCCATCAACGCATATAATACAGAATAGATAAAAGGAAGAAGTTCTAGGGAAGATAATGTTAGCCTCCAATCCAGAGTTCAGATTGACGGTGTGTGAGTTCGTGTATTTGGGCTCACTGGTGACCAGCGAAAATGATACCAGCAGAGATTTTCAAAGACGCATTATGACAGGGAATCGTGCCTACTTTAGACTCGGGAGGACGCTCCAGTCAAATATGCAATACAACCTGTTGCAGCACTTTTCAATTTTCAGAAAATTGCTTCGCTCAGCAGTCAATTTAAAAAGAAAATCGACGAAGAGAATCGATCATCGCCGTTACGCTCTTATGACACATCGACAGTGAGCATGCATAAAGGCGTAAACGCGATGATCGATTATCTTCGTCGATTTTTTTTCTTTTGTTAATAACTCGCTAGAATAAACGTTTCTCGGTGCGTTTGCTGTTGTTTTTGATAGCCAATACAACCTGTAACAACTCTGCATTGAACAAATTCACAAATTAAAGAAATTTGTTCCGCTTAGCTGTAGCAATGCAAAGAGAGAATCGATCATCGCGTATGCGCCCTTATGCATGCTCATTGTCGACATATACTGTGCAGGTGCAGGGATAGATCAGTGTTGCCAGTAACTTCAAAGATCATGAAAATTTCTAACCATGTGCCTAACTGTATTTTTGGCACATTGTGCGGAGTGACCAACCCCTGGTATTTTTGAGTATTTTATAACATGCCTAGATTTTCATCGTAGTAATACTTATATTTCAATGACCGGTTGCTAGTGCAGTTGTTTGTTGTTGAATTGTTAGGATCGGTCGTCTTGTGTTTATAAAAAAATATATGAGCGGTTTTGATTTTGTGTAAGTATTTTTATTATGTGTGTAAAATAGTATTATTTGATTTCTATTTATCAGCGATTCAGATTGTAAAAATACTGAGCTTCAAAAGCTGTTTTTGCAGATAGATTAGTATACAGATCGTAGCGGAGTGAAATTTGAAGCACGTGAAATTTCACTAGCGAAAAAGGTTTTTTTTCTTAATTTGTTTTCCGTCGATCTTGTTTCCCGTGCTTAGCACGCCAGGGAGGCAGCTCCCACAACTGGACCCTACCTTCCAACCCATTAACTCATGAAGCAAGGACCAACGGTTTTACTTCCCTTCCGAAGGAAGGCATGATCAGAGATGTTATGCATCGGAAAATCCCGGCGGCGCCGACTAGGATTGAAACCAGGTCTGCTGGGGTGAGAGTTAATCACGCTTACCACTACACCACCGGCCCCGCTAGCGAAAAAGGTTGTGGAACATTTTCCAATTTCCTAGTTTTCACCGTTCACAGTTCACGTGAAACGAAATCGAACAGTTTACAACTCCAGTGAAGTGAAAATCTGACAAATCTGCTCTTTCTCGAAACGTCCAATTTTCACTTAGCTGCTATTCTTCTCATGAGCAGCTTCATGCGTGAAAATAAGTAAACGTAAGCGGAAAAGATGCGATCCACAAAATTCGATTTCGCTGCAACTTATCTGTTTACAGTTCCAAGTGAAGTGAAATATTTGCGAATTGCGTTTTTCACGCATGTGAAAAATATAGTATTTTGTATAAGATTTTCACTTCAGCTGGAATACATCCGTTATGAGCCCAGTCCACAAAAAAGAGGTTAACGCAACATCGAAAATAATCGTGCACTAGCTCGAAGATTTTTGAGATCATCATCAATGATATCCTGTTTGGTTCCTGTAAGTATTACATTTCTTACGATCCACACGGTTTTTTATCTCAAGGGATCTGCGTCTACGAACCTCATTCAGTTTACTTCTTTCTGCTTGCGCTCGAGTGACGACGCCACACAAGTTGACGCTGTGGATATGATCATGGGATCTTGCTTGAACGATGGTGTTTCAACATAATTGACCTGCTGTTTCAAATCTTATCTAACGGGTCAGAAGTTAATTGTGAAGATTGGAAATGAATGATCTGAGCTGCTCACTAACTTATCAGGCGTACACAGATAAAAATGCTGAATTTTACTAGTGATGTAAATATTCATTCACGTTAACTTGTATTTCATTTCACGCAACCGAGCAACTTGTAATCAATTTTGGTATACAACAATGGGTTTTTGTATACAATATTTTCTACATTGCATGAAATGTCTCAGAACTTTACATGATATATAATGTGATGAAATTTACACTACTTTTTCGATCTGTGTACCTCAGGGCAGTAACTTCCAAAGTAACCAAAAGTTCCGCATGTAACGATTAAAATCACTTCCAAGTTCCGTAAAGTTCAAATAAAGTTCCGACCGAACCTTCAAGTTCCATAAAGTTCAAATAAAGTTCCGACAGAACTTTCAAGTTCCATAAAGTTCAAATAAAGTTCCGACAGAACTTTCAAGTTCCATAAAGTTCGAATAAAGTTCCGACAGAACTTTCAAGCCACATGAAGTAATCCGCACAAGTCTTTATTAGTAACAAAATTTAATGTACGTAAATATGTAATGAACAGCGGCCCAAATAAATCATAATTCTTATAAATATGCAGTGCATCAACATTCTATCCAAACATAAAAAATAAATAAAAAGTAATTTCCTGGATTCGAACCCGTGTATTCGGCATACGATCTACGAACGCTAAACACTGCGCCACAAATGTGGCTCTCACGCAGAAGGACTGGGTTTAATTCTTCAAACAGCTCCAATTCTACTACTTATGCTGGTAAATCAATACACATTAATACCTGCCTTTAGAAATAAGTTTCATATAAGTGCGAACTAAATATAGAATTGGTGTAGAGGACAAAAACCTTTTTTAATTTATTTTCTAAAAGTTCCGTTCAAGTTCCGCCAGAAGCTGCTTAGAATGCTCTTTAATTATGATACCGGAACATTCAAGTTCTTATAACGACCTAAAAATGAGGCTGCTTAGAATTCTATAGACCACATTCAACCAAGCTGCTTAAGCCACAAATAGCCTTTTATCAAAACTTTTGGTTACTTGGGTTGAGTCCTCTGTTGTTTACTATATTCATCAATGTACTATCTAAGACACTGCCCACAGGTTGCCGTTTGTTTTATGCGGATGATGTCAACATTTACAAGGTGGTGAATAGTCTTCAGGACTGCCACGCATTACAACAGTTAATCGATCGTTTCGCTGAATGTTGTACTTCAAACATGCTTACATTGAGTATTCATAAGTGCAACTTCATATCGTTCCACAGGAAACTGAAACCGATTATACATTGCAAGTTTTATCGAGGTTTTACAGCATTCTACATGTCTAAATCATGGTCTACAGAAGCCTCATAAAACTACAATTGTTACTTGGGATCTTTCTGATGACGACTTGACCTGGCACCTGACGACCGCATGCCCAAGGAAGATATTTTTGACGTAGGACTACGTCTTTGATTTCTTTATGGGGGTAAACTTTGTGAAAACCGAAAATGGAACATGTAACAAGTTAAAAAAGTTTTTGAACGTTAATAACTCGGCTGCCCCTGGTCCAATTTCAATAATTTTATCACCAATCGATCAGAAATATGGCTACGCATCGATAACAATGCTTCCAAATGTTGATTTTCAACAAGAAACTATTGAAAAACTGGCAACTGTCCAGCATTGTCCAAAAGCGTCGAATTAACTAACAAATCCACCAATTACCTACATGCATATGCTGCTTCCCCAGCACAGTCGTCAGAGAGTAGTAAGTAGACGAAACAAGTCGAAGTGGCATTCGCCTCCGATCCTCGGGCGCGTGCGAATAGGGAGGATGGAATTGCGTAATATTTTGCACACTCATCGCCATACTCAGAACCAAACGCTCTCAAAGACCACACCACTGTGTGGTGGTGTTCAGTCGTCGAAATTAGTAGCAGCAGTAGCAGTGCTTTCGGCGTGTGGCGTTGAAAATTGTTCTCCAGTAGCAACGTAAGGCTGCCTGTAAGCAGCGAGCTGCAGAGCCCACATAAGCAACCATCAAAGGAGGAAGAAGCTGCACCGCTATGCTATGGATCGGAATCAGTAGCTCTTCGTGAGTCGCTGCGGGTCGGTCATCTATGCCAAGCGTGTCACACTCGCTCCAAACGACACACAGCTCGACAGCTTCATCCGTGTTGAACACCAAGCTCAGAATTACTCAAACATCACCACAAAACGGTCCTTTTCAGGGTCACCAAATTTTTTTTAAAGAGTATTATTTGGACATTGGTCAAGGTCATCAGTTCCCGCAAGCAGCTAGCTATCAAGGCGCAACCTGTGTATAGAAGGTGTGGAATTGTAGGCCTGAATGTATTGGTGCAATTAGTTTTTCCTCAGCTTTCATTCCGCATGATTCGTTTCTTTCGTTTAATGAATCATCCTTGTAGTGACGTCGAAAAGATTGTTTCAATCGGCGCTTACATATGAAATTTAATGTGGATTATAGAATTTTTTGTATGTTACCAAAATTTATGAATGGTTTGCCACTAAATGTTGAGATAATTTATTGATTATTGAATTATCACATATTATACCATGAAAAAGCTGCCTGTTTGTGAGTTTTTGCCTGTTTTCAAGTAAGGAGTTATCATAAAAAAACAAATCGCCAGCGGGTATTTTCCGGCGACTTTACAAATATATAAAATCAAACAAAATCATCATGCAGAACTAGCTAGGATTTGTTTTACTTCATATTTCACAAAATTGCTTTCGAGTGTTAAGACATCGTCTCCCGCAAAGTTTACATTTTTCCCTCTACCAACACATACATCAGGACTAGATAGATCTCCACAGGATCTATAGAATCCACGCAATTTCAAAAAACCAAAATGCACAGCATTAAGAAAAGAGGTCAGGTTTCGACCAATAGCAGATAGATTTTAATTCTAAACAAGCCAAACGATTGGAATTTTATCTACCAATCTGCTAAAATGAACACTTAGTTAATTTTCAAAATTATCACCGAATGTCTGAAAACAGCGCATTCCCTGACACAGACTTAGAAATCGAATTCGATGCGGTCCCACTGAACGCTGCTCATTCAATCACCGTAAGTGGCGGTGTTCAGTCCAGCAGCAGCAGTAGTAGCAGCAGCAGCTGCTGCAGCAGGAGTGCTTTCAACAACAACAACGAAAGGCTGCCTGCAAGCAGCGAGCTGCAGAGCTCATATGAGCAACCATAGAAAAGGAGGAAGAAGTCCCACCGCTAGGCTAGGATCGGAATCAGCTCAGCATTACTCAACCATAACTAATGGTCCTTTTCAGGACCACCATAAATTTGTTAAGAGTATTATTTGGACATTTGTCAAGGTCATCAGTTCCCGCAAGCAGCTAGCTATCAAGGCTCAACCTGGTCTCTATATAAGGTGTGGAATTGTAGGCCCGAATGTATTGATGAGATTAATCATCGTTCGACCATTTTCCAGAACACGCTGGTAGGAAGTGTTAAAAATCCATAAATTAAAAATTATGAATAAAATACAGAATTTGAGAGAAGTGGGAATAATTCGCTTTGGGTGTATATCCAGTCCCCAGAAAGCCAATAAAATCAAAGTTGGTTGGAAATGCTAACATGAAGCTTTAGTGTGATGATTTATTAGCTAGAGAATGATCTTTAGAAGAGGGTAGGTGGATAGTTCCGTTAGAGTACGGCAGTATGAAAATTGAATAGAAGTTGAAAATGAGCGAAGGGCCATTAATGCGACAGTTTTAAGATCGACGCACATTTTTGCCTAACCCGTACGATGTACGCGGGGACTTGAAGTATGTCTCCAAGTCCACAGGCAAAAATGTGCGTCCCTCTTTTTGCTCATAAACTGACTGCGGCTGTGGAATAGTTCTAGCGACGTTTTCATCACTCCCTAAAGCCCCACGTTGCGAGAACATTTCCAGTCGATGGTGTGTTATAATGCAGTTCTTCTTTACCCAACTATCTTAAAACTGTCGCATTAATGCCCCTTCGCTCATTTTCAACTTCTATTCAATTTTCATACTGCCGTACTCTAACGGAACTATCCACCTACCCTCTTCTAAAGATCATTCTCTAGCTAATAAATCATCACACTAAAGCTTCATGTTAGCATTTCCAACCAACTCTGAAAATCGTTAACTTCGCGTATGAAGTAACATAAAAACACTTTGAATGCAATAAAATCAAATTTGTGAGAAAATTAGCTCTCATGAGTTCAATCTCTCGAAGTCCCTCTTTTTTACATATTCTGCTCAAACGATACTTTCCGCCCCGCCCCATTCATATAATTCAGAAGAAAATCCTGTGAGGGGTGAATTGAATACACTTTAATACCAAATGCACAAAACTAAAAAATTCATAAATAACAAAAAAATAAAAATACACCTTTTAAAGTCGGGTAGATGAATCGAAAATACTCAAGTTGACAGTCCCTTGCTTTCTCTTCATCAACTTTCTCTTTGAAATAAATACTACAAATTTGATACGCTTACAAATAAAAACGGAAAGAGATAAGATTTTTGATGATTGATCAATTAAAAGAACTAAATGTTCACATTTTTTCCGTCCACTAACGGTCCTACGTCAAGCTTCCGTTCGTGCCCCTAGGCACAGACTCTTCTACTTTTTCAGGATTTTTCCTTCTTATAACGCTCAAACTCCCAACGTCAAAAACTACCCCATTTCAATTAAAAATATTTCCGCATCCAGTGCCTTCACATTATTTGCAATTTCACCCTTGGTGGGCTTCGCATTTCCATTCGGAATGTCATATCCAATTACATACTTTATTTCCACCATTTTTCCGGGCATATACACATTTTCAAGCAGTGCTAAAAATTCGCTCTTAGAACTTTTAAACTCTGAACTATTCATAGAAGATTTTTTCTTCGTTTAAACATGAAAAGATCATTCGAGTCAAATTAAAACTTCAGGAGTTTGCGGGTTTTTATGCTATGGATAACGATTTTAAGTTATTATGTTGTAATTCAATTTTCGTTAATTTTTTGTATAATTCGCTTTTTAATTATTGTATATGTTGTGTGAAGGATATGGGGTTTTTGCACCTGCTATAATACCTGGTTCATTCAGGCTTTTCCCCATTGAAACTTCATTAGGACTGTTAGTCAGATGAAAATTATATACTAAATAAATACATAAGTTTCCATCATCTTTGCTCAATACGTCATCACTTTAAATCCACTATTCATGGTGGTATTAATTTAGACATTGAAAATGGACTTTTAAACCTTTACATTTTAATTACTGATGACTCGAAAGCCCCGAACGATAAGTTTAGATTATTAGTCTGATCAAGCATCAATGTGTGATAAAAAAAAACTATCTGCTAATAAGTATTTGTCAGTTCAAATTCTATTCTAATTTAATCAAGTTCTTTATAACTCTGTTTATCTTAGTCTGACACAAAATGACACCCATGACGAAATAATACCCAAGTTCATACGTACCGGTCAATATACCAAAGGCCAAAGACATGCTTTCGTACAAACAAACAAAAACGATCTAAGCTAAGCCGGTGTTATCCCCGGTCACGGAACTCCTCCCCATCCAGTTCACATCGAGACATGTGTAAATTTGCTAAAGGTTAATTAAACCCCCTAACAAGAACCACTTGTTGATTATGAAACCATAAATATTCACCCGAAGAAAAATCTAACAAACCATCTATCGACACATCGGCACACACACACACAAATACACGAGGAGACCCGTAACCGGCGAACGGGCATAAAAAATGAAAGGTCAACTGTATGTTAATTTTCCAACACTGTGAAGCCCATTCATCATCCAATCGTTAGTTGTCCTCCCGCAACCGTAGAATATCGAACACCAAACGCCATCAGCAGTCGGTACATACCTATCGGGAAGCAGGTGGTGGAAATCCTGAATCGGCTTGGTGAAGATTTGCCTACAAACCCCGCGCTAGGGGTAATGGCAAAAGGGGGGAAGAGTTTGCTGAATCGCTGCAAAACCTGATACTTTCCATCGTTAAACAATGTTTCACGGTGTGGTTGCGCATTCGGTACCGTTTATCACCACCCAGGTATACCATATCGTGGCTAGCGGACGGAGTGGTAGGTTGATATACGGGCGAGAGGCTTGTGTCGCGGTGTGCAAAATAAACCGACCTCAGGCTTCTAGTTGGACCATGTTTTATTGATTATGAATAAAATTACAAATAATTGTTCCAACTGGCAGCAACCAGAAGCGGCCTCCGGTTTGCCACAGAATCAACATCATCAACGAACGGAGGCGCACGGGACAATTGCCACCCGCCCACTGGACACACTTGGCGCTACCATATAGCCAGTCAGCCTGCCAGCCAGCGTGCGGTTGGTCTCTATGCAAACAATCCTCATGTAGTGAACCTCCAGTCATGGGGTTGGTTGCTATCTATAATAGTTCAATACAACAACGGATCTAGATGCAGATTGGAAGCACTTTTCATTTAGTTGTCGATTTATGGTCTGTATTTTACGTGGATACATTCGATCAGGTTACCAACTTGTTTGAGATCGGCGATCTCCCTAAATGAAAATTTGTTAAAAACAATCAGAGTTGTGATTTAATTTTCAGATTTAACCCGTTAGGGTAGATGTACCAGTCATGGCTGTTTAATTTATTTATGGTTTGTTCCAATGATTGAATATGGGAATCCCATAGGCCATACACAATTGGAACACAACATATTAGGGAAGTATAGTCCTGGTACATCTTCCCTAAATAATACTTCTAAAAAACTCGTGATTTATGTAGAAAAAACCAGACTGTGCCACCCATTACTGGACTCAAACCATTCCACCGATTCATCTACACGCCCTGCCTCGAAGTGTGATAAATGTTCCAATAATTTAAATACACCCGGTCAAACAAGCGTCCCAGCATTAAGTTCCACCCTATGCTTCTGGACTGGAGCAGTTTGATTCCTACACATAACCAACTCCCAAGTGCAAAAGATCACCAAAGGCCGAGATTTTCTAGCATTGTCCGCGTCGAGGAAAAACGTTATTTGTTTAGCTAGTGGCCCATAGTGCCGGGTTGATTGGAATCACCTTCCCTGCTGGGGCTAACTACGCGGCACTTGCCGTGCACAGCTGCTGCTCTCCGGTCTAATAGAAAACGGTTCCCCGAGCGTAGTTCTGTCTTTCTCCCATGAGTCACATACGTTGTTGTCTTCAGCTTCTGCGGGTATAGTTAGCCTCGTTGTGGCTTCGATCCATGGTAAAACGAAGGTGCTTGCCGTCAAACTGATTGGTTCCCAGTGAGAACGTAAAATGGGCGTGCAGTTTGCAGAGCAATTAGAAGTGTTTATGCAGCAATAGAATTAGCAACGGTCGGTAAACTCGGACGCACCAATGAATCATATAGACCATAGTGATATACCAGACATGAATAATTGTATGACCAATGCTTCTTAAAGCTTTCTATAGGTTTTGCAGGCAGTTGTTTATGGTCAAGTCATAAGAATTATTCAGAAACATTAGATAATCGAATTGGTTATCTTTAGGAGCGTAATAGTGTATTTGTTGTACGAGTGGTTCTCAAACTTTTAACGTTTGCGACCCACTTTGAGACATTCTATAAGCTTCCTTAAAGTGCTTTTTTAAATGGCTGCATTTATGTTAGATGAACATGTTTTAAACTGCATTTTGTTTCATTGTCTCTGGAGATGAACCAGCCTGTGGCTGAAAATTTCCTAAATAAAGGAAATCAATCAAAAATCTCATTAATTATGGGCTAAAATTAATTATGATCAATACAATTGAACTAAAAAGATATCATTGCAGAGATAGAGAAACCATTTCCAACCTACAGGCTACCTGTTGGAAAGTGCTGTTGGAAAGGCCTTGTAAATGTCCTTAATAATTCCAAGATGTCTTTAAAACGCGAAAAATCCTTGGTGGCATGACTGCCAATAATCCTAAAGCAGAATAGAATTGAAATGGCATAGAAACGCCAAAACTGCGCTCATACGAAAATTAAGGTAAAAAATGGCATTATATGTGCAAATATGATCTAAAAACACAAAAAGAGTCACCCAAGTGTCATCCAAGTATTAAAATTAATTAAAATTTGCAACACCAAAATCGCTAAACTAACCCAATTCCCAGAATCACGCCAAATCAAAAATGCCACACTGGTATAATAAAACCATCGCCCTCGTAAAAATCATGAAACTTCAAAATGATGCTAAAATATAAAAAAATTGCCAAGCGAATTAGAATTAGCCTAGAATTTCAGACTAGTTTTAAAATGTCGCAATGGCCCAGAAAAAGACCTGAAAACTCTAAAATTTATTTATAAATTAAATTATTGGACAGCCCTGAAAATACCGGAACAACATTTATTCTCTAGCGTGAGAATTTTGAGCTTCTTAGGATTGAGATTTAGATCTGTCGTTCCCATAGAAAAAAAAAGTCATTAATCATATATAAGACATTGAAAACTTCCAATAATTTTGAAATGATTTAAGAATATAAGCTGGCGTTGGATTATTTTTTATATTTTGTTGTTGTGTTCGTCTCCGCCTAAGGAACATTTTTAGATTGCAAAAAACAAACAAAAAAATGGTTGAAATAAACATTTTAACGAACATCTATATATCTCTATATAAAACAAAGTTGCATACATAAGACCGCGCGTAACTCAAGAATGGCCATGAAACAACTCAAGAATAATGTGATCCAAGCAACGATACTCAAAGGTAAATGCAAGGGCGAGAGTGCTCATACCAAGAATTCCACTGATTTCAACAAATTTACCTTTCGAGTTCAAACGCAATCAATTTCCGGTTTGCCTTGCATTCGCCATGATAATCAATAAATCACGAGGCCAATCTTTGGAAGTGTGTGGAATCAACCTCGAATACCCTTGCTTTTCACATGGCAAATTATATGTGGCATGTTCACGTGTTGGAAAAGCCTTCATCTTTGTTTATTTATGCGCCGGATAACAAAACGAAGAATGTAGTCTACCATAAAGCATTGAATTGACCTGATAAATGGTTCCATAAGCCGCTTAACGTTCCGTGTAAATATTTTTTGTTAAATTCAATCCAATTTGAAAAAAAAAACTCAAATTTTGGGCGGGATCAATATTCTTTAATTTTGAATTTCATGCCATTTAAAAGAACACTTGTGCTACCTAGAGAGATTCCAAACTGAATTGAAAAATTGTCCACATTTCAATAAGCCAAGGCCTCGTGAACAAAAATGCAGGAAACAGCAGTTTTGTATCTAGCAGGGATCGCGAAGTGTCGACCCTGTATGTACAGTACACGAAGTTTATAAGAATGTTAGTGCTGCCTAGTGAGAGAACAGGTTTCAGCCTCCTGAGCAAAAATGCAGAAAACAATAACTTTGTATAAACTACATTTCAAAATACCGCATCCTTCTATCTAACACATGAGAACTCTATCCTTTAAAAGTTGATAAAACGAAGTTTTCTGCAAACACTAACACCACAACTAAATTGTTCACCTTTTTCAAGAGATTGGCTTATAGAACAATATGAAGACATGTATAATTTTTGGGCTTTAGTTTCGACAGTAATCAAAAAAAAATAATTATATTTAAAGATATCACTGGGCGTTACAATCATCACGGGACTTTTTTTTTTTTTTTTCCTTTGTTCGGGACCTAACACTACTGCGACCAGTAAATTCATCTATTGTAGTATATCCCGTGTCCTTAGTTTAGTGCATGTCGTATTACTCCATCACTATTGAGAAATGATGAAGTATTCGATTTTTTTACAGTTGCCACTCTTGCATTTATCGCAAGGATCCGACTCTAATTGAAAGGTCCCGCTATTTATACCCTTCGGAGTGTTGAAACACCCTCCAAAGGTGCGCCCCTTTGTCAGTCAAAATTGGATTCCTTAGCAACAAAATTAAGGTATGACACCGATAATGACCATGCATCAGAACCCTAGTCTTAACCACTTCAAACTAGGGAACAACGATAAGAAGATTAGGAATCACATAGATGAAGACAACTAACTCATTTTTTCCTTGTTTCAAGATCATCCTCGGTAGACAAAGCCGAGTCTTGTCACTATCAAACAAGGCATAAAAAGTAACAAGGACTAAGATGTGTTCCTTGGATTACTGAAAAATCTTGTTCCCTTAGTTTGAAGTAGTCAGGACTAGGAATCGGTGGTAGAACTTACATCCCGTAACGTACCACGAAAAGGTGATCTACCCACGTTACGGGGCATCACGGGACTTTAAAGGGTTAAATATTTAAAACATGTTTAGATCGTCAATCTCTAATAGAAATAAAAGTAGAAGAGTCTGTGCTTAGCGACACGAACGGAAACTTGTCGTAGAACATCAATTGGTCAGTGCCTTTGTTGTTAGGTTCAAAAATCTGTAATCTTAACTAACTCTATAATTTTTTAAATTGTTTTCCCAAAAATGGCCGTTTATTATTTTATCTCGAATCCCTCAAATGGATTGTTGCTGTGTTAAAAAGGGTCCAGAATGATTAGATACTAATGCTATCGACCCGTAAAATTTGTTAATTTTATTACTATCTGAATTGTTTCAACAAGCTTTATACGAAATGTAATGGATTTCAACAGTAAGAGCAGAAGCTTTGAGGACATCCTGTTATTTCAAGCTTTGTTGGGATACGTGCTTTCTTCAGAACGTTTAAAAAAAAAGTACATACAAAACCTATTTAATGCGAAGTTTTGCAATTTACCGCTAATATCTTGCGATCAGAACAATTTCTCCTATCAATTCTCGGGACATCTACCGATTGAGTATACAAAATTTACTAAATATTGCTTTTTTAAAAAGATTCCGTGCATTTTGTGTACGCATATATTTCGCATAAGACAACGGAGTGTTTCTGTGGTGGGAAAAATGTCATTTCTTTATCAAATATTACAGATTTCGTTGGTTTCGTACAATAGTGGCACAACTCAAAAAAGTTTGAAAATTTGGGTGCCAAAAACCATCTACATTTCTGTGTTAAGTTTTAATTTTATGAACCTTTTCATTTCAATTGAACTGAATCGAGTGTGTTTCATTTCATATATCGGATCAAGAACTACCCAACTAACATTTTTAGCTGCAGACTAGCTTATACAGCCAAAAATTGCTTTATGCAGCTAATTTTTGTCTGTATAAGCTGATCTGCAGCTAAAATTGTTTGTTGGGTAAACAGTCCAACGATGTTTACTGCTTTTTATTTGAGGTGAGACCCTTTGTCATTCAATTCAATTTTTTAGCTGCGACCATATTCGACCAGTTCCATATTTGCTTCCATTGTGTGTTACATTCGCGTTAACATTGTGTCCGCTAAAAGTTATTTTTAATTCGTTTGACTGTAGTTTTTAATAGTTTTTTCAACGTTGACGTATTATCTGGACCTGCTTTCATCGCTAAATTGTGGAGTTGATTTGTGAATTTGCTGTTTTTGACGATTCCGAAGGATTTAATTTTCAACCACATTCCTGTATTCGGGCTAACGCTATCATTTGTTGCTGTTCACTGAGTTTTGTTTTGTTCGCTGTAAGGATGGAGAAAAAACAATGCGGAGAATGCCAGTTGGAAATCAACGAAATCGAGCCGTTGCGCTGCGGCTTTTGTGAGGTTTACTTCCACATCAGCATGCAATGTTGTGGTTTCAACCTCAGTCGTGCGAGCAAAGACCTATTCTCACAAGGCAAGGCTGTATTCGTTTGTTCAAGTTGCCGGGATAAAATGAATGGCACAAGTGTGAAACAGTAATTTACTGATGAGCTCACATACGACACGACTCCGTCATCTGATGGCTTACCGGCTCAGGTTCAACAACTGTTCAACTTGGTGGAATCGCTGAGTGATAAAGTTGACAAGTGCATTTCCATGGATATTCCTGCTGAGCGACCATCGAATCGATCAAGGAAGGGAAATGCCTGGCCCAGACTTGGTGTTAAACGTCGTCGTGGTAATGAAGGTGGACCGATTGGCACTTCTTCTGTGCGTGGGACCAATGCAATTGATCTCAGTGACTTGTCTGTACCGTGTCTAACACCACCGATCTCCCCTCCAAAGTTCTGGCTCTACCTGTCCGGATTACACCCGTTAATAACTGCTGAGGACATTCAAAAAATTACTTCTCGCTGCTTGGATCTAACAAAACCTGCTGACGTCGTGCGTCTCGTTCCCAAGGAAGTGGATATGACGAAGCTGACTTTCATTTCCTTCAAAGTTGGCTTGAATCCATCGCTGAAAGAACTAGCTCTCGACGCTTCTACCTGGCCTGATGGGATATTATTCCGTGAATTCACCGACCACTAAAAAAACCAGTCTGGATCCAACGGAAATCCACTGACAAATACTTAAGGCTCTATCATTTGGACGGTGGAAACCCTAGGGTTAGCACCATTATCAATAATCATTCTTTGCGACATTCTGTGGACGGTGGAAACCCTAGGGTTTCCACCAGAGGTAAGTATCTGTACCATTCACCAAATATTCCCGCACCAAATATTTCCATGTTGCAGAACACATGCAACGAGCGGAGAAACGATAGAACAAGTGTGTGTATCGACGAGGATTGGATCCAAGCGACTATTGCTGTGTGCAATTTACGTTCCTCCAGACAAGAGCAAGGATCTCAGCGTTTTGAATGGGCATATTGAATCGATCCAAGAGCTTTGTAACAGTGGCTCTGACAGCGATTGCTTGCTGGTATGTGGTGACTACAATCAACCTGGCATATCCTGGAGTTGGGCTGATGGCGAGATTCGACCTGTGAACTCTGTTCCTTTACCAGTTGCTAGCTCATTCTTGATTGATGGCATGGATTTCCACAACCTGCATCAGAGAAATCTCGAGCGCAACCACTTAGGACGCATCCTGGATTTGTTCTTTTGCCATACGGACTTTCCTGTGGAAATCTCGAGATCTGTTTCAACACTCTTGCCAGTTGATCTTCATCATCCGCCACTAGTCGTCTGCTTACCATCTCTAGTTGATGACGGTGCACTGCTGCTGAATGCGAGTGATGAGCTTGCGTTAGACTATAGCAAGATTGATTTCGATGTTCTAATGGACTTCCTTTCCGTCACTGACTGGGATCTTCTTTTCGATGGATTGAATGCTGATGAAATGGCTGAAACGTTGTGTGCTGTGCTAAATAATTGGATGGATACAAACGAAAAAGAAATGCTTCGCAACGTAGACTTCGGCGATACCGTTCCCTGGCAAATAAGCGTAGTTTTCACTTGGCGTGTAACGAGTACCGTAATCTAAACTCTTCGCTCTACAAATCGTACGTTTTACGAGTGCAAACTAATTTAAGGCGAAACCCCAAGAGCTTTTGGAGATATGTAAACTCGAAGAGGAAAAATTCAACAATGCCTGCAAGCGTTTTTTTCAATGACGTTGAATCGTCGATAGACGGGGAGAAATGTGAGCTTTTTGCTGCTCATTTTTCGTCGGTTTTTGCCGCAGAATCCATCACCTCGACTGAACTTGTCTCGGCTGTTTCGGATGTGCCTTCAAACTTTGTTGACATAAACACTTTTGAAATAACGCCTGTTATGGTAACTAATGCCGCCAAGAAAATGAAATGTACCTTCTCGCCTGGACCAGATGGCATTCCTTCTGCAGTGTATTGTCGTACCATTGGAGCGCTTGTTGAACCGCTTTGCAGAATCTTCAACAAATCTTTTGTAGAGTCGAAATTTCCTGCAATCTGGAAAGAGTCATTTATGGTTCCGGTACACAAGAAAGGAGATAAACGTGACGTTAAAAACTACAGAGGAATTACTAATCTCTCTGCAGCATCAAAACTGTTTGAGATAATTGTGAGTGGTTTCATTCTTGAGCACACCAAATGCTATATCTCTAGTGACCAACATGGCTTCATGCCGGGACGATCGGTTACCACAAATCTTCTAGATTTTACCACGACATGTTTTGAGCAACTGGAAAATGGGGCACAAATAGACGTCATCTACACTGATCTAAAAGCAGCGTTTGATACGATCAACCATGACATTATGATGGCAAAGCTATCCAAACTCGGTGCGTCGGACCGTTTGACTTCGTGGTTGTGCTCCTACTTGACTGACAGGTCTCTGCAAGTGAAACTCGATTCCAGTACTTCCTCGTATTTCACGAACTCGTCAGGTGTACCACAGGGTAGCAATCTTGGCCCGTTGCTGTTTGTGTTGTACATCAACGACGCACTTCTTCTACTTGGAGATGGCTGTAAGCTTGCGTATGCCGATGACCTAAAGCTGTACTTCGTGGTGCGGACTGCTGAGGATTGCATTCGTCTTCAATCGGTATTGGATCTATTCGTTGATTGGTGTCGTCGGAATAAGCTTACCCTCAGCATTCCTAAATGTATGGTAATGTCGTATTACCGCATCAGGCAGCCGATTGTTTTTGACTATGCCATCAACGGTGTGGTTCTTCAAAGAACCGACCAGTTCAGCGATCTTGGTGTTCTACTGGACCATAAGTTGACGTTCAACCTCCACCGCTCTGCTCTGATCACAAAGGCGAATCGCCAGCTAGGACTTCATTGACCCACACTGCCTGAAAGCTCTCTATTACTCACTTGAGCGACCAATCCTGGAAAATGCCTCCTTGGTCTGGTTTCCTCATCAGTTGACTTGGAGCTTGAGGATCGAAAGTGTTCAGCGCAAGTTTATCAGGATAGCATTACGTAATCTACCATGGCGTGATCCGCAAAATCTCCCGCCGTATTCTGATCGCTGCAATCTGCTGAGCTTGGATACTCTGGAATGCCGACGGAAAAATCAGCAAGCAGTTTTTGTTGCCAAGCTATTGAATGGTGAGGTCGACTGCTCGAGGCTTCTCTCGCTGTTGGATATCCGAGTACCACCGAGAACATTACGAAGTGGTACCCTTCTCCAACCGCGGTACCATCGAACGGCGTTCGGTTACAACGAACCACTAACAACTATGATGCGTACATTTACGGCTGTCGAAGAATTATTCGAATTTGGGGAATCTTCATCTCGCTTTTTGGCACGGATTAGAAACACTTGAATTGTTTTAGCTTTAAGGTTGTTTCATGTAGACAATAGTCCGATGAATAAAATTAAATAATAATAATAATAATAATAATAATATTGCATGATAAAAAAAACATGCTAAAGGACAACTTAATTGAATATTTGTATGGGCAACATAGACACAATTCAACATGTGCTTTTGATGCTGCTGTATCTTTTTAAAAAGTATCAAAGGCATATCTACCACTTCAAAATTGTCTTTAAACTTCACATTATTTCGACTTATGACAGTATGATAGAATCTATAAAGGTGCCATACTATATTTCGTTCAATTTCGACATGTTACATGGACAAAATATTTAAATACAGATACCATCCTAGCTTTGATCTTGGGCAAAGAACAACAAAGATGCTGTTGTCACCGTTGCGCCAATACTTTTTGGGTGCCTCCTCATTGGTAAAGTTGTTCAGATGGACAAGATCTATCTCATGGTAAAGAAATTAGTTCAGAATTCACTCACCAGGCAACGCTAGAGTGACATTCATTTTGGATTGTTTACTCTAACTTGATTTATGGGGTAGATAAAAGATTTCGGTCTTGGGTAAAGTTGTTCAGATGTACAAGACCTTTTCAAAGGTAAACAGTGCAACTCCAAGATCTTTCTAATTTGAACAGTGAGTGAATTATGTACTGAGCTTAATAGCACAAAATAGGTCTTGCCCATCTGAACAATTGTGCTGAAGACGGAAACCTTGTAACTAGTCCATCTGATGGCAAACAATTCAAAAGAAATGTCCCACTAGTGCTACCTGCGAGTGATTTCTGAACTGAACTATTTATCTTAGAATATGTGTTTTCTGCATGTCAATTGCGGGGGCGACGTTTAGAACATATACGATTTGCCAACGGAGGTCCCGCTGGCTCTGTCGAAATCCGAAAATGTTAAACGTGTCATTCGGGAGTTGGACACATAGGTGTGCTAGGTGTCTACAGGGACAAAATGATAGTGACGGGCTACATTTGGTCAAAATTAAAATGGCATTAACGTTTCGATTTATTTTTTTTATTTTTGGGGCTTTAATGTTTTCTGGATTGAAAATTTGTTTGAATTCATATTTTTCTTGATACTAGAAGCAGTTCTGAAATAAATGCTGACCACAGATCCAAGATCTGTTGAGAATCAACCAAGATCTAGCCATTTCCTTGAAATCGGTTTCGATAAAGTGTCCAGTAATGTTAATCTTTTGAATTACGTAAATCACCTTTATGGACAAATTAAGTGTTTCATCATAATACTTCCCCCACTTCTCCCAGCGACTGGGAGTACGAGGAAGTGCCGGAATATCATAAAGCAAATGACGAAGAAACCAAATGTACTCAAGTGATAATTTGGGTTTTATGATGGCTGTGTAGACCATGATTTAGACTTGTAGAGTGCTTCAAAACCTCAATAAAACTTGCAATGTTAATTTTCCAGAATATAATAAGTATTGAAGGAAATATCGACACTGAAGTTGACAGATTTCATTTAAGTATTCAGAACATAATTTAAGAAATCGTACCAGTAAAAATAAGAAGGCAAACACAAAATATCAAACTGCAAGTGTGGTTCAATTCACAACTAAAACATTTGAAGAACAAAAAGCAGAAAGCTCACAAATTATACAAAAAGGAAAGCACTAGCAAAAATTTACAACACTATCATAATGTATGCAACCAACGCAACACAGCCATTAACTCTGCACATGAAATATTTGTTCTTAAAGTCAAAAATGAAGTTAAATCATGCCCTAAGAAAGTTCTTATTCAATTATGTAAAAACGAATTTGAAAAGTAATAAATTTCCGTCACGAATGCATTGTAGGTGCAAGTCGTTCTGAAATCTTCAACTAAAAATGTGGACGCACCTAACGGACCAGGACCTCACGGAATTGTACCTGTATTCTTGAAGAATCTTTTAAAACAACTTTCCCTTCCTTTAGAACGCCTTTTCAATATGTTTAATATTGAAAACTCCCCGAAATTTGAAAATCGTCTCATTTGGTGCCTATTTCCAAATTAGTCAAGAAATTTTACATTCGTAATTATAATGGGATTGCCATTATCGCTCAAATTCTAAAACTTTTTGAATCAATCGTAAACGATACAATTTCTTAGCAAGAAAAAAAAATCAAATTACAAACAAACAGCACGGCTTTTTTTGAAGACAACTCAGCTACTATTTTTAACCTTCATTCTTCACGCAAAATACAATGGCAAGCATGTAGAAGGTGTTTATACTGACTTAAATAAAGCATTTGACCGAACCAACATATAATTTTAAGTCTTTAAATTGCAAAACATACGAATAGAGTCTAGACTTTTGTATTGGCGCCAATCACACTTAGCGCAACGCAAACGAATAATTTGTTTTTATTTCAAAATAAAGTTTCAGAACCCATTTCGGGGTGCCCCAATGACATTATTTCATATCGCATAGAATCATGAGAATTACTCTTACAATTAAACTTTCACACACCCTGTCAGCATATTAGAACCGGGTAATTATTCTCAGAAAAATCACACAGAACAAATTACGCAAGAAATGGCCCCGTCAATTGAATAATACGACAGTATAATTTACGCTTGGAAGCAGTGTTGGCAAAATCATCAATCAATTGATATTTTTCCCACCCTCATATGCTCTCAATACCACGCTTGATTTTGGAACAAAATATCATGCTTGATATTGAGTTAACAAGCTCCTTTGATATTGCGAGACTACGCACAAAGTGCAAAAATCAAGCAGAGAGTTGACTCGACATAACAATGATTCTGTTGCACATCGTTTTCTTAGAAAGAGAAAGTATAGTTTGCTATCTCTTTTTACTTTTCATCGATGGCAGACACGAAGTGACTGCTGCTAGCCGTAATGGCAGTTTCGGTTGCGTTCGGGTGTAAAGCAAAAATCATGAAATTGAATCTCACCATAGTTTGTTGAGATTTGCAGCTGGTGAGTTTTGTTAGCTTGATATTCTGAGCTGCAATATCACCGCAGTTGTTTGCTTGTTGATTTTTGTCGACAAAAATCAAGCGTGATCTTGAGCGTCGGTGAGGTTTGATTTTGTTTATATTTTCCCAACACTGTTTGCAAGTCACTATGTCTAAATACAGCCATTCCATAGCAAAACGATGTAGTGGTTCTCAGAATTTCGTATGAATAGGAAATTTTGTTCGTTATCGCAAAATATTCGACCCATATTTTTTTTTTATTTTGTCATTAAGGTGACCATTTCCATGTTAGAGTGGTCAAAAAAATCGAGTTTTTCCAAATATGAGTTTTTACCAAAATTCATAACTTATGAACCACTGCACAGAGGAGTATTTAAGCAAGAATGCTAGCCAAAATGGCAAAACTCAAAAAGCTGCCTAGAACATCGTTTTGCACGCCACTGTGCTCCTAACTCTCCAGTGCACTATGTGGCAGCCATTTTATGTTCCTTTGTCGGCTGTCAAAGATCAGTTGTTAGTTGCATGTTGAAATTTAGTTTGAAAATAAGAAAAGTTCTCTCAAAAGTTTTTCGAATTTTAGGCTTAGCATCAACCTGAATTAAAATTGATTTTCAAGATAAAGGTATGTAGAATATTTTGAACTCCAAAAGCAATGAATTTCAAAGCGCAAACATAGTAATTATCAAGGTAGAAGCAAGTCACGAGTTTAGCTTATTTCTTATGTTTGAAAGGTATTTTTGTCAATTTTCCGGGCATTTCCGGGCAGAATGTTTGATACTGTAGGATAGATTAGGGTTCTAACTTGTTTGCGAATTTATGCGAATTTACGATACATTGGTATTTTTTGCCAAGGTAAATATTTCAATTTGCGTATGCTTGCATGCAATTTTTTAAAGTTCTGTTCATTGCATTCATTGTTTTAGAGTCTAGAACGTTGAATTAGAGTTATTATTTCTACAATGGATGATGAAATAATGCGGCAACATATTATATAAATATAATTAGATAAATTATAACGAATAGAGCAAAATTCAAATTGAACTTTTAGGGAGATTATTCTTTTTTTTTACTTTTTGAATACAATTTCACATGAGACATCACATAACTATCAAACTTTGAATCAATGTCAACAACAAATCATCAATTTGAAGTTTGGACAACTTTTTGGGTCAAATACTCCTATGTGCACTGGGCGATTTCAAAGGTGAAAATATCAAATGAAAGGTAAAAATTCTTTTTAGGAAAAATATAATGATATAAAAAAATTGGAAAACATTGATTGTATTTATTTTTTATGGTTTTCATGGTTTGTAGATATGTTTTTATATTTTTCCTTGAAAATGTAGGATTTTCACACAACGTATTAAAAACGCAGCGATTTTATCATTTTTAAATTATATTTTTATGATTTTTTTCAATTTTTGGGTTTTTGTTCAATACTCTTATGCAACTAGACAGATTCGGGGCTGGATGTTCATTCGAGTGAAGTTTCGAACCCCTTCGGATACGGTGGTGGTTAAAATTTGCTCTCTGTTTTGTGCGTGCGTTCGTTTTCATAGTTTTTGGCTGCATTTGCCTGATCAGCCCGGACATTTATACGAGTGTGATTGGTGCTTTTCTCGCTTTTCGAGAAGTTTTAGAATCGAGAAAGAAAACATGATTCATCATGTTTGCAAGCATCAGAAGATTTGGCGCTATCTGCGTTGTTTGATTTTTTATCCCGGACCAAAAATTTGTGGCATCGCGAGTGCTAATTTTAATTTCAGTTTATGATGTTCGTTCGTTCGCAACTATTTTTGAAAAAAATTAAGTGTTTTCGATCGAAAGTGTACCAAAAGTGCTTTTGAAGTGTTTCGCAGTTGGGTGTGGTAAAATTCGTGCATTTTCGGTTGATTTTCAGTGGAAATTCCATATCAATTCCATTCCGACAACGGGTGTGCTTTCGCGAGTGTGACGTTTATTGGATCTGTTTCTTCGAACGGCTGTGTATTTTTGTAAGCAGTGGTCAGTGGTTGTAAGTGTGCCTGCGAATTGCATTGCCTCCTGGGAGCCCGGTTCACCGTGTTCAGATTTCACGCTTTCATCGTATAGTTCTATAGAGAGTCTTTCAGAGACGATAGTTTTTATCTAACTGTAGAAGGATATAAATCGTTCTCTAATCTCTGGGGGCTTTTCAAATTCACCGTGAAGTTATGGATTCCTTGGCAACATATCGGGTGAGATCTTTCCCTCATTGTTCTCTTAACATTTATTCCATTATTATATGACACATTATATGCTGGGTATGGAACGGTCCATCCAGGGCACTCGATTGGAGCAATTTGGATGGGGAGAGTGGAATTGCCATCTTCCTGTCGTTAACAGATCGTGAATCAGGTTCACCCTCCGTTTTTGGTCCTTCATCCAATGGTAAATTGAATACAATCAGGTGTTGTACTTGATCAAGTCGTACGAGGTGAACAGTCCACTGTCTAATGGTTGTGCCTGCAACAATGAGTGGTTTCCTTTCCATACATACATACATACATACACACACACACACATACATACATACAATACTCCTATGCAACTAGACTACCATGCGTCTTCATTGATTTATAGTGACTATGGTCATGACGTTTAATTTTTGAAAACAATCGATTTTTTGATCCTCCTCAACATAGAAATAGTCACCCTAATGACAACATTAAACAATACATGTCTAATATTTTACAATAAGGGAGAAATTATTTCTTTTAACGAAATTATTAGAACCACTGTATCGTTTTGCTATGGAATGACTGAATAATAAATTAATAACCAACTTAAACCATCTAGAAATAATGCATAGCATTTCAGTAACACATTTTTACCAATTTAGTCTACTTTTACTTGACGAAATAAATAATAATAAATAATAAAATGCCTCTCCCTAATTTACTGAATTATCACTTGCATATCCTAAACAAAGCTCAATCCAGTATGTTTTCAAGTTGTCCGTTGGAAATTCAATTGGGTTCATCCTCCGGGGCACCCAGAACATAAAATTTTCAAATGATTTATTAAAACTGCTATAAATTTCCGTTCAAATGCATCCGGTTTAATAAAAATTGGTTTATTTTTCGTTAATGCCATTTTGAAGGTTGATGATGAATATCCATCGATGCCTCATTTCCGCAATCCAATAGGAAAAATATTTAACGATGAGATCAAAAATTAGTGTTTCTTGTGCAAGATGGAGGGACACTGGATAAAAAATGCGTCAAAAGAGAAGTAACAACCATTTCAAGTTACATAACACCGAATGCCGTTCATTCTATCTATGCATGTAGAAGTGTCGCTGCCGTATTAATAACAAAAATTAATACGATATCTAAATTAAAACATGTTGATTACAAAGTACAACACTCGCATCGATCCCCAAACCGGTGTGTAGTATATACGTACCTACTACAACTTAATCCCATGAACCAGAGATTGAAAGTAGCATCCATCGGCTCTGGTTCGCCTCGACTGGGTCTTGGTTGGTCGAACGTTCGGCAGCATTTGCCAGCGCCATCTTCGGCCTCTAAATCATCAAAGTACGATTAGAGACAAGCACAATTTATGTCCACTTTTCATCGTGGACAACAAGTTAGCGTGCTCATAAATATAATCTTAATTATGCACGTATGCAGCGCTCACCGGCGAGCGAGAGAGGCGCAGAGATTTAACCGAAGTGTATGCATAATAAAAAGTTGCATCCTTCTCACAGTCCCGAGATGCACTTGTTCCCTTGTGCAGAAACGGCAACCTATCATATCATGTGCTCGATTAGGTGGGAGCGTTTCGGCTTGCATGATACCTACCTCTCTACTTCACAGCCTTATGGCTGCCGCACGGTGACCCAATGGTAGTCGGTGTGTGCCATTTGATAAATTGCTGGTTTCTCCTGTTCCAGGCGCACCATTTTTCAGTCCCGATCGCCACCTCTTTCAGGTGTTTTGTGCACTGTGCGCAAAGAAGCTGAATTTTTAATTTCGATCAACAGTTGTTGAGGCTTGTTTTTACTGTGTCTCAGTATCCCTATGGGGACTCTGGCTAGCAAGCCGCACAGTAGCGTTTGTATGCAAAAATGGGATCGTCTCATGCATTGGAGGTGCGACTTTCAGACTTTATGTCAGTGCAGCGAGGGGGAAAGTTGCAAAAAATGCAGAAGTAATCCGAGGTGGTATTCCATCAGGAGGAGCAATATTTTACGGTTTATAGCTCAATTTGATATCGATTCAAGATCAGGGCTAATATTTATCGATTTCTTTTGATTTATAAAGCTATGTTGTTACTGTTATTGTAGTTATGGAGGCTGATTCCACGGAGTTCAGGTGGAGGTTCATGGAAATCCAGATTATCCATTTTAAGACATTTCAATTATGCACTTCACTGTTGATAAGAGTACAATCAGTGCAAGAAAATTTAAAATTTACTTATCTATAGATCATCATATCAACCAGACAACCAAAAATAGGAAACGGTCAATGCCAAGGACTTTCATTTTCAATATCCTACATTGAATAAGCTTCACCCGCTCATACACATACACTCGAACTCTGAGTGATTAATAGTAGCTAATTGGCATCTAGTTCTGCCGGCTTCGAATGTGTCCCTCCCCATCTTAATAAACAAATACACGCACTCAGCTAGCCACCGACCGCCGAACGCTCCAAACGCACCTATCGGGCGTAATTAGTTGAGCCAGCCTCGATAGCGATCGGTTCTCTACAAGTAAGGAAATCTCGCAATCGCATATCTCTAGGCGGTAATCTGTGGTCGCGACGCCGTCCGCCGTCCACGATAACCTTCGGGCATGCCGAGTCAAAGTAAATAACACAGTTTGGTACTAGAGACTTCAGGTTGCAGTTCCCCGGGTCAGTTCCGTCCGATAGAGGGCGCTATTGTAAACACAGTCATCGGACATGTCGCGTGTGCTTCTGGAAGTGTGATTTTTTACAACCGTTGATAGCTTGTTTTATGGCGCAGGTTAAATCGCGCTCAATAAAATCATTACTTATAATTTCAGCTGTTCAATAAAGGAGTCTGATCGGAAGGCGGAATTACGATGAAAGGGCGGTTTCGTGTGTGTGTGAGGCGTGGTACAGCGGTGAGCGCGGTTCTTGGTCATTTTGTTTCACGATGAGGTTGTATATTGAAAGGGTTTCAGCGACCGTGTGTGGAATTAGACGGTGATAGGTAAATGTAGTTTGACTGGATAAAGCGCTGTTGATCTTACCTCCTTCGCAGACAGAGGGTCATTTCCGAGTCCATTCTGAAATTGAAATTGAAAAAAAAAGGTTGTTAATAGACTGTTATTATTCTGATTGCTTCAACGTTAGAATAATAAAACATTGACTTCGTTAATGAAGAATGATTGTTGAGATTGGACTGAACTGTTGTTGATTGTTGTTAGCTGTTTTGAAGGATATATTATCTTACTCGATAAAAATGTGATGGTCGTCTAACCTACTTATAAAAACTGTCATGTATCAGTTATTCGCTTAGTAGACCTAGATTTTCTTTATCAGTGGGATGAAGAGGTTAAACGAATGGTAGAATATTATTAAGGTTAGTTAAAAAACAACATTTCAGAAATAAGTTTAACATTTTTATCAACGGAAGCAGAACTTCGGGACAGTTCTTAAAAATTCAGGAATCAGGAAAATAGAGAGAACATTAAGATTTTGAGAACATCTGGGCAGTTTGATTAGTTTCAGGAAAATATCAAGAACGTCCAAGAAGTTCCGAAAATTATAGTATTGTCCATAAAACTCCAGAGAAGTTTAATGAACTTAAGAACAGTTTCGGAAACTTCTCAGAAATTTTCTTGGAAGTCCAGAGAACTTCATGGAGGTTTGGAGAGCTTTAGGTCGATTCCAGATCAACATCAGTAAGGAGTAGGCTGTGCGTGTTATCGTACCTGACGTTTGTTTTTTTTTCGTGTAGTTTTTTTTAAATCTATAATCGGTTGCTGATCTGGCCAAAACCAGGCCCAGGGGACAATTTCTAGTTCCTAACTGAGTTCGCTAAGACAGAAGAAACCCTGCGAGAGCTGCATCTCATTGTATCTAGTTCTACGTCCCTGTTATTTCCCGCTGAGAAGCTGTTCCGAAGACAAGTAGAACCTCCATGAGTTCAATCATTCGTTGAGTTGTAGCAAGTACGCTGTATTAATTTCATGATATCATTTAAGATATATCAATTGTAAATATAGTTAGTTTTCCAATTCGTTATCATTAGTTTTGTGTGTAGTCACGTTAAATTATTTATAGCATGAAAGCTCGTTTTTAAAATTTCAGCCTAAATGTATTCACCGCCAAGGGAGAGCCACAGTTAGAAGAGTTCCAGTAGCAATAAAATAATTCGAATGAGTTCCCTGCGCTAAGCTACAAGCGCAAAGGAAATGTCCCGATAGCCTGATAGTTTGCTTGGTGTATCACTTTGATGCCACAATTTCACCGCATTAGCTTGCGGGCATCGACCCACAAGCTAATCGATTCAAAATGCGTTGACCTTTCATATTCGGTTTTGCGCACTTTTCACGAACTTGGGAGAGAATTTGACTGGTTGATTTGAATAGGCAGTTGGAATGAGATGCCACTAATTTTGGTAGGAATTACGCGTGAGTAATTTAGAGAATCGGAAATCGTGATTTGGACTTCGTCCAAATTCGCGTCATCTGAGGACGAAGATCTCCTTGCGCGGTATCTGAGGATTACCTCAGTCCTTAATCTTCCACTTTGTTCTGGTTCGTGGAAGAGGCAAGAGTGGTCAGTGTTTGATCCGTGCCGTGGTGGGTTTAAAAGGGTGTGCATAAAGTGACATGAAATCCTAATAGGGCATTTGCTAAACTAATTCTCCTTTCCCTTAGTTAGGCACAAATTAGTTATTAGTGCAAGAAGTTTGGCGGTAGTGTGTGCAGAAGTGAACATAGTCAGGTAAATCTACTGGTTCAGATAACCTTAAGGGCGTGATTGTGATTATCCCCATGCATGCATTGGTTTTCCTGAAACATAATAGGTTCGTGGCTGCGCAAGCCAATTGCCGACACACCTCCGTTTCAGTTACGACCGCTTTTGATCCCACCTATCAGCTACAAAGGATCCCGGGGTACACGTGGCCGGAAGAAGGACGCTTTCACCAATTTCGCGCCTTTGGCAGGCAGGCTCATCATCGCTGTATCGGTTAACAGCAACCGAACACGTGCAAACTACTGTTTCGGCGCGCAAGCAACAGCATCCGGACAATCGAGCGTATGTACCACGCTCCACGCGTAAGCCCGCGAATCGGTGTAGGAGACACCCATCAGTTCATCGCATCGATGATAGTTTCCGGACCGAAGTAGTGCGCAACGCAGCTTCGGTACCACCGCCGGTCTCCTCACCAACGCAGCAGAAAATCCTAGGTCGTGAGTACTAAAAATATGCATGTTATCCGTTTGTTTCGTCCATGGCCATGTGACTCGTAGAGGCACAAACTTATCTAGCCCGTATGTCCATTAATAAACGGGACTAGATTAGAATGAATGTCGGAATGTGAATCCACCGACAAAGTGAGTACCAACAGAAGAACCTGCACACAGTGAACACGCACATGGGAAGAAGGAACAACAAAAATCTAGGCCTAGAAATACAATACGAATGTAGGGAAGTAGAGCAACAATAAAACGCTTTGTGCTATAATTGCGTTGAAATGAGAGTGGAGCTTTATATTATGTAGAACTATACAAATGTTTCCCAATAAACCGTTTTCCGTATCTATACACTGAATGTAATCCGTTGTATATATTTGAATGTTATTTGGTTAATTTCTGTTAAGGTTTTCATGTTGCTCCGTGTTCGATATTAGTTTCTTTTGGAATTTGATGTTACTGGGAGGTCAGCCCGTTACTGACCATTTGACTGCTCTCTATTTGGAAACGGGTCAGAACTTTTTGGGATTTTGAGGCTGGGCCGGTGATGAAAAACCCCGCCAAAGAGCTTCTGGTGCTCGGTCGTTTCTATTGATAACCTCGTGTACGTGTTTTGAAGATTAGTGGCATCCACACGTGTCACGTGAAGTACAGTGGACGTATTTAAGTCGGCCAGTCAGCTTCCTTCCCCTCTTCGGGAAAATTGATCATCCATCATGAAGGTCTCATAGCCGGGCAACGCATTAACTTGTTGGATGGTCTCCTTTTGGAGTGGCGCATAAGCCATCCAATTATCAAAAAGGGGAAGCTCGACAGGCTGGCGGGTTACAGAGTCGCAGCGTCGAACCTGACTATTGGCCATGAAAAGGCTTGCCAATGCACATAAAAAAATTGACTACATACATCCGAACATTTGTTTATCTCAAATCGACGGAAGACATTCCGCGCAACTACCATAAACCGGACTAGTTCATGTTGATCTTCGTCAAGCTTCGTCTACAATTTGGACTTCTACATCAACACATGTCAAGCAGCCTTCAGGTTCAATTGGCTAAACTTGGTGAGTTCGTTCCATTTTGTAAATTTTTATCTTTGCAAACCAGTAACGTTGGGAGATAACCTTTTTGTGGTGCTTTACTGGTATAAGATCTACCACCGAACCCTATTCGTGACAACTTCAAACTAGGGAATCATCATTGTCCAGTTATCAAAGGATCACATTTTTGTCCTTGTTTCTTGTTTTGACTTGATAATAGTGACAAGACTCGGGTAGTGACCACCGCCGTTATGCATTTCTATATTGTATGTTTCAAATCAAAAATATTGTTTATGCTCATAGAGTTTAAATAATCCTTTTCCCTTTGTCCTGCTCCACTTCCTTTCCCTCTTCTCTTTTCAGAAAGCCAGTAATGGCGCTATAGCCATAAGCCATAAAAGGCTAGGACAAGAGTTAGTGCTCATGTCCCAACCGTCAGAAGAAAATAGAACATCACTGAACCTTTCTAGTTTTGATGCTTCCAACGATCAACCAATCATATAATTATCAAAATCAGAACGTACGGTACGAGATGTCCACGTTTCATCTAATGTTTTCTGAATTATCTTGCCCCTTAAATGCTACACAGTAGGCGTGGCCGTTTTGATATGTGTGACGCATCTTCGATGTGAAACATATATCAAATAGACAAGAAAAATGATGGAGGTATATCCGTCACTTTCCAGGATGCTTTCAAGAGCTGTGTTGGTGTTAGATTAGATTAGATTAGATTCCAGATCAACATCAGTAAATTTGGAGAGAATTTAAGGCAAGCTTCGTGAACTTCAAGAAAGTTTAGAGTGTTTTAGGACAGTCCCATTAATTTCACACACAAAATTATGATTTCAAGGAAGTTTAATCAACAAACTGCGAGAACATAAGAAAAGTTCCGAAATATTTTGGAAACTTCAGGGAAGTTTAAAAAATTTCAAGGCGGTCTTATTTGCTTCATGAAAACTGCTGCGACTTTTAAGAAGTTCTGAAAACTTCAGGAATATCCAGAGATCTTTGGGGAATTTCAGAGTACTGATGGGCGGTTCCAATAGCTTCAGTGAAGTTCCGAGAACTGCAGGATAGTCCACGACTTCCGGGGAAGTTTTAATATCTGCAAGCGTAAGTTCCAAACAGTTCCATGAACTTCTAGAAAATCCCGAGAGATCTAAAAAAAGTTTCAGGGATTTCAAGGTAGTCCAGAGAACTTAAGAAAACTTCAATGAAAATTCTGAATCTTCAGCGAAACCCAGACAACATCAGGATAGTTTTAAAGATTTTTAGGAGAGTTCCATTTATGTCAGGGCAGTATCAAGAACTTTAGGAGAATTGAGGGAACTTTAGGGATGCTCTGAGATCATTAACCTTCCTCTGGTATTAATGAAAAGTAACTCATAAGACATTAGGGTTATCCAAAACACAATGTTTTTACCTCATTTGAAATGTAAATTTAAAAAAAATACAATTCTGGCTGGGTGTGTGACCAAAAGTATATACTAAGGGGCTGCCCATTAACTACATAGAAAGTTTTTTGGGATTATTGACCCCCCTCCTCCTGCGTAGATAATTGTCCATACAAATTTTTTTAATTTGTATGGGCCGTAGATAATTGTCAATCCTCCCTCCCTCTATCTACGTAGTTTATGAAAACAGCCCCTAAGTAATATGTTCACTCATAAAATCGCACCAATTCAATGGTTCTTGATCATACATACTCAGTTATAATTTAGAATACGATTCCATAGACAATAGATGATTTTAACACCATGCAAAATAACATTTCAAACTGTTACAGCAAAGTTGATCAGTGTATCGAGCACCGTCATTTGACACTATCATATTAGTTCGGGATCATGCCACAGAGTTTATCTTTGCTGTAGTCTATCATTGCTAAATGAAGCTCAAGCGAGCTACCGTCTTAGACAAAGTTGTGCAATTTGTGAAATGCTGTCATTTGACATTATCAGAGTGATGCAAAATTTTAAATTTTCGCTCCACAATACTTAAACGATTCCAAATCGGATCCTGACCAACCTCTCAAAATTTGAACCCATTTGGTGAGAAACTGAGATGGCACAAACCATTTGAAGTTTGTATGGGAATTACTATGGTAAAACCAAGATGTTTGTTCATGTCTATCTAATAATTCACCATATCGGTCTGCTTCAAAAGCTTTCAACTTTACTTGTAAGAAATTTTCCCAGCTACAACTCAACTCAAGACCACTTTTTGATTAAATGCAAGGATCGAAAGTTATTAATGGTTCAATGGACTGATGTCTTATGATCATGCTCAATCAACTGCTCAGCAGGCAACATTGGTGTTTCTCGGGCGTTGAATAGGACACAAAAATTATGGCTACTATGTCACACTGCAAAATACAGTGTTGCCTACAGAGCAGCTGCTTGATCGGGTACACGACGTTAGGCATACGGACGTTAGGCATACGGTCGTTAGGCATACGGACGTTAGGCATAATGTACGATAGGCATAAAGGACGTTAGGCATAATGGACGTTAGGCATAATGGACGTTAGGCATAATGGACGTTAGGCATAATGGACGTTAGGCATAATGGACGTTAGGCATAATGGACGTTAGGCATAATCTACCCGATGAATTTCAGAAGGATGATAATGGGAACCGTCTATTGATTGTTGACTTCGGTGACAATAATGAAAGAGCCTTAATTTTTGGAACTCATGAAAACTTGCGACGTCTTGGACAGGCAAAGTGTTGGGTTACAGATGGTACGTTTGCCACAGTTCCTTGTTTGTTTCGGCAACTCGTCACTGTTCATGAAAGTATCGCTCCCTCACATCAGCAGACGGTTCCGCTAGTTTTCATTCTGATGACAACAAAAACAGAATCGTTGTATCGAAAAGTATAGCAGCAGCTGGTATGTTTTTTTTTGTTATTGAATGAAAAACCACAGAATTCACCATTCTTCATTTCATGAGCTGTTCTTTTGCATCATATTTTATTCAACCTTAGCTGTTTTTTGTTATTGAATGAAAAATCACAGAATTCACCATTCTTTATTTCATGAGCTGTTCTTTGAGGAAAATCTTTTCTTCTTTGACAATTGTAATATGTGTGTGTATATTACATCAAATGTGTGATTTTTTTTATTTCTAGATGCGATTGATTTCAAGTTATAGTTCAAAACTATGCTGAGTTTTCATTGCCAGATTACTTAACCGCTATCGCTACTAATCTTGGAGCTAAGTAAATATGTAGCTACGTCACTTATGATATGATAAATAATAGATTCCAAACTGTGCTTATTAAAGAAACCTAGACTAACATTTGAAAGGGGCGGAAGAGCCAAAATGTAAACAAACCATATTTTGCCACATATAGAGAGAATAGTTCACAAACTACTCGATAAACACGAAAAAGTAGAAGAAAATATCACTTCAAATCATCAAAAACGTTTCTTCTTACATGGCGTATTTCAAACTTTCAACTCTAAGATGCATCTGGTTGTTACGCCTTGGACCAGAACTACGAATTATATCGTTTTATTATGCCAAACGTATTGAGTCTGTAGTATCTAGTCACGCCCGATTCATTTGAAACGCATCCGATTGATATTTCACGTGTAAACAACGAACAAAAAGAAGACCAAAAAATCTCCGGGCGTAATTCCACTCTCACAAAATTTGCGAACGAAGAGCCAAGGCGGAACAACAAACAAAAAATCCCGATGGTGTACTTCCACGGCGTATCACCAGTGTTGGCAGTTCAAAGGGTGGAAGATCCGGGGGCTAACAACATGTATGAAATTATCAGGGCGTATGATGTTTTCTTCTCGATTTCACGACAAAGAAAACTTTTTTTGAGTTTTTAGTGATGCATGATGATAGATTACACTATTAACTATATGTCAAGCTTATAAAATCATCCAGAAAATGGAAAGTCGTGAAATAGGATTAATTTTTAGGTCATCAAAATTCAGAAGCGATTTTCTCGATATGGTCATTTTGGAATTACGCCCTTTTCAAATGTTAGTCTAGAAACTATGTTTGTTTAACTTGTATCATTTTTTATTCAACGCTTAGCCTAATTTAAGCATTGTTTACCATGCTCGAAACAGGTTTCTAGAGTTGCACAGCAGCAAGGTATTTTATGCCTAACGTCCATTATGCCTAACGTATATTATGCCTAACGTCCATTATGCCTAATGACTTTATGCCTAACGTCCATTATGCCTAATGACTTTATGCCTAACGTCCATTATGCCTAGCGTCCGTATGCCTAACGTCTGTATGCCTAACGTATTTATGCCTAATGGGGTACACTCTGCTTGATCATGTCATAAGTTTACCACCTCTTAAATAATTAATAACTATTTCCTGTCTCGTTTTACATAGAAAAGAGCTTTGTAGCTGTGAAAATTTTCTATAAGAATAGCTATCAAGCTGTTTTGCAGCTCAATATAGAAAAAGACTAGAAGGCAATGAACAAAAAGTTGAGATTTCCCATAGTAATTTACATGTAAACTTCAAATGATTTGTACGAAGTCTGTTTCTAACCAAATGAGTTGTAACTTTTGGAAGCTAATCACGACCCGATTTGAAACCATTTAAGCACTGTGGAGCGAAAAAGTCAAATTTTGCATCAGTCTACTGTAGTACATATTCACTAAATGAAGTCTTAGAAAGTTGCCGTATTCGGCGAAGTGGTTCAGTATGTAAAATGTTGTAATTTGAGATGGCTGAGATGGTGCCGTAGTCTATATTTGCAAAATGAAGCTCTAGAGAGGTGCCGTCTTTGGCAAAGTTGTTCAATTTATGACATTCTGACTAATTCCAGATCGAACCTTAAAAAATATTTTAAGGAAATTTACGTATTATGGTCAATCTAAGCAGCATCCGCTCTTAAAATTTATCAGATTTTCCTTCAAAGTTTTCCATTTTAGAAATAGCTGTAAAAATATTCCTTAGGCGGAGATTATCACAAAAACAACAAAAAAGACATCTCAAATCGATAATTTAGGAAACTTTAGCGCAATTTTAGCATGCTTGGGTCAGGGTGGGGTGTCCCACAAAGTATAAGCATAGTGTATTATTGTTATAAAACAACGTTATTTAATGAACTCAAATTTTTATTTCATATGTATATTTTCTATAGTATTCTCTTTCAATTGGATGAAAATAATGCGCATTTACTTTAATCGTATGTAATCGTATGCCAAGAGGCGAACTTTTGATTTGACGCTGCCCATGAGCTTCAGCCAAGGGGTAGGTCATGCCGAACACCAATCTTAGATCATCTTTTTTTTTTAGTGTACCGCAGTTGTGCCGGTCATAGAACAAGCTGCAATTGTTTGTAAACTACCCATACCGGCAACCCGGTATTTCTGACACCTTAAATGTTTTAGTTTGAAATCGCAAGGATAAATTGGTCTAGCGACATTTCGGATTTAAATCTATAAATGAACCGAGAAGTGAACTGCTGGTCTGAGTCCCTCTGGTATATTTAATTAGAGGATGTTCCTGAATATACAGCCAAACAGCACGTAATGCTGTGAACAACTTCAGTGACCAGCAGTGTTCCCATTTTATTTACAACAATCCAATGCCTACGATATTGTGCCGAAGGTGTGCCGATGGATGTGTCCAAGCTGTGCTCCAATGTGCTGAGTGACTTACCCCTTGGCACAGATTCCTTGGCGATAATTTTGACAAGTTTTGTTCAGTCTTTTTCAAATTCATTGATTGAATTCGCTACTTAGAAGTGTTTCCGTAGATATCCCTTGGAAAGGGTCCAAAAAATTTAGACTGATCGGGCCTCCGGACAGTTCTGAGGGTTCATCTCTTTTGGCACGTTTTGTACATTGTTTGCTTTGTACCAAGCTACCGTGTCTTTCAAGTAGTGCATCATGTTGACGGATCATGGGCTACAGACGCCAATTTAAAACTGCTCTCCTTCGTCACGAATGGCTTTGAAAACTTGCCACACTCACAAATCGCTTACCAAACCATGGCCTTCTTATCAAATTTTTCGGTAAAAATTTACTTATCAGCATCGTAAACTTCCTAACCGTCGCGGACTGTGTATTATTTGTCTCCCAAAAGCGTCCGTTTCGGCTTCTTCAACTTTTTTAGCCCGTTTATTGCCTTAACACGTTGGACGTTACTCTTCGATGTTCTCAGTTTTTTGGCCAAATCTCGAACAGAGGCTTATTGACGAAAGTTTGGTCATTTATGGTCTTCTTTTCGGTCCACCGGTCCTGGTTTACGACCAGATTTCGATGTGTCCTTGAAGGTAATTGCTTTACTGCACTTCCAGATGGCGGTTTGGACTGCTCCGATACTTACTTTCTCTATTTTCACCAACTTCCTAACAGATAGGTTGGGAATAGTGCACCACCCGCATAGAATAATACCATTTCTAGAACACTTCAAACTTCACTGACATTTTACTAGCTACGTTAACTTTATACAAATTAGTTTCGTTATAGTTTATGGAATGTAATAAACATTAAAAAAACACTTCTTTCTACTGTTACTGTTCATAGTATGTTCCAGCTAATTTTAAAAAGTACAACGTTTACGTGTTTCGATTATGGTTGATTTATGTTTTTACAATTGGTACAAACAGAAGAAAACGATTTTGTTTGAAACGGTGCTCGTGAGTTCATTGTGTTGTTTTGTTGTGTTAATTGATTTTTAAAACCTTACATGGAAAGCCTATTTTAACGGCGAGAAAAATTAATTTCATAAGTAATATTAGCTTAAAGTATAAAGTATTTGTTAAAAGCGCATGCCTTTTCTACACAAATATTTAGGGCCTTTGACAATTCCAGCCATCATGACTAACAGCGGTCTACATGTGAAGGAGATTTTGATTCTTCTGGCTCACATCAACCAAAAGGAAATCGATGCAGGTTCACTTTGCCGGGGTATGCACTTTGCGCATACAAACTTGTTGAGCAATAAGTAAACAACAACACACATCGATGAACAGCTGATAAACTTCATTGCAGTAGAAATGGCGATGAGTTGAAAGTGTGCATATACTTGCTGGGACACCATATAATGCGTGATAATATTTGCACCATCGTACACATAAGGTTCCCGTTTCACCTGTGCATACAATGCCTTGGTTTTCTTTGCATGCACGTAACCTATAGCTCATACCGTAGTAGGCTGTGTATAAAAGAAAATGATTTACTTAGTTTGACAGTTGCACCATGACGAAGTGGCAGCGTATTCGTGATTTGTCCCACGCGCAAATGTCGCAAAAAGACATTTTAATCGCCGTGGGAGTGTCCCGGTGGACCGTCAAAAGGGTTTTAGATCGAGAAAAGAAAGGACAACTATCCGCGAAGGTGGCCACAGGTCGTCCGAGGTCAGCTCGGGTTCCGAGGGTTATCGCTGCTATCAAAAGAAAGATTCGGGTGAATCCAGTGCGTTTAATAAGGAAAATGGCAAAGGAACACGGGATCAGTGACTTTACGGCACGGAAGATCGTAAAGGAAGATTGCGGGGCGAAGTCGAGGCCACGGAAAAAAAAACTCACATGATGACCAACCGCATCCGGGAGCTACGAGTCGAACGATGCAAGAAAATCTTGAACTTCCTTAAGCGAAAAAATCCGGTAATCCTGTTCACCGACGAGAGCATGTTTACCGTCGATCCCGTATAAAATTCCAGAACCGACCGGTATATTAGTTCTCTTCCGGTAAAAGACGTGGCCGACGAGCACAAGAACGTGTATCTGACCAAGCATCCTGGTAGCGTTATGGTGTTTGGATTGGTGGCTTTCGATGGCAAAAAATGGACCCGGTGTTCATTCCAGAAGGCGACAAGGTCAACACGGAGGTCTACATCGGGATTTTAAGTAAGTATGTTCTTCCGTGATTCAACAAGATGGGGCTCCGGGCCACACCTCGAACCGCACTCAGAAGTGATTGTAGGAACATCTTCCGTTCTGGGGGAAGGATATGTGGCCGCCATCCAGCCCCGATCTTAATCCGCTGGATTACTCAATATGGCCTGTTCTAAATGCCACCCGAGTACAGCAAGTCTCAGACAAACATAGACCCGTATCTAGAGAGAAATGGATCCAGACTACATTATTAGAACCTGCCGTGCATTCCGGAAGCGTGTGGAGGCCGTAATTGCAGCAAGTGGAAACTCGATCGATGATTAACATAGTTTAAGACTCTGTGAAAAATCCCTCCTTTGAATAAATAAAAAAAAAAAAACTCGAAGACGAAATTTTTGAAATTTTTTTAATTTTGACATTGCTCAATGGTGCAAACATTATCACGCATACGGTATGACCCAAAACTTATACCGTGATTGAAATAAGTTCGAAAAGCTGAGTTATTTTCAAGAATCTCTACTTCATTGACTGCAGTGTATTTTCGTTTGCAAACTAGTGCCACCCAGTTGCCAATTTATTGCCAAAATTATCGTGTTTGAAATAGGCCTTTAACTTATTAAGTACTGGAAACATTACATGTTGTGCTAAAATTCGCTCTAACAAGAGAGGTAACATGCGGGTTGTGCTAAGTGTGACAGAAACTATATTATAACCGTATTTCCACCTGAAACTAGAATGAAAAAACTATAACCACAGACAAATAGACGTATCTCTTTCCCCTCAGTCGGCGTAAACACATGTAGCATTCTATTTAATTGTGATTAGTTTCGTTAGTTCCCTCACCACAGCTTGTAAGCAACAATGTTTGAGACTTGGCATGCAAGCAAGAAATATCGTTAGTGAGTTCCGTGACGATATTTTTAAAGAAAATATATTTTGAGTTACGTCAATTTGTCTCTGCTTTAATGGTCGCTATGTTTGTTCAAATGCTAATTGCTTAATATCCTCGAAAAACGAAGGCATGATTTTGAATGTTATCAATTAATTACTCTCTACAAATCGGCTACCTCAACTGTCACCTAGAATGGTACTGCCAATAACTTGATTCATGCCCCCAAAAAATAACCCAAGACCAGTGAATCGGACCTCACGACAACGTCACACATAATCCATCTGTTGTGCCTACTGCAATATCTCAATCCTGACTCCTTGAAGAGACCTGTCCTAATCAAACATAGTTTGCTTCTGGCGTTACAGCCCGATGATGGAAACCTCCTCGACTTCATCAATCATGCCACGCGACACTCGACACGACGATGACAATCGGATGTTGCTAATATCTTAATTCATTTGCGGAGACAAAGAAAGACCTTGAAAAAACTATCCAACGCCTCAGTAAGCTCGATCAGCTCACGAACCATCGGAAAAAGGCTGCTTCAATCCCAGCCTAGCGCACAAGCCTGCCAACTCCTTACCAACCACGCTGCCGTACCATCCATCCGCTGCCTACCTCTGACTTGGCAAATTGGGGACATGATCATTAAAATAGAGAGTCTGAATAAAAACATTCATCAGCCTGGTAGGCGAGTTGAGGAAAAGAATGGTCGCGATTATAATAAAAATGTTTTTTGTTCAACGTGACCATCCATGTTTTGTCACGTTTGTACACACTGTTTTTCCCATTTTTGTTTGCCCGATCGATGATTGATGTCCGCGCCGCGCAGCAGCGCCTTAGCAGCACCGTGAGCGATTGAACTGCAGAAAGGCAAATTCAGCCAAGACGCTAATGTTTCGAATGTAAAACACAAGTCACACAAAAGTCCATCCCCGAAGGCAGAAGGCGGCAACGACAACGGTGACCGGCAAAACAAGATCGGGGCGTATATAGAGCAAGGCCAAGTCTTGCTCTAAGTTGCGGCGGTGGCGGCGGTGGTGGCCGGTCAAAGTTGGAGAGACTCCTTCACCGAACAAGAACAGTCAGTCAGTGATAGAATCTCGAGAGGACCACAGCCAGTGGCCAAAGGCGAAAAGCTCTCAAACTAGAGCGCAGAGCCCAAACGGACATTAGCTAGCCTGTTGGTGGGTAGGAGGCGATTGCTCACCAGCTCAGACCCAGAGTGACATTGTTCTGACTGACACAATGGCAAATGGCGAGAGGGTGGCACGGCGCGCGTATATGCAAAGTGACTCCGCACCGAGAGGGGTTGATGCTTTGAAGTTTGAAGTTTTATGTCCACCTCACGACTGCCGTGTTCGATTTCGTAACGATTTGTCATTAAAATTGGCGTTTCTCATTATGCAGCAGTCGGCTGCTGGTCGTCCGTACCTCCTTGGCTAGTGTGGTTGAGTCAGTGTTTGTTCTATATTTCCAGAAGGCTCTCAGTGCCCTAGATTTGTATCGCTTCGCTGTCAATCTGAATAAAATTTGCGTATGAGTTTTATGTTGCGTGAGGTTCTTTGTGATGTGTGATCTTTGACTTAAGTGAAGACTGCCCGGTCAATTATGGCCAACTGGTATTTGTGATTCAAATGAGTAGCTGGAAACCGTTGCAATGACTTAATTTTTTTTTTTGAATATTTTGAACGTTCATTCAGGTTATTCGTTTCCTTGCAAAGGGATTTATTTAGAAAGTGGAAAGACTACGCGGCTAATTGGTACAGTGTAGAGTAAACCGCTGTGGGGGAAACGCATTGCGTATTTGGTTTAAGGTAATTGGCTAACATTTTAACAACTTTCAGATACTGAAGGCAAGAGTAGTGGCGCCTTTTGGAAAATTGTTTAACATGATGTCTTCTCTCATTTTCTATTGATAGCTTCAGTTTTAAATGCACGTTTTTTACCCACTGATGCACCAAGAAAAACTTCTTGATTACGTGATAATGTTGTTTGATGAAGGCGTTTGGTCAATGCTCATTATTCAAAGAAAAAAATAGGAAGTTTAACCGTCGTGAAAAAATCTCTCTCGTGTAATTTTGAGCTAAACTTGGCATACACAATTATGTAAATTAACACGAATTATTGCTAGCGTCATCCGCGCTGAAATTATCATCAAATTATCGAACGGTTTAGGATTATAAAAACTAGACGAAGCTTCTTTCATAGAATTTAGAATTTTCAAACAGAGCTTTGTTTTTTTTTTAATTTGTTTGTTTATTTATTTCCACAACCTCATCTAACTTTACTGTCTTAATTAGGAATACGATTGAGAAAAGCTTTTATGGGTAAACCTTACATAAGGGTCATTCAAAAAAGCTAAGAAAAAAAAAACATTTTTTCATATCATCATACAATTCCACTGAACATACATTTAACATTAAATCTAATCTAATCTAATCTAATCTAATCCAACACTAACACACCCAGTTTTTGAAAGCATCCTGGAAAATGATACATATACCTACATCATTTTTCTTGTCTATTTGATATATTTTCACATCGAAGATGCGTCACACATATCAAAACGGCCAGGCCTACTGTGCAGCATTTAGGGGGCAAGATGATTCATAAAACATCGGGTCTGTTTAAACCGAAGATTTAAACACGATGCTTCAGAATCCAATAAATGGATGTAACGTGGACATCTCGTACCGTACGTTCCAATTTTGGTAATTATATGATTAGTTGGTCGTTGGAAGCATCAAAGCTAGAAAGGTTCAGTGATGCTCCATTTTCTTCTGACGGTTGGGGCATGAGCACTAACTCTTGTCCTAGCATTTTATGACTTATGGCTTTAGCACCATTACTCACTTTCTGAAAAGTGAAGAGGGAAAGTAAAAGGATAAGGACAAAGGGAAAAGGATAATGTAAAATCTATGAACATAAACAATATTTTTGATTTGAAATATACAATATAGAAATGCATAACGGCGGTGGTCACTACCCGGGTCTTGCCACTATTATCAAGTCATAAAAAGTAACAAGGACTAAAATGTGATCCTTTGATAACTGGAAAATCCTGATTCCCTAGATTGACTAGGGTTTGGTGGTAGATCTTATGCTAGTAACGCACCACAAAAAGGTGATCTCCCAATTATAGTTACGGACTCCTGATGACTTTTTACCGAAGTTACGCATTTTTTTTATCTCCAATAGTTCTTGTTTCATAGGTACTATCGGTCTTCAAATAATCATTAACTTTTTAAACTTCAATTTCTTGCAATTGATTGGGATCAGGCGGTATACCTAGAATGCTGATACGAAGGTTTACTCAACGGTACTATTGGCCTCTGGGTCAAGAAAACGTGAACACAACCGGGAAAGCATAAGCAACAAATAGTCGTTGGGAATTTGAACCGGAATGTTTAATCTCCTCACACGCGGAACTGATGTCTTCCTTCACCATACACTGTGATTGTAGCTCACCCTCCTTTTAACTTAGGATCGGGCCGAGCAACACTTGATCAATTGATCACCAGATCGAACAGTTGTAATCGAGACTTCTTTTGAACGTCTTCAAACAATTGCACTAAACAATGGCAAGTATCTAGCTAAACACGGCAAGTACACGGTGGACACTGACATCTATAGTCTGTATCAGTTAGTATTTGGCCGTTACTTTTTAATTACTGTAGCGTTGTCGCAGCAAGAAACTATTGGCAGCGTTTTGATCCGCAAGGATTGTTTATTTAGTAGTGAAAATTTCATCAGGATTCATATACTTATTCAAAAGTTATCGAAGATGGAACGTGACAGACGTGAACAAATTCTGCACACTCACGTGCAAAATCCAACGTGGTCAGGAGGAATGATTGCAAAGGCTCTCAAATTTTCAAAATCGACTGTAAATACCTTGCTTAATCGTTACCGTGAAACACTGACGTTGGCTCGTGCAAAACAAAACAAACGTAGAAGAACCGTGCAAGGAAGCTGTACGAGCAAGTTTTGACCATGTATAACGGATGTATTTTGATGGACGATGAAACTTACGTAAAAATGGACTTTGGACAAATCCCGGGCCAAAAATTTAACTTTGCTAAACGTAAGGGGGATGCTCCAGATAAATTCAAATTTGTCTTTGCAGATAAATTCGCTCGCAAGTTGATGAGTTGGCAAGGCATCCGCAGTTGCGGAAAAAAAAAAGGTTTTCATCACTGGAGCGACTATGAATGGACAACTTTACCAGGAGGAGTGTCTCCAGAACATAATTTTGCCGTTCATTCAATCACACGAAGGTCCCGTAAAGTTCTGACCTGACTTAGCCAGCTACCATTACAGCCGCGATGTCATAGAATGGTATAAACAGAATTATGTCGATTTTATTTAGAAAAGCATCAATCCACCAAATTGTCCAGACTTTCGTCCCATTGAAAAATTTTGGGCAATTATAAAGCGCAAATTGAAGAAATGTGACAAAACAATCAAAACACCATCTGATTTGGAGAAGTGGTGAAAATCATTTACTTTCATTTCGTGCATTCATTTACATTCATTTGCCTCTAACTTTTTTCATCAACAAAATTCCGTAAAATAGTGTTTGAAACTTTCGTAGGCTTGTTAGCTACATCTTTTGTGAACAACTCTAATCTGTATCTCTTATGCATGATGAATCAGAGTGATTAGAATCCACCATTGTTTTTCAGTGAATGTAAATTGCATTCACTGAAAAACAATAACATGTTCTGCCAGCTCTATTTCATCATGCATTAGAGATTCATATTTTAGTTATTAACAAAAATTGTAGTTAATATCAAAAGCTAAAAAACCTACATACATCATTTAACGGTATTCTGTTGATGACAAAAAATAGAGGCAAATGAATGTAAATGAATGCACGAAATAAATGTAAATGATTTTCCATCCCTGCTGCTGTGCAAGACATGATGAGAGGTATTCCGCGAAAAATTCGAAAATTCATCCGAAAAGCTGACAAATAATTTGTGTTGCATTCTTCCATTAAAGCTAAATAAAAAACCTACCAAATGATACCTTTAGCATTTTTGTACTTTATTTCCCCTTGGAGAAATGACCTTTTTTTGTGCGGCCAAATTCTAAATGGCACAGACTTTACCAACAAGAGAATCTTTCGGATCGTTTGAACTAGACCGTTTTTCCGTATCCTGATTACATTGTACGGACTTCTATTAATCACTAAAATGATACATAATCATCTAGGCTCACAGCTCTCAGCTGCGCGGGCTCGACTTCGGATCGGTTGTTTGCATGCGTAAGATGTACGATCGGGATCGAAATGAATGATGTATAGAATCAATAGGTAGGTAATTGTATATAAGCTAAAGACCCTGTATTGTTCCTTAGTTTGCTCTACATGGGGGTATGTAGTTGTAGTCAGCGATCCTTACTATGAGAACAGCATACAACATGTACATAGAAGCTATTGTACAAAAGTTTGTACGCTTTGCTCTTCGACGATTACCTTGGAATGATTCGTTCCGGAGATTTCCTAAATATGAAGATCATTGTAAATTAATTAATCTTGATCTTCTGTTACCATGTCTTCGACTTTCATACTATCAGCGCTAGCTGGCGTTGCAGCTGCAGCTCCGACATAATCTGCGTGACTGTTCTGCTGACAACATCCCAAGTGACCTCCTCTCGAAACACATCATCGACGACATTCTTCACGCTAAGGACGGGCATCTCCCTTCACACTGTCTCGAACCTTGGACAGTCGAAGACCACATGCTCCGGCGTTTCGTTCACATTTCCACTCTCCAATCAGAGAGGTGACGTTTCGTGTCCGAACCGATGCAGGCACTTCTGGAAGCAACCGTGACCAGAGAGAAACTGCGTCAGGTGGAAGTTGATTTCTCCATGCTTCCTGTTCACCCAGATCGAAAAAATTACCGCCGAGTCCCATTCCTGTTGCCACTTAGCCATCGACTCCGTTCTCTCGCTTCTCTCCGCCTGTAGCACTCGCTGTGCTCCACCAGGGTGATGCCGATAGGGATCACTCCAGCAATAACGCTCACGACTCGCATGACAATGAGTCGGAACGTACTGCTTAGTTTCTTTCAGTTCTGTTTCGTTTCTAGCGCTGCAACCCGACGACACACTGGTCAGAAGACGCCTCTTGCTACTGCTTGGACGAGAGTTGTTCAGCATGATTCGCCGCCTTCTCACAGGCATATTCGGCGTAGCTGTTCAAGTTTAGCCGGTCATCGATCATGACTCTCAGATACTTAAGCACGCACATTGAGACTGTGGTGTGCTCCCCGACGGGGATTTCAGCCCGCTGCACTACATTGCAGTTACTGACCAATAGCTATCTGTATCTTTGCTCCTTGCATCCATTTGGAAACCATGTCGGTCGCCTCGGTCGCCAACCTTGGGGCAGCTTGAGTGTCAGCACGTCGTTGTACATCCCGTTCCAGAGCGCTGGACCAACGATGAGCCCTATGGAATTCTCGCCGTGATCCTAATCGATCTCTGTCTGTCTTTTAGACCTGAACCCGGTTCTGAAAGTAACTCCTCAGGATCGTGTACAGGTAGTCAGGGAGCATCATTCGGTGATGGCCTCCCAAATGGCGCTCTTGAATGCGTTCTTGACGCCGATCGTTATCACTGCGTAATATCGATCTCCTCTCCGCTTTTGTTTGGACGCCTTTTTGGCTCTCTAGACCACTGTCCGAATTGCATCTATCGTTGATCTCCTTTTCCGGACTCAGAACTGCCTCTCCAACAATCCGTGCTGACTCTCCAGTCATTTAGTCAGTCTGTTGAAGATGATCCTCTCCGAGAGCTTTCCGAGTATATCCAGCAGGTATATAGGCCTATACAATGCTGGATCTCCCGGTGGTTTTCCTGGCATCGGCAGCAACACTGGCTTCTGTATCTTCCATCTTAGTGGGAAGTGACCCTCGTCCAGGCATTTCTGCAGCACCATCCTGAACATGTCCGGGGACGCCTGCATCGCCGCTTTCAACGCCACGTTGGGCATTCAATCCAGACCTGGAGTTTTCTTTGTCTTCAACCATTTCGCCACTGCTACCAGTTCTTCGTCGGAGACTTGTTCGGTGTTGTCTCGGTGTAGGTGGCCACGTTTTTGGATCATGCTTCGGGAAATGTTCCTCCACGATGACTTTAAACTTGTCTGGACACATTTCACACACGTCGATCGTCCTCTGATCAGGACTCAGTATGCAACACTCCATTTGAGTTGAGCTAAATTAGCGTGAAGCATTACAGATGTGAAAGGAAATCCTGACACAGCAAGCAGTGCTGGATAAATGAGGGAAAAAACGGATGGTATAAATATGAGCTACCTAAACTTGTTGAAGACATTCTTGTAACGAACTTTGGAAGCGACGGATAGCAGCAGCAGCAGCAGCAGCAGTAACAACAACAGCAGCAGCAGCAGTAACAACAATAGTAGCAGCAGCAGAAATGGAAGCGGAGCAGCCGAGATTCGTGTAGCCGTGACCGAGGCTGGAATCCTCGGTCCGGTCACGACACAATCCTTCCTGTCTTCAGCGGTTCTTGCACTTTGAACGCAGCTTCTGGCTCTGAGACAACCAGCGTGGAGGGTGCTAAGTGCCTCGTTCTACCAGTAAACTGGGCGCTGGCTGTTCTAGTCTAGTCTAGTCTAGTCTACACATACACAGCCAGTACTTGAAAGAATCCTGGAAAATGATACATCTATCATTTTTCTTGTCATTATTAATGCCTGCTGCACATCAAGGATGTGAAACAAACAATAAAGCGGCCAGGCCTACTGTGTAGCGTTCCAGTAAACTGGGCGCTGGCTGTTCTTTGGCTCAAATTTCCTCGGAATGGTCGTGTCACATTCCCTCAATAACTTTTCTGTCAACTCGTCCGTGTTCATGAAGTGCCTCAACCAAGATATCCTTGTCGAAAGCCTTCGTGTTCCATTTTCGCTCGCATTTTTTCGACCTCCGTACTGCCACAGTATTCCGTTTACCGTTGCTGTACTGGATCGCCTGATGGTTGCTATGGGTATACTGACTTGGCACAAACCATTTGGAGTTTATATGGCAATAACTATGGGAAAACTTATGTTTTTGTTCATATCTATCTAACAATGCACCACATCACTATGCTTTTAAAAATAATAGCAGTGATTGTAGCAAATTTTCTCAGCTACAACTTGTTGAAAACCACTTTTCAATCAAATGTAAGGAACAAAGGCAACATTGGTGCGAATGTTTCTGGTGCGAATAATAGAGCACAAATATCATGGCTACTATGTCACACTGCAGAATACAGTGTTGCCCACAGAACAGCTGCTTGGTCATGCCATAAGATTATTAATCTCTTGAACAATTAATAACAATTTAATTTGATATTTGGCTGAAAAACTATATCGGGCAAAGTTGTAGCTTAGAATATTTCCCGTAAGAATAGTTATAGAAATTTTCGAAAAAGCAATATGGAAAATTGGTAGAAGACAATGAACAAAAAGTTTGGTTTTCCCATAGTAATTTCCATATTAACTTCAAATGGTTTGTGCCAAGTCAGTTTCTTACCAAATGAGTTTAAATTTTGGGAGGCTAATCAGGACCTGATTTGAAACCATTTGAGCACTGTGGAGCGAAAATTTCAAATTTTGCATCAGTCTATTGGACAGCCTAACTTCCAGCTTTACCGGAGCTTCCAGTAGGTTGCACCCACTTGCGTTGGTACATCTGCTTCCCCACTTCACTGCCCAAGCAATTGAAGTCTCCTCCGATGACTACCGGTTTTCGCTCGATCAGCCCACCGGTTATTCCATCCAACATCTGCTGGAACTGATCCATCGTCCATCTAGGGGGTGCGTAGCAACTACATATGAAGATTCCGTTAATTTTGACCATGCGCTCGCAACCACTTCTTGAATGCAGTATCAGCCCATAACTTGCATAGCAGCCATCCTGCTCACTACCGTTATTGGGAGGAAATCGATACGGTTCCGCAGTGATTACAACGTCGCACTTTGTTTCCGTTGTAGACTGCCACAAAAGTTGCTGCAAAGTGTCGCAATTTGGGGGCATTTAAAGCCTCCCGGCATATGGTCGTTTCCGTCGACCTTGCAGAGCATGCACCTCGGTTGCTTCATGCAGTTACTTGCGACGTGACCCTTCTCTCCACATTTTCTGCACATATCAGATCTGTCAGAGCGTTTGTAGTTCCTCACCTGGTGACCGAAGCCCATGCACTAGGAGCATCTCACCAATTGATGGGTAACCCGAGGGGCAGTTTTCAGCGAACACACTCACCACCAAACTTTGACTTGGCGTGTCTCCTACAGTTTGTTGGCTGTGGCCGTCGAAAGCCGATCGATGCTGTCTGCATGCCACCGTACATCTTCCTTATCCGGATCGTCATCGATGCATCCCAAGATTTCTTTATTCCATCAGCACACCCCTTAGCTGGTCCACTGTTGTGATCTCATCCAGATTCCTGCACTCGACCACCGTTTCCTGGGATAGAGCTGTTAGTCTTTTAGACGAGCTCCTTGAAGGCTGAACTATTGACCATCGGATCTTTTTTTTTTAGCTCGAAGAGCATCTCGCCTTTCTGGGTGCGCCAGGTTTTCTCTATGTTCCCCCCTAGTTCCTTCAGTTGCGGTTTGGCTCTCACTTTCCGGAAGAGATCTGCGTACGTCATTCAGCCCTTTACTTCGACAATCAGAGCATCGTCCATACTTCTCTTCCAACGAGACCTGAGATTCTCCCCCTTTTGCTCTCCTTCCTTCTTCACTTTCTTTTCCTTCCGTTTTTTTACATTTCTCCTTCTGCTTCTCGACGGTGCGGTTCATCCACTGCCTTCTCCTTGCTCTTTGTTGCCTTCTTGATAATTCTTGGATTTCTTCTGCTCCTCTTGGTGTATCCCGTTTTCTTTTCTACGAGCGTGGATTTCGGGGTCCCTTCGGCGTCTCCACTGTTGCCTTCCGCTTGACCTCCCGAAAAGAAATTTCAGCAGTCTTGGCTCTCGTCCTCAGCGTATTATGTTGTTCGGTAGCAGTTACGGCGGATTTAATACCCGTCACTAGTACATTGATCCTAGTGTGTACGTTGTTTTTACCCTTTATGAACTCGTAGAGTTCGTTGAGCCACTTACTGATCTCCGCCATGTTGGTCCTTTCATGCTGCAGTCCTTCTTGGGGTGTGCTATTGCTGGATTTCGGTGTGAACATTTGGCTTAGCACAAGACCTAGTTCTCCTTGGAGTCCCAAGTAATATTGTAAGTTTTAGTGAGGTTTTAAAGCACGTAAAACCCAAATTGTTACTTGGGGCACTTGCTGCTCTCCTTGAGGCTTGTTACTGCTGGGACTCGCTGTGGCCAGGAGGTTTGACTCTGATGATCTCTGCAAGAACCACTCCTTGCGATCAAGTTCACTCCTCCGTTTTCACAGTCTGGCGTCTTGCCGTCGTCCTTCATAATTTTTTTTTATAATTGCTTTATTTGTACAGGCTCAATCGAATAAACTTTACAGAGCCGAGTTATCCTTTGCGTTATACATTATTACTGTCTTAAATTTAAAGTTAAAGGAACTGGACCGAGTACTCGCGGTTGTCTCGAGGTTAGTGAAGATTTACAATTTTTTGGATGGGAAAAGGGAAGAAGGAGGTTTGAAATTGTGGTTTACGATACAACTATTTAATTAATCCTAAAGCATGAAATTATTTCTATTCAAATTCATCTTGAAAAATCCTTCATATTTGTTTACTGTTTTTCTCGATTCTGTTTGGTTCCTCCTTTTGGGCTGTTATCTCCACTCGTTGTATGCAGTCGTCTATCGTAATCCCAGGGAGGGAGGCCACGTGTTCAGAGCACGATCAGGGTAAGTCAGGGATGTTACATCTGAGCCTACTACCCACTTACTTTGGTGACGAGTTTTGAATGTACCCGGAGACCTGCCAAGGACCCTCTAGCCATTTCAAGAAAGTGTCACCCTTCTTTACTCAGGGAGCAGAATAGCACGACTGTCGGCCCTGTAGCGTGGTATCCAATCCATTGCGCCGTGTCGTGTCCAGTTTGCCGTAATTTGGATCTTACTGGCGTCGATCTTAATGCGAAAGTTAGCACTCCTGCGGGTTGACGAGGATTTCCTCTATGGTCGTGCTATGGTTATCGTGCCAGTGTTCGCGTCGCACCCCCACCCTTTGCTATTGTCAGAAGGATAACACTGTTCAGGCTCAGGGAATCAAGAAAATGCTATCTTCCGATGCTTAACGACGATGAAAATACTAGTAAACGGAAGCGTGATCAGTGTACAGTATGATCATGGATTATCATTTGTGTTACACATCATGATCAGCAACAAAAACGATAATTTACTGATATGATAACAATCACTTTGTAATGTATCTGGAAATCTAGGAACTTGCTGTCTTCGGAAAAGTTGTTCTAGAGGTCAAATACCCTACAATATGGATATTTTTGCAATCGGGAGGACACATAAATATATGTTGAAAATCAATGTAGGCCGCCATTTTGAAATCCGTTGGTTTCGAAAAAAACAACAGGTGAAAAACAGATAAATGCTGGCTTAGCAGCTCCTTCTCTGAAATCGATGGCCACCATCTTGGATTTCCAAATGGTGGTGGACATCAAATTTCGACAGTTTTTCTTAAATCGATGGCCACCATCTTGGATTTCCAAATGACAGCAAACATCGATTTTCGATCTCTATTCGTCATCATCATTCCGAAAATATCCATATTTTTGAGTATTTGATTAGCCTTGTCATGGGGAATTTTCAGTGACGACAGCTGATGATGATGATCAGAGATTATTGCTATTTCATATGATCATGATCTGTTACACAAATGATAATCGCATTATTGTTTCCTGAACTGTCTATTGTGATTTCTGGGTTTGTACTAATCACGAGTGTAATCAAAATGAGAATGTTATTATCTCTATCTAAATAGTTGGTTTTGATTTCCTGTTCAGGCTACCCCACGGGCAGGTGTGAGGTAGAAAAACATAGATACCAACAAGGTTGTAAATACTCACTTCAGCTAAAATAATGTTTTTCGGAATAATAAAACCAAAAGATGGTATGATGACATGGTTTACTTGTAACTTACAAGAAGAGGTTACACAGTATACGTCTGAAACATAAAACCTATAAATTTTGCTTTCTATGATTCACAATCTGCGATTTGCTGATCGCTGAGTGAGACATTCTTTGCAACCTCTTTTTGTATCTTACCAATTCAAAATATGATCATAGCATCTAATTATTTCATAATTTAAAAAAAAAACATTGTTTTACCTGAAATGAGTATTTGTAACCTTGGATACCAAGAATGAATTGGAGGGATTTTTGGCCAAAATGTTCTGATCGTTAAATATTCGCGATCAATTGCAAAGATTCGCTCATTTTTTTTTCCTTGCTGTTTTTTAGCGTCCTTGTGGTGGATTTTTTGCAGGAAAACAAATTCCACCAGCTGTAGTGGATCCCTATCCTATTGTTATCAAACACACTGACATCATTACATGTAGTAGGTTTGTAAAACAAACAGGAAATTGTTGTTTTATCCAGCGCAAACAAACACTTAATCAGTAGTTAGCTTGTAAATCATCAAACATCATGCCCATTATGAATTTGAAACCAACAAGTACCAATGTTATTTTCAAATGTGTAACATACAGGATGCAGATAATGCTCCCTTTCGAATGCTACAAAGACCGTTCAGAGTGATGCAACAACACAGCATCTCATAAAAATGAATTACATAGAATAATTTATGTCCCTACAGAGGAACTACATTTGCGAACCAGATTTCTTAGCAGAGTTCCTTTCCTTACCTCATCATCAGCGAGCGTACATTTCCAAGTTGTCCCCGGAGGGCAAAAGATGTATATATATGATGCAAAATAATTTCTTCAACTGTTTTGTCCTACTCCACCTTCCCACCACCCTTCAACAGCCAACGAAAAAAAAAATAGTACCTTCGTAAAACAAATCACTCCATCGGCTGATATTGTACATCACACAAGATGGCCAGAGTGCAGGGTACATTCATCTGAATAGATTTTGCATGGACCAGATTCCGTATAAAGACGGGCAGCCTCAGCCGCATCGTCGTCCCCTCGAGCCATAAATCGCCGAGATCCGAGCCAGGTGATTGTAAATAAAATGTTGTAGGTAGGTCGTCTGTCGGCAGAAGTACTTTGCGTGTTGCGATGCTACGAACTAGCGTCTACCAGTAGTGCGGATTTTAGTAGAACGAGGGAGAGACGGACGGCGACGGAAGGAAAACACCGGTAGCCATATGAGATGATGATAGACGGGTGCGCAGGCTGATGCTAGTTTTCCTCCTCCTTCATCATGCTCGTGGTGATTCAAATTAGCCTCAAATCAGACTCCGCTCCTGACGACCAGACCTATGGCTGCGGTTGTCCGCCGAGTTGTGATGGGAGAGGCCGTTTTCATGCCTTATGGGCTTTCGATGTCGTCGTCGTCGTCGTCGTCGTCAGTCGTTAGACAAAGTTGTCTTTACTCGATTTGGGGACGATCTAATATGCTTACGATTTGCAAATTGGTTACATTTTAGACTAACAAATCAGATTGCCATAATTTGGTTCGAGATGGTGTTTTTGATTGGAACGCAAGTAATTGGCTTTTAAGGATTGCGGATTACATTAGAAGAGTCGATGCAAATGACGCAAAACCACCGAGTGGTTGGTTGGTGATTACGGTTTATTATTCAAATCAGGTCGGTCGGTTGGTTGGCGTTGCAAATCCGATAAACAAACTGACCTCGAGTCGTTTGAACTACGTCAATATTGGAAGGTATCTCAAGTACACCCTCAGCCCAGCTGAATACCCTCAGGTAAAACTCAATAAATCTATTTTTCGGCAAAATCGCGGACCCTGAATAAATGCCTGGGTCTGCCCGCAAGTCAGTCACGGCTATAATCCAACCATTCCTTTAGCCATGAGTGCCGTAAAACATTCTTATGGTTTTCAACGAGCGCAACATGATTTTGACGCCTTCAACCATGGGCTTTCGTTCGGCAAATTTATCGCTCCGCGTATCTTACTTATCCAACAGCAACATGTCCGAAGCGAGAGCGAAAAAGTTTGACGTACTGTGAGAACCAGCTCATTCCGAGCTTAAGACCCGGCTGCTGACCATATCCAAAAATTCCCTCCCAACAACATAAAACAAAAATTCCAAGTCCAACCCTCCCCGTGCTCGGTTTGTTATGTTTTCTCATGTTTCGCGCATTAAAACTGCATTAATCAAGCTCGTAACAATATGTTTTCGGACTTAATTACCTAATTAGTTCTTCGGAAAACAAGAAAGGTAGAGATCACATTCGTCGTCGTACAGGCACACGCGTTAAGAGCAAACGCATGCCTCACGTATAGGACATACACATATGTTTAAAAACATTCATAGGATTAAAGGGGGGTGGTGGGGGAATGACTCCACCAGGGCAGCACTAAAGCCCAACGAACGTGAACGTCATGAAAATGGAATTAAGATCGACAGCGGCACAAATCACTGTTGACGGCCTGTACCATTGGGTTTAATGGTGGATTTTCGGTTATGGGTACACACATCAGATTTTAGTAGTGACTGCTATTTGTTGTCAGGATTACGGGTTCGAGTAAATTTGACAACAAATTATAGCATGAAATTCTCTCGATTATTGACGCGATCGAATGAATGTATCCTTGGTTGCTCCTTGCAATAAGGTAAAGAATAAGCACTTTCTTCGAAAAGAAAGAACTACGTGATTCATGGGACTCTTCACACCATTGACTAAATTTCATTCAAATAATTTGAGACGAGTCCACCATCACCGAGATTTAATAACAGTAATGCGAGTAACGTTAATTTATTTGAAAATATAAATAACAGCCTGCAAAAACACTGTTCCATTTCCAACTTCCTATGCTGTGATTGTCGGGTTACACTGAAGCAAGATGCATTATCTATTTTTCATAAGCCGTTAAAATTTCGGGAGAATGTCGATCGAGAGCTTGATCGTATGGTGGAGAGTGAAATTCTTGTTTCTGTTCGCTCATCCAAATGGGCAAGTCCCATTGTAGTCATCCCAAGAAAAGATGACTCAATTCGTATTTGTTTGGATGGAAAAGCTACGTTGAACCGTTTAATTTCAACCGAACATTATCCATTCCTTGAATGACGACATTTTAGGCAAGTTTGTCTCTATTCAAGATTTTGACGTAGAACTACGTCTTTGTCGACTATACTGGGGTGCAAATCAAAAAAAATATATGTGGTGAAGTAGTGTTAGGTTTTGAACGCTTGTAACTTTGTCATTTATAGATGAAATTAAAATCCAAATGCGCCAATCGATAGGATATTACTTAACGAACCTGAAAAAATATTTTTCCAATTTTTTCTGTAATAAAACTATTGAAAAATGTACAAATTATAATTTTATCGCTGTTTTCATGATACAAGCGATTTTCCCCAACCCAGTCATCATAATCGAGTACCACTAGGTTGCACGTCGTGCTGAAAAGATATAAAACAGCACTGCTTGTCGCGCTTGTGCTCATAACCGCTTCGGACGGCGTGGCGGTTGGTCCTGCAGTAAGCAGGAGCAAGTCAGTGGTTAAAGGAGATTTGGGTCCCGTTCAACTAAGGGGCTGTTCATTATCTACGAGGGGGGGATGGAGGTGGCAAGAATCCCAAAAAAATGTCGTCGTAGTTAATAAACAGCCCCTAATGCGAAACGTGGAAGAGTTATTTATGCAAAACACCCCCTCCCCCCCCCCCTCCCTATAACGACAACCTGGAAAAACATGGACTTTAACGATCACTTTTTTCCGGTAAATAATTGTTAAACAAACAACAATGTAGTAAAAAAAAAGTTGAATTCCGTTATTTTTTTACCCAACTACTCCCCAGAGAGCTTCGAATTTGAGAAAAAAAAATTGCTCACAATATTTTAATGTTATTCTGTGGGTGATTTACCACCAACTGACTGTAAAACATATCTGGTACCTCTATATATCCAATTAGATAACCATCCGAAGTCCATCCTTTTTTACATATTCAGCACAAAAGACACTTTCTGCCCCGCCACATTAATAAAAAAAATGGTGGGAAATCCTGTCAGGGGCGGGGCTTAGAAAGTATTTTTTGTGCAGAATATGTAAAGAACGAGGGGTGTCGGATGTTAACTCAAATTCATATACCGTGCATCATAGAGAAAGAAGCTCTATCTACTGTTTCCAATTGGGTTCTTTATGGGTATTCGTAATCTACATTAAACATGGAACCGAAATCCGAAATTTGATCAAAATTGGAGCACTGGAACAATTTTAAACAAGTGCGATTACATTAGAACATATCACCATCTTAGCGCCCCTCAGCGGGACTTTGTATGGGAGCGTCTGTTAGTTCAGTGTCAAACAGTGAAGTTAATAATTTGCTTTAAACTTTGATTTAAAAATCGAGATGAAAGTCTACGGCTTCGAAAAAAATATCGTTTTACTCAAAAAACAAAGCTCTTTCAGATGATGTATAAAAAACCGACACACGTTTAAAAAAAAAAAAAAAAAACAAGTAGTGCAATTACTCAGGAATGCTTGTGTGATTACGAGCCCACGTTTCAATAAAATCCTATTTTGAGAACATTGTTCATTTTGACGTAGAACTACGTCTTTGTCGACTAGACTGGGGTGCAAATCAAAAATATGTGTGGTGAAGCAGTGTAAGGGTTTGAACGCTTGTAACTTTGTCATTTATAGATGAAATTAAAATCCAAATACGCCAATCGATAGGATATTACTTAACGAAACTGCTGCAAGTAGAAACGCGTAGCTTTTAGCGGAAGTGAATAATCACTGAGATTATTTCTAATATAGTTTGCGGTAGTACACAATGCCTCTCAAAAATAATTACAGTGAATATTCACTTCCACTAAGAGATACACGTACTGTTTCAACTTGCACCGGTGTACCTTAACTAAGATGTTTACTATTAAAACATAAAATAGGTGGAGAACCTGTATACGAGCTTTTGGTCTGACTTTGAAATTCAATAGCTGAATCCCCTAATTTTCAATTAATGTTGTACTAAGCACCTACTTATTGGAATCCAAACGTTTAATTTGAGAAAAGTCTATTTCTATAATATTCTATTTTGCAATCATTCTACGAACGCGCTGTAAAATACATAATGATGATGCATGGTAATTTTATGTTAGGGATGTTCTCCAAATTGGAGAACAAAGAGGTGTTTAAAACCCGTATGATCGTTATACCCCTTCCTCCCCTACGTCGTTGACATATGAACCAACATTTTGTTCAATATTTAAAGTACTGTCTTCTGACAGGTAAAACAACTGCCTGTTGCGTCATCATAAAAGGCAATCTTCACTTTCTTCTCTGATTCAGAAACCTAATTTTTTTTTTTAATAATTCGTTTATTTTTCCAGGCTCATTTGCTGTAGCTTTGCGGAGCCGATATTCATTGTTTAGACAACAAAATAACTGAAAACTAACGTTAGTAACGCGGGGGCCGATTACTCGCGGCTATCTCGAGGTTAGGGGTAACAAATTGTGACAAATGGATGGCAGGGTAGGGATTGTGAACACAAGGTTTGGAGAGCAATGTGCTCTTGATCTCGAACTAGGCGACACTCTGATGAAAAAGACAAAAACATAACTTAAAACTAATTATGGAGCTACTGAAAAAAATTAATGTATTTTTTGGCAACATGCATGGCGTTTTTGTGTACTAAACTGAGGTGAAAATCAATAAAAAATGTGTGACGAAATAGTGTAGTTCCTATTGTAGTCGAGATCGATGTCAAATTTAGTGTACATTGATCACAGCAAAATAACTCAACATTGATCAACCCAAGGTAGTTATGTAGGGGTTATACGGTCAATTCTTAACCATTACATTAAATTTAAATACATTTATCTCATGCGTAAGATGAACCGTGGTCTGATTATGGTAACATGAATTGTCGCAAGTTTTGAACCATAACCGAAACATTGAAATAGTTTGAAAATTTAAGATAAATTATAATAATCATACATGCATGAGATACATCAATTTTGCGTAGTTCTACGTCATACTGCGGTCGTGTCTGGGACACAACCCTTTAATTTTTTTTTGTAAAATTGACCTTACACGAGCATATTTGCAGGTGAAGCTGTCCGAGGCTTCGCAGGAGCTTTGTACGATAAACACCTACAGGGGATTGTTTAAGTATATACGGATGCCATTCGGCATTAGTTCAGAGCCATCCTTGTTTCAGTACGTTGTCGATCAGAAGCTGTTCCCTATTTGGATGATATTTGGGTAGGTAGAAAAAACCTTCCAAGAGTGTCAAAGCAACCTCTTTGTGGTTCTGGAAAAGCTCAGTCAGGATAAGGTGCAAATCAATTGGTCGAAATCGTGTTTTTTTTTATGTAAATTGAATAACTAACGTTCGAAGGAATTTAGCCAAACCCTTCGCATGTTGAAGTTATTTGTCAATCTCCTGCGCCTAAAGATGTGAATCAATTGCAATCGTTCCGTGGTCTTTTGAATTACTATCTCCGGTTATTGCCAAATTTGTCTTCCGAACTTAACCTATTGTATGATTTGCTGAGGAAAGGTCGTGAATTCGCATGGTCGTCTGCGTGTCAGATCGTATTTAAAAACAGCAAAAAACTGTTGGTTACTAACCGAGTGTTAGAACCGTACGATCCGTCCTCACTACCAACGCGAGTCCCTATGGTATTGTTGCAGTATTATCAGATCAAATCGAAAAACCAGTGTGTTTTGCATCGTCTACGTTAACTCTTGCGCATGTTTTTTTTTATATCTTTATTAAGGAGACTTTCAGCCCTGGACTGGTTCGTCTCCTTGCGCAAGTTAATTACGATCCAATTAATTAAAAAAGCACTTGCGGTTATTTTCGGTGTCGCGAAATTTCATAAAAACCTGTATGGAACGGAATTTTCCCTTGTTACCGATAGTTCCGCGTTAAAACAAATTTTCAATACACAGAAGGGATCGACAGCAAGCGCGATTTCTCGTTTGCATCGCTGGGCAGTAATACTGTCGAACTACAGTGCCTTCCCGTTTCTGGTAACAAGGCAACATTTTTATGTTGCCAAAATAGGAATGTTGCCAAAATCGGGATTTTTTCTTCTTTAGATTTTTCCTCAATATGGTAAATATAATCGTCATGAAAATACATTAAGGGACCATTCAATAATTACGTAAGCATGTTTTCGAACATTTTCGACCTCCTTCCTCTCCTTGTAAGATTTTCTTCATATAAAATTGACTTGTTTTATATGGAGCGTAAGAAAATGCCAAACCTCCCCTCCCCTGCATATTGGTTTTGGAGTCATCGTGGGGATCGTGGGGAAGGTGAATGAAAATACTGGCCAACTGCAGTGAACTTTTGTTTTCCTTGATTTGTTTTCCGTGCTGAGCACCAATGCTACCGACGCCAGGGAGGCAGGAGGCAGCTCCCACACACCTGGACCCTACCTATCGTCCCATCAACTTATGAACCAGGGACCAACGGCTTTGCTTCGCGTGATCAGAACATCCTGGCAGCGCCGACTGGGATTGAACCCAGGCCTGCTGGGGTGAGAGCTAATCCACTACACCACCGACGCCGCATGCAGTGAACTGGCTACGTGATTAAATTGTTGACGATGCCTCTAGAAATTCTCGAGTACAATACGACTGGAACTTGACGAAGCTGCAAATCTCGAGCTAGATGAATTATAATTTTTTTTTATGGAACAAGGAAAAGCCCGCTGGAGTAGAGCATTACAATGTAGCCCATCCTCGAGCAGGCATAAAACCTCCTCATCTTTTCTTAATACGATGCGATTAAGGATTGACCAGCAAGAATACGATCTGCTATGTTTCCGCAAATAACCTGATTGGCGATATGCAGCCATGGATCGAGTGGAATTGAGATGACTTCTATGTTCAGAATAGGCCAATTCTGTCCCAGTCTGAACATAATGTAAGGCTTCCAATAATTACGTCACACCAAAACATAAGGAAAAGAATGTCCTCCCATGGTTTGTCATAATTTTCCTATCATATTCATTACTTGTCAGTGATTTCTTAACTTCCCCTTCCCTTAGAGCGTGATATAAATGTGTGGGTCGTGCTAGGGGTAGGTCACTCCGCACACCAATCTTGGGTCATCTTTTTTGTCAGTGTGCCGCAAGTATGCCGATTGTGCCGGTCATAGAGCAAGCTGCGATTGTTAGTAAAATACCCATCCCGTCAACCCAGTATTTCTGACACCTTGAATGTTTTGGTTTGAAATCGCAAGGATAAATTGGATTGAGGATGACGCGGGAAGTGGTCGGTATGCGAAATTTTGGTGATTCGTGATCCATAGGGTAATAAAAGTCTTGTGTTTTAGTGTTTTATACTCGGTTTTATAATGCCCTCAAAGGCAGACCAGAAACCTAACCTTTCGGTCGGAAAGAGTTGGAACCGGTGGGGAGCATTGTAGGAGACCGACTATAGAGGGTTATGAATAAACTTCTTTAGTTTGTTTAGTTTGAATTAAGGGTACTAATGAGGTCTGATTAATTGCCTCTTTCTCTTGAGCCCACTCTAGAACCTACATTTCGTATTTAGATCTATAAGAGAACTGCTGGTCTGAGTTCCTCCCAAGTAGCAATTGGGGTTTTATGAGGGTTCTGCAGACTATGATTTAGACTTGTAGCATGCTTTTAAACCATGATAAAACTTGCAATGTTACTTGGGCTCTGACATATTCAATTAGATGCTGTTCCTGAACATACAGTGAAACAGCACGTAATATTCGGAACAAATTGAATGACAGTTGTTCAGCAGTGCTCCCATTTTATTAAGAACAATCTTATGCCTACGAGATTGTGCCGAAAGTATGCCGAAAATGTGCCGATGGACGTTCCCAAGCTATGTAGAATATAATTTCGGCACAATGTGCTGAGTGACTTACCCCTTGGGGTCGTCTCTAAATATGATTCAAGTTTTAAGAAAGTTTTATTTCCATCACAAAAACCCATGCTTTGTTAGCTAATATGTATAACTCAAATGTTATAACAATAATGACAGGAAAAGATTTTGTTTACATCGACAACACATTATTTATCAACAGATTTCAATAGCGCTGTTTCACGAAGTTTCCGCAAACACAGAATGTCTGCCATTGGAAGCTTTGTAACCTCTGCCCATTCGATGACTTTGTTCAAGTGCATTACAACTGGAGTATCATTTATGGCTTCGTTGTTCGATTCATCAATTGTTTGATCGATTTGCGGTTGTTCGTGTTCTTCATGCCTCAGCAGCTTTATTAACTCGTCATCACCCATGACATGTATGAAACAGGAACACGTACATTCTTCAATGCTCGCGAGTTACGCGATTTTCCAATCAGTACCATGGGTAGCTTGGGTTCCTGTTACGTTGCGGCATGACATAAATGTGATTCGAAGCTTGGAAACCTTTCGACCTGATCGTTTTTTTCACTGGACGTTACCAAAGTCTCTGTAGGTAACATTTTGAAGAAAAGGCCGGATTCGTCACCACTATGTATCATTTCTACAGTCAATCCCCGCAAAGAAATCTCGCTCACGAAATGACTCGCAAGACAACACCTCACCGCAGATCTTAAGCTAACGAACCCCATATCGACCTTTAAAATTGTGTGCCCAGTGTTCAGAAAAGCAAGCTGTACTTGGAACACTAAAATCGAGGAGCAAAAGCCTTTACCTTCATTGTGAGCATTCCATCGCCGTTGATTAAGGATCCAGCAAAACAATGCTTCCTCCAGTAGTAAATGCTTACCTCTTGCAGCGTATTTGAATTTGTACTGCCTCCGGTCATGCTTACTGGACGCAGCTGCCAAGATTGAGTCCGTATTTTTTCTCAATTTTCCTGATTGTACTCCTGTGGACGCCTTGCCAAATCGGCTTTAGTCCATAAAAACTCCTTGATAGCTTGCAACACTACACGAAACGAAAATCAATTATTTTATCCATGTGTTTCACTTATACATTTTTGCCAAAACATCAACCTTATACATTCCATAAGACAAACCACATAGGTCCTATAAGAATGCATAAAAGGTATGTGTGACCGCTTATACATTTCATTTAACACATGATCTTCATTAGCTTTTTGCAAGGCGTCTGCTAATAGTTGACTTATACATTTTATGAATAATCAGCAATAGAAATTTGCCAAAAGGTACCGTGCGGGACCGAAATCCGTACACCTAAGCACGAGAGAATCATTAACGGTCAATACTAAATAATGCTATCACATTATGCTCTGTATCACATCTTTTTCCTTTACATTTATCTTTATTTTTCCAATATTTGCAAACACTAGGTCTTAAAATTACCTTTAATTATTAGAAAAAAAGATTTAAATTGCACATATCTTGAATCAAAATCCGTACAGCGTTCTACGATTGAATCAAAATCCGTACAGTTTTGAATCGAAATCCGTACACTGTGTTGAGGATGAATCAAAATCCGTACAGTCATGAATCAAAATCCGTACATGAATGTAAATCGATCCAAATCAATGAAAAAAAACGTGTTGCTATCTTGAATAAAGTTTTTTTTTGTAGTTGCAGCTATATTCGTTTAAATACACTAGTTTACAGCATATTTGAACTTTGTACGCTGATGGTCATTTCCCATGTAAAATCGTGCGCTGAATCCAAAAATGTAGTCCTAAAAAATCTCGGTAGGATAGTTGTGGAGATATAGGGGTAAGAGAGGCATAGTGAACAGGTGGGGCATAGTGAGCATCGCGCGTGCTCCAGCTTGGACTTCCGGCCGTTCAGAACAAATTTGTTGGCTGTAGGATCAATATCTTAATGATATTGATCCTACTACCAGTTGGTTTGTTTCTTGCAGTTGGAGATCTAGAGCCAAAGTACGGGATGCTCACTATGCCCCGCCTGTTCACTATGCCCTTCCTTCCCCTAGCTAAAAAATGAAATCTCACGTTAAAAAAAACTCAAACACAAATATCTCTGGCTGCAATGAAATGATATTAATTATTTTAACGCCAAATTAAACGTGATAAAATTTTATTTCGATCGTTATAACACTATTTTTCACGGATAAGTAAAAGAAAAATGCAACCATATTAGAAACCACAAAAAAAAAGACAATGAACTGACATCAAGGATTAGTTTTTCGTTTTGTGCATGAAAATTAAAATAGGTAAAATAACGACCATAACTTAATTTAATTTAATACGTCAAGAGAGTAATAATCATAAAAATACAGATCTTTCATTGCTTCTTTTCCACATCTTTCTTCTGCTTCTTCTCCATTGTTACCATTGCCTTTTCAAGTTATAATGCTTTCTTGCTTCCAACCCTAATAAAAATAACAATAATAGAGAGCTTAACGACGTGTTCGGGGTATCATCCAAACCATTTGTGGGAAAGTTTACCCATCCGGGATAAAGTTCGTTCATGGTATTGGTTTATTAGAGAACTTTCTTTGCTCTTCTTCCTTTTCTTCCTCCTCTTCCTGTCTCGCTCAACCTTTTTCTTTTGTCGTTCCTCAATCCTTTGTTTCTTTGCGTTCTCTTTATCAATTTTCGCCCGCACTACTTTCATGTGTATTTCCGGTCATTCCTCGCTGGTAGCTACTGCTGGGAATGCTCTCTGGCCCATTTCTTCCTGCTCTCTGTAAGGGAGCATCCAAAAATGACGTAGCATATTTTTGATCAATTTTATACTCCTCCCCCCCCCCTCGTAGCGTATTTGGCTATATCCAATACATGGCCGGTCACAAATTCTGAAAGCCTCACCTCCCCCCTCAAATGCTACGTCATTTATGCATGGTCCCTAATTTGTATATGCGTGTTGGTGATATCCTGTAGGGGAGCTGCGTTGTTTTACTTTTTGGCTGATTCTTGACGCTCTTCATTGAAAGATATTAATAATATAACATTTACAATACGAATAAAATAAGAGAGTAGCGATTCAATACGGCATCTCTTATGGTGGTGAATTGAACGGCAAAATCCCTGGATGCTTCTCGGTAAGATTTCTCCGCACGCATCATTGCCACAGTCTTCTCCAAATCCTCCGGCGTGTATTTAGTTTCCATGATCTGCTGAAAAACATTGGATAAAGTAGAATCGTCATTAGTGATGCACAAGTGTACGGATTTAGAATCAGCTGTTATATCTGGATCGAAATCCGTACAGTACTAATTTTGATAAATAAATACCATATGAACGATCCATTGCTTAGAATTGAGATATAAAACGATAAACACTAACCTTTTCGATCGACGTTCAGGAAACTACTTGCAAACATCACTGAAATACGCTTAACAAACTGAAGTAAATCCGAGAGATTTTCTTTGAAAATCGTTAAGAATGCAACCGATTGACAGAAATGCCCGACACGTGTTGAGGTTTTTATTTTTCTTATTTTTATTGCATGGCATTCTGCTAAATTGTCGACGTAAACATTAAGCTAATGCATGAATGAACATGAATATGTATTCATGTATAATATTTACATTGTTATGATGCATATAAATAAAAAAATTTAACAGGGTGTACGGATTTCGGTGCTGTACGGATTTCGGTCCCGCACGGTATAAGGAGATTTCTATCCGTGTAAAAGAGTTACGCTTCCGTTTCTCATCTTTTTCCATCTCGAAGACGAACCTTTTTATTTTTTGGTATGGGATACAATTATGTAAACTTTCCGGAATTTTTATTATTCACCGTCACCGTGTAAGGCCGATGACATAGTAACGCGTTTAGCGAAGCGTGCGCGTGCGCGTGTGCGTGTGCGTCTGAGCTTCTTTGATGAGCGTCCATGCAAAACGCTTACACCTGTCATAGTAAACGCGTTGCGCTGCGTCAGCAATAGCGTCAAAGCACTCCTTGAAGTGTTTTCACGCGCGTGCACGTTAAAGACTGTTGTAGTGCCATTGAAATTAAATGATGATCGACTAGGTAACTGCGATTTCGGTCGTATTTTATAAAATGAATATGAATAATTACGTCATAAATAGCATCGGTAGATCGGACGTCTAGAAGTTTGAGTACATTTAAATATAGCCGGCATTTTTGTTCTGTTAAATGTTACATGTTAAATGTTAAACAAACTGTTAATAAGGAATTTTTAAATGTAAAATGTTAAATGTAATATGTTAAATGTTAAATGGTAATTGTTACATTTTACATGTAATACTTCAACTGCTTAATGTTAAATGTTAAAGGCTAAATGTTAAATTTTAAATGTTAAATGATTAGTGTTAAATATTAAATTGGTTAATTTTAAACGCAAAATGTTAATTGCTTAACGTGAAATGCTGAATGTTAAATGTAAAATGTAACATGTGAGATGTAAAATGTATATTGTTACAGGTTACATTTAATATGTGAAATGATAAACGTAAAATGTTAAAAGCTAAATGTTAAATGTTAAATGATAAATATTAAATGCTCAATATTAAATGGCATGATTGGTTCTTTATTGAAATTTGTCCAGTTTTTCATCAGTTTACAGTTTATCATATCCATCATCAGGTCAAAAGTTGACATGTCCACCCGAGTGTAAGAACGGAATTTCTCCGGGTGTTGACGAAGATCGGAGTAGAGTCGGTTAAACTCTCCATCTCTTGTTCTGTTTCTGTTGATTGAGTGAATCACAAAATTTCTCTCCTTATTCATCAACAAATGTATTGTGCTTGAAGAAGCAAAAAACTCTTCGTCGGAAGAATCGATTTTAACTGCACACAACATTCTAATTATAAAGTACCCAAATCTGAGCAGGATCTACTCAAATTCCGTTAGAAGTGGGGCTACTCAAAATTGAGTAATAAAAGTCGGGACTGACATGATGACAAATGGATTAGCAAATGGACAACATCGACCCTATCTGACCGATGTTGTTCATTTGTCATCTTGTTAGTACCATCTTTTAGCACTCAATTTTGAGTATCCCTAGTTTCCTGAATTTAAGTAGAACCTACTGAAAATTGGGTAGTTTAGAATTATTGTGAAGACCAGTGATTTTGACTGACAATAATGCGAGCTTCGCTCTCAAAAACACGTTGAGTATGTCATAGCACGCATCGCTTGACGCTTTATTGAAATTCAGCAAACGCGAACAACACGCGTTGCTCAACGCTCCGCGTTACTATGTCATATGTTACACTGCCCCGTCTTCGTTGCTATGGGATACGGTTTGTTAGTAGGGAGTAGCAACCGTAAATATTTTCCGAACAACCATTTGACTGATCTCAAACTGAGGATCCCAAACAGTCCCCTGCTGCTCAGTTCTGAAGATTTGCAGGCGAGGCCCCATAATCACCCCTATTTGCTGCCCTTATGCAAAGAATACATCACTGTCCAGTTACGTTATCTGGCTATCGACGGGTCCGTCAGTGGGATTATATTGAAGAATTGTTTAGGAGCCAATAAAATAAGAGTCTTAATCTCAGTGTCAGTAGTTTCAAATAAGTTGCTCTAGTCGAAACAGCGGGGGCAGTGCGGTGTATTGACCACTTTTTCAAGCAGTTTTGGCGTGACTTTCTACCAGCAATTTCACATAACTGGACCAACTAATTTTAATTTTTTTATGAAACGCACAAATGTTGGCTTCTTTTCTCGAGGTTCTAGAAGAAAAAATCTCAAAATAATGTTTTATTTCAAAGTTTGAGTGGTAGTAAACGTCATTTTAACTGCTCGAATGAAGTGGTTAATTGAACCCACATAATGTTGCAATAATAGATTCTGATTTCCTGTAGATTGTAAAACACAGTAAAGATCTTCAATTTCACCCATTTTTTGTGTAATTGTTCTCAATTTGAACCAAATAACCATGTTTTATATATACTTATAAACGTGTTGCCAAAAACGGAAAGGCACTGTTTTCGTGGTTCATCGGCCTGGTAAAGGTATAAGTAATGCCGATGCGCTGTCTCGCGTAGCTTTGCCCGTTGAACATCGTATGTTTTTTTCCTTGATTTGTTTTCCGTCGATCTTTTTTTTTCGTGCCGAGCACCAATACTACCGGTGCAGCTGCCACACCTGGACCCTATTGAGCCATCAACTCATGAACCAGGGACCAACGGCTTTACTTCCCATGATCAGAGATGTTACGCCTCAGAACATACCATCGGCACCGTCTGGGATTGAACCCAGGCCTGCTGAGGTGAGAGGGAACATCGTATTTAGCACATGTCGGTTGCGAAATATAACCTACAAAAATATATCGGGATTGAAAAAAAAAAATCAAGAGCAGCTAGGTCACGATACATTTCTAAATAAAGTAGAACTGTATGTTAAATATGGATGGCCTCGTAACGTCGAAGCAGATTTGAAGCCGTACGTTCAAATAAGCTCGAATTTGGATGTCGAAGGTAACTGTCTCTATTGCGATGATCGTGTTGTCGTTCCAAAGTCTCTTCAAGGTGACGTTCTGGGAAAACTTCAAGAAAATCATGATGGCGTCGTTCGAATGAAAATGCTCTGTCGTACGTATTTCTGGTGGAAGGGATTCGACAAGGATGTATGCAACTTTGTCAAGTTGTGTGTTATTTGTCAGAAATCACGCTTTTGTGAGCTTTCATTTTGGTTTATTTCATTTTGAAGTTCAAACTTTTCTCATTCTCGTCGATTCCTACTCGAAGTTTATTGATGTCAAGCTTCTACGGAGAACAGATCTGTCATCTATGTCAATAGTGTTCTTGAAAAACTCGATGAAGTTTACACATACTTCGGCTGCCTACAGAAGTGTGTTCGGACAATGGTCCACCCTTTAATTCGCCTCTTTTTATCGAAACATGTCATCAGAACAATATCCGAATGTTGAAGTCCCTACCATCCGCAATCTAATGGCTTAGCGTAGAGAGGACTCAGAGGAGTATAGACAATGCATACTGTGTTGAAGAAATATTTGTTGAACGAGAAGTTCAAACCCATACCAATTCAAAGGAAGTCTAATCATATTTTGTTCAACTACCATAATACTCCGTCTACTAGTACTGGTAGAACGCCTTCGTCGTTAGTGTTTTTCTATGTGTCACTTTTGAGTTCTACTAATCACATCAAGCTGGATATTCAAAACGAATATAAAATTGCTATCAACCTTCCTTCTTCTCCAGCAAAACCAGATATCCGTCCCGGAAGTTCTAAAACGTATTCACGTGGTGATAAGGGTATGTACCGCAATCACTTAAATGATTACGTTAGCGGAATTCCAGCGATTGTTCTTGAAAAAATTAGCCTAATACTTTCTTGATTAACCTCGATGGAAATGTACGCATGGTTCATGCAAATCAGATCCGTACCTCTGACCTGTTAGACAAATTTCACCCTTCCCTTCCTGAAATTTGTCTTAAAGGGCGAACACGAAATTATTGCGACACCGAAAATGTCATGCCAATTTTCTTATAATGTTTAAAATCAAACCAAAATTTTAGGGTAGTTTTATACATATATTTACTTCAAAAATCAAAAGAAAAGTTAATCGATGGAGCCTTGAGTGTAAAATTGAACGCATTTTCGCTTGATTCCCTCCATCAAAGTCTTTACAGTGTCATCCGGTACCAGTTTCTCAGTTTTTTTTTCATTTTCTTAACATGTCCTTCTCGTCTTTGACTGTCTTCTTGCTCTTCTGAAGTTCCCTCTTCATTATTGCCCAGTACTGCTCCACCGGGCGCAGCTCCGGACAGTTTGGCGGATTCATGTCCTTTGGAACAAAATGGACAGAATTGGCCTCATACCACTCCAGGACACTTTTAGAATAGTGGCATGATGCCAAATCTGGCCAAAATAGCGGAGCTTCGTCGTGCTGCTGCAAGAACGGCAAAAGGCGCTTCTCGAGGCACTCAGATTTGTAGATCTCGCCATTTACTGTGCCCTTTGTCACGAAAGGCTCACTCCTCAGTCCGCAAGAGCAGATGGCCTGCCAAATGAGATATTTGGAGGCGAACTTCGACATTTTCTTCTTCTTAAATTTGTCGTCCACATCGAACTTGCTCTTGCCGGTGAAAAACTTCAACCCCGGAATTTGCTTAAAATCGGCTTTTATATACGTTTCGTCGTCCATCACACAGCAGCCATATTTTGTCAGCATCTTCTCGTAGAGCTTCCGTGCCCGAGTTTTAGCCGTCGATTGTTGCCGCTCATCGCGGTTTGGGAAGTTCTGTACCTAGTATGTATGTAGTCCAGCTCTCTTCTTTGCATTCTGGACGTAGTTCTGCGACATGCCGATCTTTTTAGCCAAATCACGGCTTGAGACGTTGGGATTTGCTTTAATCATCCGCTTCACCTTTCCCTCCGTCTTTTTGTTCTCCGGTCCCGGTTTTCTTCCAGCTCCTTTGCCGTGGTCCAACGTCAACCGCTCCTGGAACCGCTTCAACACTCTGGAGACGGATGAATGGTGAATGTTCAACATTTTTCCCAACTGCCGGTGCGACAGGTCAGGAAATTCCAGGTGTTTGGAAAGAATTTGTTCTCTCAACTCGCGTTGGTTCACCTCCATTTTCGTTGAATCGAAAAACACGACTTCGAGTTTGACAGCATGTACACAATACACATCAATGAGAAAGTGTGCAAAATTTGGTTGATTTTTACCCAATGGTAAAAAAGTTATGCCCTGTTGAATGTGTCGCAATAATTTCGTGTTCGCCCTTTAGTCCTGATTCTGTAAGTCCAACAACAGAAGCCGTTTAGAAGAGTTCTAAAAAGATAAAGTCGACAAACAAGAGAAGGCGTAGCGAGTCTATATCGAAACGAATTCGTAATAGAGCCTTGAAACGTCAGTTTGGGCTCGATGTTCATATGCTTTGCCTTGTTATAGTTTTGAAGACATTTGTAGACATTTAAATGGTAGGTGTTAGTATTTGTATATTTCGCGTTTTCGATATCTCTAAATAGAAAATCTTTCTATTTCGAGTTAGCAGTTGTTGTTCTTATGATTCATTTGTGTGTTGTGAACCCTGATATATTAACAGAATTCATCTCCATCTCTATTGGACTTGCATGTTAGTAGATTATAAAGCCATGCGTCTTCTTGGTCGCTATCTTTTGCTGATCGACCGTTAACTGTGAATTGTTACAGTAATTAATAAAGCGTAAATTAATTCCTAGTTGAGTCCATTGTGTTTTTCTTCCGCCACTATAACAGCCTTAAGTTAAGTTTCCAATCGATTTCTTTATCAAATTTTAATGGGATAAATAAAGCCATATGAGTTAAATTTTCTATTCAGTTCAGTGTAAAACTTAAGGGAGTTTTGTAGATGTTCAGGAAACGTTGCATAAGTTATAGTATATTATTTCATACAGCAGAAAATATTCAAAAGATCTCCATACAGCCGAAGATATTTGTAAAGTTCTCAGGATATTTTTCACAATCTTAAAAAAAATTCACAATCTTCTTTTTGACATGAGCTGTTCAATGACACATTAAAGTTATTGGACATTCGAACTGAAAATGCTCCAACGTTATTCCTCTCTCTTTAAGTAAACTTCTTCTGAGAGTGTCGTACAGGCCTATATATAGTCCTAGGCTTCTCACACATTTAATTGAATTATTAATTTTGTATTCGTTTTGTTTCGAGTTGTAGGTGCAGTGTTACTTTATAACAGAGCAGTTCCAGTCAAAATAGTGAAAAAATGATTTTTTTATCAACCTTCTCCGAATTGTATGAACCTTTGCGTAATTGTTTATTATGGGCAATGCTTCACATTTTTGCTAAACTTTGACCATTTCAAACCTTGTTGAATTATAAAAAATTGCACATTGGAATTTAAAAGAAATTGTAGCCTGGAAACGGCATTTCTGATCGATATGACTTCAAAGACAGAGTTGTAGATAAAAACAATTACTTTTTGGTAAAAAATAAACAAAGGAAGAAAGGAAGAAAAAAAAATAAAATATCTTAAAATGTCCTTGACGGATGTATAAAATTTGCATTTTCGGAAAAACAATAAAAATAATATAAGAAATGTTAACTTTTAAGTATTAATTACAGAAAAAAAAAATTAACAAGAATATCAAAATAAAAATTACCAAATTGGACTTAAGTTATTAAAACATTTTTTTTAAATATTTTTCCCAGAAAATACTCATTTGTTTCTACAACTTTGTCTCAGACGCCATTTCTACCAGAAGTGCCGTTTTCGAGCTACAACTTTTTTTTAATTTAAAAGACGCCATTCGAAAATTTTAAAAGATCCAAAATGGCTGAATTTAGCAAATATGTGGATCATGGGCCAAAACAAACAATTATGCAAAGTTTCATACAAATTGGAGAAGGTCTAATTTTCCGATTCGTCATTTGACGTGGAGCTGCTCCATAGACACACACCTTTGGAGTTAATATAGACAAAATTTAATTAAGTCCAACACCATTCAGACGCATTCAGAACGTGAACAGTGTGCTCAAGTTGCTGGAAAAGTACTCTCCTGCTGGGCAACTCGTGCCTTCGAGACCGAGTGCCCACTTGAGACACCGCCCACCACCGCGCGCGCCACCGGCCGGGTGTTAGCAGTGAAAAGGAAGCAACTTGAAGAAAAACACCTTCCAAGAGCAGGCATAGAGCTCTCATCTCGCTAATGAACTTCAAATTGCGCTCTACTCTGGTCGGGTGTGGCGGCCGCGGTGGTCGGTCGTCTCAGCAGCAGGCAGTAATTTAAGCAATTTTCAACTTTTTTCCTTCGCCTACCAAAGTCAAAACCTGGCCACGCAGAGCACACACACACACACACACGCCCGACGTCGGCTGACTGCCGTCACATCGTTGCTGGCCAGAGGGTTAATCTACTTTTAATCAATGGGTCTTCCTTCGTCATCGCTTGCAGCGGCGTCCACATGCATTATTATTTAGAAGTCACCTCTCGGATGGACAACGGTGGCATTTCATTTTGAAGGTAATTCGTGGATAAGGTTGCTGCTCAGCCATTGCAGTCAGTCTGTGGGATTACCCACGATTTTAGAGCTGGTGATTTTTTGTTTCTTATATCGAATAGCGTTGATTCTTGGCTTGGACATATGGGTGAGACTTCCAGCAGAGCGACATGTGGATGATTAAAGCATTAATGTCTCTGTGTCAAAGGCTGTAGTTGTTTTTCAGCTGTGACCCAAAGTTCCAGATTTGGTGGCAATCAATGATGACTGACGTAGGTACGTGAATCGGTTTTGGGAAAAAAAATAGCGCGAGTTAATTAGAAGAATGTGAAGGCGTTAAGGTCATCCAAGTGAACAAAAAAATAAACTTGCTGCTTTCTTAAAAGGGCCAAACGTTTGCCATAACTTTAAACATCGATTTCTCGTGAATTATGCTTATCCAGGTAAACAGCAGCATATGCTAGAGGAAGTTTATTCTATCCGATGGTGTAGTTAGTTTGCGTGGGTGTGCTGTTCTTCGTGAGAAATCGACGTTTAAAGTCAATGTTTACATTTGGCTAATTGACCCTTTTCACGTGCTCGTCTAGAATTATAATTTAACTCTGTTGACCTTTCTGACGTTCATAACACAAGTGAAGTTTGTTATCCTTACTATCGCTTCAGCCAAAATGTTTGGTTTGTTATTGTTATCCACATTTTCGGACCATTTTTTTTAAAGTAGTAAAATTATGTTTATTTCTGTTGATTATGGTAGTACATTGATTTATCATTTTAATTGATTAGCCTACTTGGCTCTTAATCTTTGTTTAATTTGATATTCTAAGTTAATATTTGCGTTTTTTCAACTAGTTTACAGAATATCTCTTTGGGGGTGTGTTTTATTTGAATTGAAAAAAGTGATAACCTACCTAACTACGAGTATAACTTAACCTAACGCGCTAGATTACGTATGATCTGATGATTTGATCTCAGACAGGTGTCTCTGAACCTTTCCAGGATGAATACTCTCCGTTCTTCTAATGTTTGAATTCCAGCCAGGAAGTGGATCTCAGAATTTCTAGTCCGCGGGGGACTGTTTAGGACCATCCTAAGGATCTTGATCTGGATCCTTTGGAGTTTAAGGTGATGGCATTTTGCGCAACTCTCCCAGATTGGCATACCGTACTCGATTACAGGAAGGATGATTTGTTTGTAGACAACAAGCTTATTTTTCAGGGACAGGGTTGACTTCCTGTTGATAAGTGGATACAACGATCTTATCAAGATGTTGCACTTGGTTTTTGTTTTGTCAACGTGCTCCCTGAAAAGAAGCTTGTTGTCTAGTGTTAGCCCGAGGTACACGACCTTTTTGGACCATTCCACCACTGTGCCGTTCAGGCAGATCTTGTTATTCTCCGACGGAACAAGTCTAGGAGATTTAGAGTGTGGAAAGATAATGACCTGGGTCTTTGCCGCGTTGATACGGATCTTTCAGCTGTTGAAACTTTCGGACCATCAATACTCGTGCGCATATAATGGACTATATTGCAATTCGCATAGCGATTTTTCAAAGTTGATTTTATTTAACCGCTCCGTACACTGCCTTCGTTTCTGATAATGGATTTTTACTGAGGAGTTTGCAAGTTGTAATTCCGGAACTTATCAAGGACTTGTTTTACATCTTATCCATATGATCCATAAAAGTAGTCAGAAAGAAAATAATACCATCATCATTAGGACGTCCCTTATTTTTTTGAAAATTGAAAATTGTAGGGGCGCATCATTTTCAAATGTTTACCTTGGTTTGAAAACAATCATACTAAAATTTTAAGTTCTTACGTTGATGGTAAACGGTCGCTCAACGGATCTAATGGATAGGGAGTATGGGTGTCCATTGAATATTAGTATACCTTATCTTTCCATTCTTTATTAAAGAGACTTTCAGCCATCGACTGGTTCATCTCTGGGAACCCCAGGAGGGGGTGCCTAAAATAACAGAGTTGAGTATTTGGGGGTTCCTGACAAGAAAATGATGCGCACGACACAGGTGTAAATAATTTTAAAAAAATCTTTTAGATTTTTATGGATTTATGGTCACATTATAGCTGTACTTCTTTACTCCAGACCATGAATACACTATTTTATAAAGGGTGATACGGTCAAAATTTGGTCAAGGGAAAACGCGTGTAAATCGGTGAAATCGTTTATTTAAAAAATCAAATTAAATTTATTTTTCAAGTTCAATTAGTATAAAATTCTGGAAAAATATTCAGTTAGGCTTCCGCTTTTCCAAATCCGAATTGCCGGGCCTTACGCTTGACCCCTGCCATCAGATTTTGTAAGGTGGCCACCTTCTTCGCCGCAAAAAGCCAGTTTGCCTTGAACTGCTGCTCGCCCTTAGCAGTTTTTTTGGTCTTCTTTAGGTTCCGCTTGACAATAGCCCAGTATTTCTCAATTGGGCGGAGCTCTGGCGTGTTGGGAGGGTTCTTGTCCTTGGGAACCACCTGCACGTTGTTGGCGGCGTACCACTCCATGGCCTTTTTACCGTAATGGCAAGATGCCAAATCCGGCCAAAACAGTACGGAACAACTGTGTTTCTTCAGGAAAGGCAGCAGACGTTTATTCAAACACTCTTTCACGTAAATTTCTTGGTTGACAGTCCCGGAAGCTATGAAAATGCTGCTTTTCAAGCCACAGGTACAAATGGCTTGCCAAACCAGATATTTCTTTGCGAACTTTGACAGTTTCATGTGCTTGAAAACATCTGCTACCTTTCCCCTTCCTTTTGCCGTATAAAACTCCTGTCCCGGAAGCTGCTTGTAGTCGGCTTTGACGTAGGTTTCGTCATCCATTACCACGCAGTCAAACTTCGTCAGCATTGTCGTGTACAGCCTCCGGGATCGCGCTTTGGCCGTCGTATTTTGTTTATCATCGCGATTTGGAGTCACTACCTTCTTGTAAGTCGATAGTCCGGCTCGTTTTTTGGCTCGATGCACGGTTGTAGACGATACACCCAGCTTATTTGCGGCATCTCGGAGAGAGAGGTTAGGGTTTCGCTTGAAACTACCGGCAACTCTCTTTGTCGTCTCAGCGGCTTCCGGTTTTCGATTTCCCCCCGATCCAGACTTCCTGGCTGTCGACAAACGTTCCCCAAACACTTTAATTACATTTGTAATGGTTGATTTGGCAACTTTTAGCGATTTTGCCAACTTTGCGTGCGAGTAGCTCGGATTTTCGCGATGCGCGAGCAAAATTTTGATACGCTGCTCTTCTTGCTTGGACGGCATTTTGACAACTGAAGAGTGAATTCCAAAATCAAAATAGGAGCAACATTCTACACACACACCTTCAAAATGAGGGGTGTTCAGGTTTTTTAAATGCAAAATTGAAAGAAATACGTCAAGTTGATATTGACCAAATTTTGACCGTATCACTCTTTAGTTTGGGTCGATTAAATCTTCGAACTGGGTTTGCTTCAAAAAGGATTTAATTCAGTTCGGATGGTCTGTCTTATTCCTAATGGATTGATTTCTAAGCATGTCGATATCACTACCATGACAAAACTCTTTAAATAGTGCACCTAAGAGCGAGCTTTTTTGGGTGGGTGGGTGTCAAGTTTGTGAATGGTCCTGATGTAAGCCAAGCAGACCTTGTATACCCTCTTGAAACATATCACAAATTTTCCAAAATACATGGCGGTTTGCACCACTACTTGCAATTGAAACATTCAGCAGTCACGCGTCAAACGGGAGCAACACGGAAACAGCAGTCTGGTACGCATTGGACGTTATCATACTTGCAGACCGGTTTGAATGTGTGAGTTTAAAGAACATTTGTGATCTATGGGTGTCTAAAGCGTGCATTTCTCGCTATGCACTTGGATATCTCTCAATTCTTCGGTACAAGCAGTGTAATTATTTTACATAATTTGACAAATATCAGGTTATCATGACAGCAGCAGGTCTCTTTCCTTTATTAAAATTTTTGTCAATAATCAAACGTCATGATTACCTGGGTGTTGTCCAATATCGGGATTGTTTGCGAGAATTAGTTAAGTTTTGCAATTCCTTCTACTTCGGTTAGCGCGAAAAGGACCATATAAGTTTTGTTTACACAAGATGATAGGCCCTTCAAATGTTACGTTAGGTAGTGATTAATATAGTTATTGAGAATATGTCCCTCGAATTCCTGGAGCACTGAAAAAAAAAAACTAATATGTGGTGGTGAACTATAACGAACAAAGTTTGGTGCACAGGTAAAAAAATAAGGCACGCGACGCCTCTGAACAATAGTAAAAATATAATAGTTGAGTAGCGTCGCAGTTGCTGGCTTAGTTTAGTTAGTAGTCAATAGCAGGTTGTTGGTGATCGTGTCAGTCCTTGGGTTTAAATACTTTTGTAAAGTTTGGCGTCATGAATGAAACAGATGACCGCTGCTTTGGCTGGTATGCGGTATGCCGTAGAGACTTCTTAGATTGCTGAACACTGGGCAATCCACCAATATATGTTCCACTGTCATGGTAAGGTTTCAAGCGTCACAAGTTTTCCGGAAATTGGAGGAGCAGCCCATGTTGTGTATTGCACATGTGTGTACCCAGACCGGAGACGAGACAAGATGACCTGGTCTTGTCGATTTGGGGTGTCCTGCCATTTGGAGGTCTCCCCTTTTCACCTTCCGAATAAAAGAGGAAACCCACTCAAGGTTCCAAGCGTCGTGGATAATAAGCCCGATCCAGCGGTTAGTGTCGGGACCAGGGACATCTTTACTGAAGAGTCGGCCAGAGCAGCCGGTAGCTGTCGGGTGATCTGCCATTACAATAACCTCTAATGTCGCAGTGACTCGACGAAAACTGAATTCGATGGTGATTGTTCTTTCGTTAACTGTTAATCAACGGCGTTAATTTTATGTTAAAGAATTATCGTTGCCGCCAACGAATTGATTAAAGATCGTTAAATTGTGCTTCGTTGAGTAATTCGTTGATTTTAGGTTTACGAATTTGTATACTTGGATTAAATCTGCTATTCACGATAAACTGATAAATGGGCGTTGAAAAACGATAACTAATAACTCTCTGCTTAAAAAAAACCAAAGCAGCTTTTCTGGATTGTAAAGTTACAAAAGTTGTCACTGAATGCCCGCTGAAATTGTATGTTGGACCTCAGCGATGTTTGTACTTACCAGCGGTGCAAAGGGCCAACGTGAAAGACTTCCATCCTAAGTGGCTGCTCGCTTTTGCCTTGACCTGGGCCCAGGTCAGATTCCTATCGACTTGCTTAATTTCTTTATTGAGGCTCCGCCGCCATGAGCCCCTGGGTCTGCCTCTGCTGCGATGTCCTGCCGGATTCCAATCCAGCGCTTGCTTGCAGATTTCGTCTCCGCCCCGTCGAAGTGTGTGGCCGACCCACCTTCACTTTCGCTCTCGAATTTCTGTTGCTATCGGCTTCTGATGACATCGACGATGGAGCTCGGCATTCGAGATCCAGTTGTGAGGCCACCAGGCACTAATTATATACCGCAGGCATCGGTTGATTAAGACCTGCAGCTTTTGAGTGGTCCCCGCCGATACACACCACGTCTCGCTGGCGTATAACAACACAGATTTCACGTTCGAGTTGAAAATTCGGATTTTGGTGCGTTGACTTATCTGGTTAGATCTCCATACGTTTCGTAAACTCGCAAAGGCAGCCCTAGCCTTCTTGATTCGTGCACCTGTGTCGCTCTTGGTCCCGCCGTCCAAGATATTGGAAACTTTCGACCTTCTCCACTGCTTGCCCCGCTACGGTAAAGTTGGAAGGGTTGCCCGTGTTGACATCCAATGATTTGGTCTTGTTGACGTTGATGGTGAGACACGCCGCAGAGGAGCGTTCGGTTAGGTCATTGAGCTTACTCTGCATATCAGAGCGCCGTTGTGCTAGTAGAGCAACATCATCAGCCAAATTGAAGTCGTTGAGATGCTTGATTATGTTAGGCTGCCAAAGCAGCCTACGGTTCGGTACACGGTCAATTGCACCTACCATGATCTCGTCGATTACGATGAGAAATAGTAGCGGTGATAGTATACATCCATGTCTCACACCAGCGACTACCCGGATAGGGTCGGACAAGGCTCCGTTATGCAGAACTCTGCACGTGAAAGCCTCATACTGCGCTTCGATGAGGTTGACGATTTTATCCGGGACTCCCTTGCGTCTCAGGGCGCCCCACAGATTCTCGTGATTGAGACGGTCGAAAGCTTTTTCGTAGTCAATGAATACCAAATAAAGGGACTCTTGGAATTCATTGACCTGCTCCAGGATGATGCGGAGCGTGACAATATGGTCCACACAAGATCTTCCGGCACGGAATCCTGCCTGCTGCCGTCGGAGAGTCGTGTCGATCTTCTCCTGTATCCGATTCAGGATAACTTTGCACAGAACTTTGAGAACAATACACAGTAACATGATGCCTCGCCAATTGTCGCACACAGTCAGATCCCCCTTCTTTGGGACCTTCACTAAGATGCCTTGCATCCAGTCGGCCGAAAAAGTCACGGTGTCCCAAATATTACAGAATAGGTGATGCAACATTTGTGCGGATAGCATGGGGTCAGCTTTGAGCATCTGTGCTGATATGCGATCGACCCCTGGAGCCTTGTTGGATTTCATGCTTCGGATAGCTGCTTCAATCTCCTGCAGTGATGGGGCCTCGGAATTGACGCGAGTGATGCGCCGCACCCTAGGCGGATCATGCCGAGATGTTGATGGCTGGTTGGCCGTCGAAACTTGAAAAAGTTGTTCAAAGTGCTCAAACCAGCGTTTCAGCTGGTCAGTGGGGCCGGTACGCTATTGTCCAGTCGTGTCCTTCACTGGCATCCTCGGGTTCATCCTTGCTCCACTCAGGCGTCGTGAGATATCGTAGAGGAGGCGTATATCGCCAGTGTTTGCGGCTTTCTCCCCTAAGTCGGCCAGGGAGTTCACCCACGCTCGCTTGTCCCGTCTGCAAGAGCGCTTAACTTCCTTCTCTAGAGCCGAGTACCGTTGACGGGCTTCGTTCTTGGCTCCTCTGGTTCTCGCCCGCTTTATCGCGGTTTTTGCTTCTCTACGCTCCTCAATCTTCCGCCAGATTTCATCTGTGATCCACTCTTTCCTCTGGGTGCGCAGCTCACCCAAGTTGTTCTCACTTGTTTCTATAAAGGCATTCTTGAAGGCCGTCCATTGTTCTTCTACGCTGCCACCTTCTGGAACGTCCGCAGCTCGAGTCTCAAGTTCTTCAACAAAAGACGTTTTTACCGCTGGATCTTCAAGTCGGCGTGTGTTGAACCGCCGCCCGAGTCTGTCCTCCCGTCGCTGGCTCCGCGCCATGCGTAGGTGGATTTCGCCGATTAGAAGGTTATGGTCAGACGCGATGTCGGCGCTGTGTTTATTCCGGACATCAAGAAGGCTCCGTCTCCATTTTCGGCTGATGCAGATGTGGTCGGTCTGATTTTCGGTATGTCCATCACGGGAAACCCACGTGACTTTGTGCACTGGCCGATGGGGGAAGAGCGAGCCCCCGATCACCATGTCGTTATTGCCACAAAATTCTGCAAACAGCTCACCGTTCTCGCTCATTTCGCCAAGACCATGGCCTCCCATGACACGCTCATAGTCCGTGTTGTCGGAGCCGATCTTCGCATTGAAGTCGCCAGTGTAGATCTTGATGTCAGCCTTTGGAACCTTATCCACGACGGCATTCAGTTGACTGTAAAAATTCTCCTTGTCCTGTAGCTCGGCAGCATCGGTTGGCGCATAACATTGGATTATGGTAAGGTTACGAATCCGTGTTCTAAATCTGGCAACGTGCCATAATTTGTGCGGGAGCGGGATATTTCACCGAAGATCATTTTTCAGAATGAGTCATTTCATTTCATCAAATGGGTCATTTTGCCGAAGAGCAAGCCATTTTTCACGGTTTTTAACTTTTCTCAATGCTTAGTAAATTGTGAAATCAGCCTCGAAAAAAAAAAAAAAAAAAAATTAAGAAAGTTCGATTTTTTTAACTTGGCAAGCTATTCAAATGTAATGCTTCCTTTTTTTTGAACATGTGCAGTTCTTTCGAGTTGTACTGATTTCGAAATTTTTTTATACAATCAATGTATTACATTTTAAGAAACGTACCCTGCTTTTAAACATGACCAGTTCTCTCCAGTTGTACTGATTTATTTTTATTTTTAAATAATAAATATTTTTGATGTATAGGAATGCTTTCTTCTTTTTAACATGGGCAGTTCTTTCGAATAGCAGGGTTAACTACCCTATTTCTGGCCTATTAAGCACAACCCGCACTAAGTCTTTCTTAATCTTGCGTAGTTTAGCACCAAACGGAATGTTATTATTACTGATGGCTTCCAAATTTATTTACCTTTCCGTACATTCCGTAAGGTTTGATTAAGAGAAACAAATTGTTGAGATATTGTTAAAAGTCTAACACTACTTCTTGACGCCAAACTCGGCCTACGGATTCTAAACTCGGCCTACCGCATTGAAACGCAATTGCAACGCCAAAGAATTCACTTCAATCTATCGGATGAAGTTAAAAATTGATTCGGTCGGAGCAGTTCATGTGTTTTTGAGAATATTGGGTGCAAACATTCATATCACGCGTTCTTATTCACTTCGTTTGGTAGCATTTGAACTAAAGTATCGTACCAAAAGCATAATTTTCCTGTTTACGCCAAAATTATGGCTAATTTGATGTTTTCTGCTTGATAGGCCCAAAATGGGCGCTTAGGCCGAAGTAGTTCTCTACACTACTGATTTTTTAATTTTCTAAATAATCAACATATATCTTTGACTATATATTTAGTATTACTTCTGCGTGAAGTCAACGATTTACATAGTTGAAGACAGGGTGCCTTCCATTCATTTTGACTAAAAAAAATGTTTTATGAAATTATAGAATAATAGGATATCATGATGATATTTTGTATGTGAAAGTAATAAGAAAAGATTGTAAAGTTTGTGTTTCACACATCAAACCTGCAAATTTAGCTTTTACAGAGTCACAATAAGCGTTTTTCTGATCGCCTCTTCGCGAAGAGTGAAGAGCGAAGAGTGGGTGAGGTAAATTACAAAATCGCTTATTGCGACTCTCATGTAGCAAAATTGGCAGGTATTATGTGTCAAACACAAACTTAACAATCTTTTCTTGTTGTTTACATAATCAAAATATTTTCATTATGTCTTATTATTCCATAATTTCTTGAAACATTTTTATAGTCAAAATGAATGGAAGGCACCCTGGTTGAAGATGCTAATTTCAAATAACAGACTAAAGTGGTAATTTTTATACGATAAATCAGGAGTTGAAAGTATAGAATTGATAGTTCCGTTAGAGTACGGCAGTGTGAAAATTGCATATAGAGAGTAGAAAGCGAGAAAGGACAACTTAAGGAAGGTACAAATCGGTATTGATCATCACTTTTTACCCCGTTTATATCTATTATTTAAATGCGTTCCAAATTCATTACCAATTGATTCATGATTAAATTGGCTAAATTAACCATTCGGCGAAATGTCCTTCGGCAAAATATTTTTCAGTGAAACGTCCTTTGGTGAAATGATACAGCCCCAATTTGTGCGTTACCCCAAGAATTAATCTTTGCTTGATAATAGGAAAATTACACGAAAGCTCATGATATGTACATTCGTCTCATGACCTTTTCGTGGTACGATCTACCACCGCTTCCTACTTCGAACTATGGGAACCGAATTTTTCAGTAATCAAAGGAACACATCTTAGTCCTTGTTACTTTTTATGCCTTGTTCATAGTGACAAGACTCGGCTCTGTCCACCGAGGATGATCTTGAAACAAGGAAAAATGAGTTAGATAGTCTTCAGCTATGTGATTCCTAATATTCTATTCGTTCTTCCCTAGTTTGAAGTGGTTAAGACTTGGGTTCTGATGCATGGTTTACAAAGGTTTGAGCTGGAAGATTTATCTTTAAGACAATTAAGTATGATATCTTAACCAGATTAGCAAACAAATACGAACTGGTCAGTTACAGATACAACTTCCCTCAACAATATTTTCAGTTTCTCCACAGCGATATGATTGTGAAAAAGCATAGGCGTTTCCCTCTTTGTTCACCGTTTTGTCCACCTCAAATATTTACAAGCATTCCCAGCGATCAAGAGTTCATGAATAATCAACAAAGCATTATAACACACTAGCAACCCCGCAATCTGATGCTATCGTAATTTTCAGTAACGTCAGGAATGCTCACATGATGGCCATGATATTTGCCAGCTCTGGTTATAGTCCCCGTAATGAAAGTAAATCTCCTCTAGCGGTGTAGTTCTCCATTAAACCTGAGTCCAATGACACAGACACAGTCACTAACAACCAGTGCAACAAGTTAGTCGAAGGCAGTCAAGGTCTATATATTCAAACAAATTAAATAAGCCATCACAGCTCTAAATAGTGGAAATCCCATAAGCTGAGAGAATCCTTCTTTACGGTTCCTTGTTTACGCTCCTTATCAATCGCAAAGAAGGATACCTGACTGAAAATAGAATCATTACCGCTATAGGGGACGTGTAAAAGTTTTAGCACTAGTGGTTAGGCGACAGGATGTTGGTCTCAATGCAATGTCTCAATTTGGAAAAACAAATTAATTTAACAACATCAAATGACTCAAAAAAGATACACTTGTTGGAAAATATCTAGCATTCCATTCATTAGGACCTAACTGCAATGATCGATTCTCTTCATTGAAACGAGATTACTGATCTTAAAATGCATCCTTGTTATGACCTAAACCTTAACCGGATAAGACACTATCTAATCATTTGATTGGATAGTAAAATGCACAACATATCTAATCCAAATCCTAACTTTACGACAGTAACTCGCTGACTTGGCTGCCTTCGGAAAGGGATCAATAATTCTCGAAGCAATAAATGTCTACATTTTCAATTTCCAATTCAAACGTATAAAAGCCTACCTGCCGATTAACGGTTTGTGTAGCATGTCAAAGGAATAAATTTCATTAGCCATTATCTCGACCGCTGCTGCCAGGCGGGTAAATAGGTGCACTTGTGCCTACACCGCCTCGTTGCCATCATATCAGCGACGCCCGCCTTGCAGCAGCAACAATGTTTCCCGAGCCGATGATTGACGTCTTAATGCCGCTCTATACCGAACCAAGATTCAATTAAAATGTATAACCCCTGTCAAGGCTTCAGTTCTGGGAAACCGTGAGGAGAAACACCGCACCCCCATCTCTCGTCACTTAACCTATACACAGTTCACTAGGACCGTTCGGTTGGAGAGTGGTAACTTAATTTAACACCAATTAGAATTTATTAGGCTAATTTGCACCCGGGTGGTCTTCCAAAGGTAAGCCATTTCTAATTTTATTTTTTCAGCAGTAAAACTGCGCATATTTCTGGCCCAGACAGCTTCCATCCAAATAGCGATGGAAGGCTCGCGACGGCGATGATGACGAAGTTGTAGGCCATGTGGAAAGGCTACCCTCTTTGACAGGCTTTGACGTGCTCTGGTGTGGCGCGAAAAAATAAACGCCTCTAATCCAGCACAGATCCCCGTTAGCTACTGCTGGTGGTGCCATCGCCGCCGTCGCCGTCGCTAATCTTCGACTTTTCACGTCTTCTTAGGCCACTTAAAAGTGTATGTCTGGTGCCATTCTCCGACGATTTTGTCGGTGGTGGCGTCGTCGTTGTGACGATTTCTCGAAATCGTCAACGGTCCAGCTAATTGTCGACGTTCCTTGGCTTTTCCAACCAGCTGCAGCTGCAGCAGTTGCGACCTCAAATAGCTGGAGGGCTCCAGTAAATGTGACTGCTTTGTGTCCCAAGGGATGGTTTGACTGTTTTTTGTTCAAATTGATGGCGCAACGATGACTATATTCTGCAGTTGTATTTTGTAATAAAACTCAGTGACATGAATCCCAAAGATTGAACAACTTTATTACAACCAAACTGCAATCACTGATAAACGAACACACTTTCAACTCCGGTAGCGAATCTGCTTCGATTGATAAAAATTACTCCATCGATTGTTCCAATCAGCTAATTCAATTCCATGGGATGCACTTTTCCAGCACGGATCAGTAGCCACCGGGCTGCATTCCCCTTGAAACGCGTACTCGCATAATCGTTTTTATTTCCCTTCTCACTGTCAATCTAAACACAGGAGATTGAAGTGGAAGTTTTTAGCATTCCCCGTAAGACATTGCAGCGAGTGCCATGCCCTGCACCAAGAAGTATCTATACACATGAAGCTAGGTGAACATGCCACAGCAGCAGCAATCAGATTGAGTCAGTAGTCTGCAGAGGTTGTTGTGGGAAATTCAATTGGATCGAAATTAATTTCTTCAGCGATTGAGATCGATTTTCGCCGATCGCATTTGATTTATGTTTCCTCCGGTAGGAAATTAATCAGAATTTACGGTTAGCTGTCGGAGTCGGTGTCTCTCTGCGCGGCAGACTCTGCTGAAGGGTGGAAATGCTAGGCTCTGGTTGACTGACTGCAGCATAACTTGTGTGACGTGTGTTTTTTTTTCCTTCGCTTTTCTCAGGAGGTTATTTTTTTCCTGTGTTCAGCACAGCACTGCACTAATCAGCGTGATTGATTTGATATTGCTTCCGCGTACGGAGACTGAGATCTGTGCTACTTATGACATTTTATTGATGGGCTGGTGAATTGTGAGCAGTACAAGCATCGGATCAGTGTAGATTGATGGGGTGGTTTAGAATAAGGGGGACTCGAGCAACAGAAAAGGTTTGAAACTACACGGTCGATAAGACTAAGTCAGAGAGAGAATCACTTTTAATCATTTGTGCGAGGTATTTCTTAAAAACACTGGGGTCCCTCAGCCCTGAGTAACCTGCAGTTTTTTTTTTTTTCATATACAACTAAGTGAAAGTGACTCTACCTTTGAAATAGTCTCATAGGCCGTGTGCTGTTTTGTTGGGTTTTGATGGTTTATCGCAATTTAGTTATATTTTATCTTGAGTGTAGTGAATGCTGGACAGTTCCAGCCGAGGGATAGGGGATTTTTTTTTAATTATCGGGCAAAATGGGCCGGAGAGCCGCAGAATTTTATAAAATTTTGCCCACAGATACCCAAGCAGGACCAAAAAACTGTTCCCACAATGGCATTCAAATACCGATTTAAACCAATGCAATACCAAAACAATGCCCCACAGTAATTCTCCTAGTATCCAAATATCAATTTTGCTATTTAGAAAGTATTTAGCATAGAATTTTTTGGTAATATTCTTTCGTATTTCATCTCCCGAGCAGGAACGAATATCTTGATACCATAAATTGGTATGGATGAACCTGACATAAGAGGTAAAATACAAAAAAAAAATACTACATGCCATATTATGCAAATGCAATACCAAAACAATACCGTATATGTATTTTTTTTGGTATCCAAATATATATTTTTGTTATCTACAAAAATTTTGCATGCAATTTTGTGGTATTATTCTTTGGTATTTTACCTCTTATGTCATGCTGATCAACTCCAAATTTTGGTATCAGCAACAGAATTAGGTATTCATGAGTTATTTTTTCCTGCTCGGGTAGAGTTTATCGTTACAAAAATTTCATAATATTCGGAATGGTTCATTTTTTCCGGAAACATATACATATAACAAACGAATTTAACCGGACATCGACATTGAAAATTCATAGCTTAAACATCGTAGAAAAAACGTTGAGTAGTAAAATAATAAGAAAATTATTGCAGCAATCCTTAAATAAACTATAATATACCCGTCCCTCCAACCGAATTTCATTACGCTTTTCATCATATTAGGGAAGAAAGTCGATTTAAAGTATAACTTTATAATGTGCAAGACCTCGGAAATGAGCCCATGATTTTCTGCGTAGTCAGCAAAATTGGGCGCCATAAGGCCACCGAGCTCCTTATTTCACAAAACAATTACGACCAAATTTCTGTTCAACTTGATGTTAGTAGATTAAGATCCCGGCGGTGCAAAAATAACAAAATTTGTTATTATTTTAATAATTCAATTGAAATTAATTATTGAAAGGATTCATGTCAACATTTTTCAATATGAGCTAATAAATCGACTAAGCCCTTCGAAAGTTAAATAAAGTACAATGTACGACAATGTACGAGGATGTGCAAGCTGAGGTTAAAGGGCTGTTTTTTTTTCAACTACAGCATCATCAACCAGCGTTGCCAGATTGTTTTAAAGTTTATCACTATCGAAGGTTTTAAAAAATCGGTATTTATCGGTATTTACTATTATAATTTATTTTATATTTTTGCTGTTTTTGAAAGCGTATTGAGAAACTTCTAGTGAATATTCAAAGAAACCATTGGAAAAAAAATCGGATTGCACATCCAAAGGAAGAAACTTCCTGAAGACGCTGGCAGACACATCCTAAGGTAGATTGCAAGAAACTTCTGAAGAAATTCGGAAGCCAGAGCGCCTATCGAACAGTCGAAAGAAACAAGGACATACTTTCGGAAGAAAGTGATTTCTGGGGGATGTTCTAATGATCCAGCAAATTTTCCTGATATTCATAAAACATCCCTGAAGACCTCGCAATGCCCCTGAAGTTTTCGGAACATTCCTGAAATGCACATAGGAATATTCCATAATTCCACGGAATTCCTTAAAATTTCTTGTAATTTTCTTGAAGTAAATGGGCCTGTTTTTAGAGTTCTCTGATCATCCCCCCAGTACTTGGAACTTTCCTTATTATTTTGAGGCTACCTGAATATCTATAATCATCTTTGAAGGTATCTGGAGACTTTCTTGAAGATTATGAAATTTATTAAAGGCTCTAAAATTTTTCTTGAATTTATTATATCATTAGCATTGAAGATCGCTGATCTTCCCGATTTTTGAAATTTTCATTCTTGGCCCTGCCATTAAAAAGCACGGATTTTCCCATAAAATGTTCTCGCAATGTTCTTATGTTCATGTAACTTCCCGTACGTTTCCCAAATTTGTGGAACATTGCCTGAATTTCACGGAAATCCTTTAAAATATCAGCATTTCCTTGAAGTTAATTGATCTGTCCTGATGTTCACGGAGCTTCCCTAAAGTTCGCTCAAGTCTCTGAAACTTTCCTGAAAACCATTAAATTTCCCTGAAGTTCTTTGAACTTTCCAAAATATTTCTGATGTTTTCGTAAGTTCAATGGAGTTCGATGAACTTTCCTGAAATTTTCGTGTTTTGGAATTTGAACAGAATCTTATGAAACTATCTTTAATTTATCGAAACTAACTCAAAAACCTAGACTTTTCTGAATTCTCAGAACTTCTTAAAAGTTCCTGCAGCTATTGTGAATCTGGAAACATCCCAGAAGTTCAGGGAACTTGAAAACAAACAAAAAACTGGTGGGAGAAGACGGAAGAACCATTCGAGCGATGGCTGAAGAAGCTTCCAAGGGTAGTTGAAATAAGTTTTCGGGAGGAATCGAAAAATAAGTTATGGTGTAAGATGGAAGAAAATTCAGGAAGTAAAATATGAACAAAAACTTTAGGAAGTTATATAATGTTTAAAAAGTATTTCGCGATTCTCTAGAAATAACCGGAAAGAACCATCGACAGTTCCTCGATTTATGGGTAGCCAAAAACGGTGAAGAAATGGAAACATTAGTCAAAAGAGTGTCAAGCATATAACATTTCCAAAGATGATTTTGAGGGCTCAACAATTGAATTAATCAAAAGATACAAGTCAATCACAGTAATTTACTCCGAAATTCGAGCGTGGGTAGGCAATACTAATTTTTAACATTTGAAAAATCGGTATAAATCGGTATTCTGAGGAATCTTATCTGTGTATCGGTATCTAGTTCGGAAATCGATCTGAATATCGATAAATCGGTATATCTGGCAACGCTGTCATCAACGTACACTATCGTCATCGGCGACATGAACGCTCAGGTAGGACGGGAGGCAATCGGGCCAAAATGCCTGCATGCCGTATCGAACGACAAAGGCCAACGATGCGTGAACTTTGCAGCCTCCCGTGGTATGGTTGTCCGAAGTATCTTTTCTCCCCGAAAGCATATCCACAAAGCCATATGGAGATCACCTGACCAACACACGAAACACCAAATCGATCACATTCGAATCGACGAGAAATTCTTCTCCGACATTATCAACGTCCGCACGTACCGCAGTGCGAACATAGATTCGGACCACTACTTAGTTGCAGTATGCATGCGCTCAAAACTCTCGACCAGGGCTCTACAATTTCGAAGCTCTAAAATGAACTCGTGTTTTGTTTCTCTCATACATACGTGTTCGACGCTTCATTTCTATAACGCCTAGCTAGACTATCAGCAAGAAACGAAAATAAAAAAGAAGGACGCTTGGAAGGAAAGGCTGGCTGTGGAACTTCTCGTCGTTGCTTTGCTCATCGCTTTCAATGTAAATAACGTCGATTTTCTAGTTAAACGAACTTCATTATGGCTTTCAATCCCCTTTCACGAACACTCTATCGCCGCTCTTTCAATTTGTTTAAAATGCGTTATGTCCCGTTTTCGATCATTTTTTTAGATAAATATATGGATGGAAGATAAATTAGAAATATGACGTGTAATCTTCAAGTGTTTTGACGTGAGAAATGCTTTAAATGTGTTATTTCATTTTCCGTCATATACGTCATGAAACCTCTGTTGATGTGTTTCATGAAAGAGAAAACTATCAAAGTCGAGCGCTCTTTCGCTCATCCATTTCGACGAAGCTTGAAAGGAAGACCAATGGAGCGACGGGAGAAAGAGAGACAAGCGATTGAACATTTGTTTGTGCACGCCGACTGAGGTTCTAGAATGCTGCGAAGCTGTTCGACTTTAACAGAAAAAGAAAGCCAGCAGTCTCTTCGTCGCATCGATTTGGTCGATTGAAGCTGATATTGTGACGCCCTGCTCTCGACGGTGCATAACACCCGTCGAAGTCGAACGCCGCGACCCAACATTGAGCAATTACGGGACGCCGGAGTTACCCAGGATTATGGAAGAGCAGCTTGGCGCAGCTACTCTTGAAGATGGCTGAAGGGACATCCGTTCCGCCATTAGTAGTACTGCTGCAGCGGCACTAGATACTGCGATCCCGGACCGAAGAATTGACTGGTTTGCTGGCGAACGCAAACTGTTAGTAGAGAGGAAGAATGCAGCACGGGCGAGAATGCTGCAACACCGCACGAGATTGAATGTGGAGTGATAGAAACAAAACTCGGGTTTCCGAAGGAAGAAGCGTCAGCAGGAAAACCGAGATCGCGAGGCGATGAAAATCTATACCGCGTAAACGACACACGGAAGTTCTATGAAAAGCTAAATAGTTCACGCAAAGGCTACTTGCCGCAAGCCGATATGTGCAAGGACTTGGACGGTAACCTTCTCAAGAACGAGTGTGAGGTGATTGAGAGGTGGAAGCAGTGCTATGATGATGAGCACCTCAACGGTGATGCAGCAGAAAACGAAGGTGGCACGGCAACAGACCTTGGAGCACGCGCAGAAGACGACAGACTACCGGCCCCTGATCGTCAAGAATTTGAGGAGGAGATCGGTCGGCTGAAAAACAACAAAGCAACTGGTGCAGATTAACTACCAACCCGAGCAAAGTCTGAGATCAAATTGAAACCTAAACCGTACAGGAAAATGAAAACAAAATTTGGTATCAAATTTGTCAATTGCGTAAACTGAAATCAAGTTATGATTTCAGTTTGATGTTGATATCAAAACTTGATTTCAATTTGCTGCCATTTTGATGCTAGACTTTGCTCGGAACTCTTCCAAATGCTATGCCATTCCATTTGCAGGAGAGTTCGTGGGGCATGCATGGGCAGTTGGAAAAAATGGCGTCACCCGAATAGCAACGTCGCGAATTGATTTTGCGCAAGCACCTGGAAAATCCTAAACCCTCTCATCGGGACATCGGAAAACAACTCGGAATCGAGCAGTCAACGGTGAGTCGTGTGATTAAACGTTACTACGAAACTCTAAGCATCGAACAGAAGGAGAAATGCGGTCAGAATGGATATTCTATTAGTGATCAGGATCACAAGCGAGTCGTGAAAGTGTTTAATCGGAATCCCAATGCTTCGGGATGTGGCCAAAAAGTTGAATATGTCCAAGTCTTTCGTTCAGAGAACCAAGGACCGGAAGGGACTGCATACGCACAAAGTGCAAATCGTGAACGAACGGCAAAATGCGGTGGGAAAGTCACGGGCCGGGAAACTGTACATCCAGATGTACACCATTGTCTCATCATGGATGATCAGACTTACGTCAAGGTGGACTTCCGGCAACTTCTGTTCTTCACTGCCAAGCACAAGTTTGATGTTCCGGAGGAAGTTAAGAAGCAGAAACTTTCAAATTTTGCCAAGAAATACATGATTTGGCAAGCGGTCTGATCATGTGGCAAACGGAATGCGCCATTCGTGACTACCGGCATGCTTGGCATGCACAGTTGTACACACCAACTGCTCATTTGTTAATAACTTTTCACTCAGTTGTTGGAATTTGTTCTCTTTAAAGTAAGTGATAGATTAGGATCATAGTTTACTAATGATATGCAAAGAGTTGGTAAATCTTAATAATTGAATCAACACCAATGAGATTTTACACTTAAAGTCTGAGATGTGCAGCGAGCATTTCTCACTTAATGTTTACAACGCAAAACAAATACAGTTTATTACTAGAATAAAATCTACTTTTTTACGTATCTATAACAAACTTAAACTCTATTCAATCTACTGCTTCAAAACGAACTATGTTTCGTCAACTGTGTGCAAAGTTATTAGCAAATAAGCAGTTTGTGACCAAAACTGTGTATGCCAAGCATGACTACCGGGACTGTAAACGGCGAGATCTACCTCAAGGAGTGTCTACAGAAGCGTCTGCTTCCTCCGTTGAAGCAACACGAGGACTCAACGATCTTCTGGCCGGATCTAGCTTCGTGCCACTATTTAAATGTTGTCCTGGAGTGGTACGAAGCCAACGGGGTAACTTTAGTACCCAAGGACATGAACCCCCAACGCACCGAAACTAAGGCCCATCGAAAAATACTGGGCTATTATGAAGCAGGCACTACGGAAGCATCCCATAGAGGTCAAATCTGAAGGTGACATGAAGAAAAAGTGGGTTTCCGTACAGCAGAAGCTGCAGCCAGATGTTGTACAGAACCTAATGAGTGGAGTTAAGCGTAAGGTGCGAGCGTGCGGTTATGGTATTGAAGGTGAATGAAATAAATATGCCAAAAGCTTACTAATGGGTTATATTTTATTGTCTGAAAATTTGAAAAGGATCGGTCAACTAAGTAATTTTCTGCAGCGTTTTTTTCCGTGATGAAATTTGATGTGGGACACCCTTTATGTATTTTTAAAAAAAATGTTTGTCCGGTAGCGGCATTTCTGGTCGAAATGACGTCTGAAACAAAACTGTAGCAAAAAAAAATAAACTTACGCCAAAGCCGACTTCCGTCAACTTCCTGGGCAAGAATATGTCGTTGCCAAGTCTAAGTTTGATGTTCCGGAGAATGTTCGAAAGAAGAAATTATCGAAATTTGCCAAGAAGTTCCTGATCCGGCAGGCGATTTGCGGATGTGGTGAAATAAGCGCTCCCTTCATCACTTTCGGAACAACCAACGGTGCGATTTACACGGAAGAGTGCCTTAAGAAGCGTTTTTTGCCATTCATAAGGAAGCCCGAAGGATCAATGGGCAATCAAAACAACATGTTATTTGATGCCGTTCTCACAAGAACGCGTACTTCGGACAAGCAGACAGTAGATCTCGAAATAGAGATGCTAGAGAAACAGATAAAGTAGCAAAAGAATAAAAGGATGCAGCTATAGCTCCAACTACGACATGAACCTTGATAGTCCCACTAAAAACTTTATCAGACTCCGTTGCACCATGCGTAGGCAGTACCAACGTTCTGGACTGCCTGCCTTGAAGACCCATTGCAACCGTCTAACAAAAATAAGCCAAGCCAGGATGATGGACCTCAGAAATGAGGACTTTAGTAACAAAATGCGCTCTCTCCCAGATTGTGCAAAGCCCTTCCGGAAACTAACCAAAATCCTTAAAAATAAGCCAAGACCCATTCCCCCACTTGTGCCGTTGAATCAACCCAATGATTTAGTTGCTCATCTAATAACCCCTGAAGAGAAGGCTGATGCTATAGGTCAACATTTCGTCAGCTTGCATAATCTCGGACTGAACATGCCTAATCCATACGATACTGCAGTTGCGGTAAATTCAACTAACCTCCATCGAATTCCTAACAACTTTCCTGTGGAATCTGAGATAACGGCTGACAAACTGTTGGCCTATACCAAATCATCTAAAAATATGAAGGCCCCAGGTTTCGACCAAATCCTGAATCTTGAACTCAAACACCTGAGTTCCAGATTCTTCAACCATCTTGCACTGATTTTTAATCAGTGTCTAAGACTTGGCTATTTTCCCTCGAGCTCGAAGTCAGCTAAAGTCATCCCCATTCGGAAACCTGGGAAAGATCCATCCTCTCCTTCAAGTTACCAACCCATCAGCCTTCTCGCAGGGTTATCGAAGCTGTTCGAAAGAGCAGTCTACCGTCGACTCCTGGCATTTGCCGAGGAAAACAACATATTGCTAGAGGAGCAGTTTCCGTAAAGGTCACTCGACTGTTCACTAGCTCGAGTAACTCGAGTAACAAACATTCTCAGATGGAACAAGTCTGTATCTAAAACATCTGCCGTGGCACTGGTGGACGTTGAAAAAGCATTCGAAAATGTTTGGCATCATGGCCTGGTCTACAAATTGCAGCGAAACGGTCTTCCAATCACCCTAGTGAAGATAATTAAAAATTACATCACGGGCAGGACATTCAGAGTCTCTCTCAATGGCATCACATCGGATGCTTTCCACATCGGTGCGGGTGTCCCGCAGGGAAGCATCCTTGGCCCCATCTTGTTCAACCTGTTCACCTCCGATATGCCGGCTCTCCCTGATGGGGGATCGTTGTCATTGTTTGCAGATGACACGTACATCATCTTTAAGGGTAGGGTCACCAAAGCTCTGACCGCCAAACTTCAGAGAGGCCTAAATGTCATGTCAGAATACTTCAACAGCTGGAAGATCGGTATCAATGCGGCAAAGACCCAGGTCATCATCTTTCCCCATTCCAAATCATCCAGACTTGTTCCGTCTGAGAATAATAACATCAACTTGAACGGCACAATGGTGAAATGGTCAAAAGAGGTAGTATACCTCGGCCTTACACTCGACAGCAAGCTGCTTTTCAGGAAACACATTAACAAAACAAAAACCAAATGTAACATCCTGATGAGATCCTTATATCCACTTATCAACAGGAGATCCACTTTGTCCCTGAAAAACAAGCTTGCTGTCTATAAGCAAATAATCCTTCCTGCAATAGAATACGGGGTGCCAATCTGGGAGAGTAACGCAAATTGCTATCACCTCAAATTACAAAGGATCCAAAACAAGTTTTTGAGAATGATCCTCAACAGTCCTCCACGAATGAGGAACTCTGAGGTCCATCGCCTGGGTGGTCTTCAGACGCTGGAGTTACGGAAAACAGCTACCATCCAAAGGTTCAGAGATTGCTGCAGGCAATCCGATCAGCTGATCATTAGGAATCTGGCACGTTAGGTTAAGCTTTAGATTAAGTAGGTAGCTTATTAAATTTTTAAATTCAATCAAATCACACCCCTCAAGGGGTATTTTACAAACTAGTCGAAAACGCAGCAAATGAAACAAAGATGAAGGGCCAGGTAGGCTAATCAATTAAAATTTGAAATCAATGTACTATCATAATCAACAGAAGTAAACATAATTTTACTACTACTACCACTACTACTCCTACCTGGGCAGTAGAAACAGCAGAAAGTGCACACCAAACTGATCAAAGAACAACAAAAACTACAAAAGCACGTCAATGAAAATTCACCACCGATGAAATCTTTACACCCCAACTCTCCACGCTCTGGCACTGGATCAAAATTACTTTTAATTCGAATGAATTGTAAACTTATTCCCTAGACTTGATTCCGTAGAGTTGATTTCGACTGTTGTGCCTTACAAAATAAATAAATAGGTAATTAAATAAAATCAATAAAAAAAAAACTCAAGAAAAATTGAAATGTTTTGCATTTGTCATGAGCTTTAAAAAAATAATATTGAACAAAAACATTTTGTAATATTTAAGTTTTTAATACTTTGCTCCAATTTTGACTGAAAATTACTAAAAACAAATACCGTGTAAATTTTTCCTAAATTTTTTTTCTCTGCATTTTTGCATCAGACGTCATTTCGATTAGTGCTACAATATATTGAGAACTGTCAAATGCGCCATTTAAAAAATACCCAAAACGACCAAATTTGATAAAAAACAATTATCCAAAGATATCTCTTTGAAGGTCGAGTCAAATTTTTTTTTCTTTTCTCTATGGCATGGAACTGCTTCATAGTAACATTATAATTATGTAGCAAATCTAGCAGACTTCAACAAAATTTCTTGACACTTAATTATTTATTGCCGTAAGTCAGGTTGTAGTGTTACAATGATAATAACATGTTTTGGCACAGTTGTTGGAGTCGATAAAACAGTAGGTAGCCGGGGATGTTACCCGCCAAACAAGCTATAGTGGATAAACAAAGTATAGTGGAAACTTTGACCTGCCGTGGAGACTATAAGATTGCGTAAATAAAATGTCGCCTTTTAGGCTCTTTTACGCAACTGATTATAGGTATCTTATCAAAAGATCCCAACCGGTTGATCCTTTGCAGAGAAAGTTTAAAAGTTTCGTTTTGTAGTTGGTGCATAACAGAAAGGACGATGGATTGGTCCAATAAATGTTCAATCAAAATTTAAACAGTAGTTAATTAAACGACTAGCACACTTCCGTTACAAAAAGTTACAGCAACTTATTTATAACTTATGAGCAGTTTTGAAACAACCTTTTCCTGAGATTTTAATAAAATAAAGCAATTTAGTTAACATGTTTAGGCCTTGCAAAACTAACACCCTCTTTTCTCAAATTTGTAGAAGACAATATATCATAATATTGCTCCGTGATGAAGATTTATTGTTAGGAAACATCAATTTAAACTGCTTGAATTATGGGATTAAAAAACATCCTACTTAACTGTATAAATTACTTAGTGATTTTGAGATCAGTCTGGTGGAAAAAGAAGTAGCCTAATGATTGAAAATTCGAATAATCCGATACTGAATAATCCTCAATTCTTAATCCAAAATCCACCCAAGTAACATATTAAGTTTTATGAAATACTGCAAAGCAACTACAGAACAACATTAATAAAACCGTGATCAAGGCTATTTAGTCATTAATGCATCCATCAAAACCTCATTAAGACTAGAATATGTCTAGTTGGCCCACCCTGGAGAAGGTTCTGAAGGGTGTATTCTCGAAGCTCTTCAAGATTGATTTACTGCAAAAGGTTGTATGACGAACGCATTGAGAACCATTTGAAAGCTACAATAAAAGCTATTTAGCAACAATAAAAAATCTTTCCGAGCCATTTCCCCTAGCCGCATGCTGAATCCACTAGGAAAGCATCAATCAAGATAGAAAAGGATTTATGAATGCGATCTTATCAAAATAATTAAAATAGAAACTGATGGTATAAAAATCTTGTTGAATATCCAAATTTATTACAATAGTTCTCATTAAGTGGCCTAGTTTTAAGTGCCATATTAAATTTTATGTGAAATGTACGTGAAAACATCGAAAAAATTAAGTCAACCCTCATTAAACATCGATTTGACTAATTATTTAACATTGAAAAAAAAAATATTCTTCAGATCGAACTTCTCCGAGATTTTTTTTTTTTATTATTTTCGCATTTAAATGTTTGCTCGTTGCTAAATTTACCAAAATATAGTTATATGTAAGGAAATTTTGATTGAAAATCGAAGATTGTAAAAAAAGCAAACTAATTGTAACATGGCAGTGGCATAGAAGTTGATTTTCATGGGTCATTTGTGAAAAAGTTGTTTTGCTCTCAAAAAGTCCTTAACAAATTAATAAGGTTTTAAAAAGGCTTTTATGAAGAAAACTTGCAGGCTGAATTATATTTATCTAAAGCCATTTTGCTTGACCCTAACCCGTTCAGATTTATGGCAGCATTTATGGAGGCAAAGTTGCCTGCAAAAAGTTAAACGTCAAAGTTTGTTTATCTTTCGATAGTTGCGCTGTGAGATCCAGGATTCTTCCAGGCGGTTTTCTCCCGATGGATTGGGAGCAGTTACTCAGATAGTTTGCGATACTGTTTTACAATATTACGCATTTCGAACAGCTGGAAGCGCAATCGTTCCCGAAATAGATCCCCTTCTTCCGGGTGGTTACAGAAGTGCACCATCCAATGATGCAGAGATGTACGATTTAATGAAATTTTCGAAGAGTCTTTCGCCGAAAAAAATCGCTGCTTTGGATCGGAAACTAGCTAATCTCCGCTAACTTACAATTTCAGTGGTTTGCTGTCGGTTGTTATTTCGATTGTCATCGCAAGATCTGGAGAAGGCTGGTATGTTTTTCAACTTTACGCAATGTTTTATGCGTTCGAGGGCCCCGCTCACTTTACTCTTCTCCGACAGATGGTTAGTCGTTGGTGGTGTGCTGGTTCTTCTAAAGAAGTAAATTTATCTGAAATTGACTTGATTTTTTCATCCTACTTCGTCTATCCTTCGAGATTTCCTTGTCATAAATTTGGCATTTATTAACTATGAGGAACCATCTTTTAAGCTCAATTTGTAAACAAAGTAATTGGGGAGTTAATGATGCACTTTAAAAAAGCTAAAAAGCATAAATAAATGCTTTTTTCTCTAATGCAAAACCTAATTGTTTTAAGGTTGGTTTTATAATGATAGAACACGTTTATAAAGTATTTTATCATGACATTATTAATCAATTGCTAATGACGTTTATGCTTGAATAACAGAACAGTTTTAAGGAGGGATAGATAACTGTTTTAACTTTATGTTTAAAACAAGACAGTTTTTCACTTTCTTGCCAGACTATAAAAGGTTTTTAAAACAGCAAAAAACTGAATTTCTAAGCAGGAATGTTTTACACTTTAAAATGCTATATTTAAACTACATGGATTGTTCATTGCCGATATAAAACCATCATAAACCAGAGTGGATGCTAAATGGTTACTGAATTGTTACTTGGGCATGTTCATTCCTTCCAAAAAGTTGAATATGAAAATTTTCGCTTAATGTTTATGATCAAACATCACACTGAAATTGTCCCCTTGTTATATTGGATGATCCCAAAAATCAAAAAATATATTAGTGACATTGTGTTTCTCCTTCAAATGAGCACTTTCAACCGTACACTCTTAGAAATACCTAATTTTACACGTGACGGAATCCATCTTTGACGTAAAGGATAAGACGTTGACAAACATGTCATGTAAAATTAAGTGCTCGGAGACTGAAAAGTTCATTACTCGGCGAAAATAACGGTTGATTGAGCTGAATTTTGCGTCTATTATTCCTAATTTTGTGTCAAAACTGACGCTCATATATGTCAGTCTCAGAGCCCCTAAATTTACATGATTTTTTCTAAGTGTGTAGCTGGTGTGTCTCTTGAGACAGCGCACCATTGGCATCTCCAGCTAAACGAAAATTTAACCACAATTAGCTACCATAGCTCACCAAATCATTGGTACATAAATCACGCAGTTAGACCGAGCCAAAATCGAGCCAAGGGATTTGCAGCCTAATTACTCTCAATACAATTATCTCGTCAAAAACTTAAGCTTAATTTCACCCTCCCCATGATTTACTGTGGTACACTTTGCTTTGCTTGAGGGTACTTAAGCTTTCAAATGCAACACTACACTTAACGGTGAATGGTTCGTAGGCCTCTTTGACATGGTCAACGCTATTGATGCGGACATTACCGAGCATTTTGGTCTCAGCCACCTAATCCGGACTAAATTTAATTAGTCACGATTGTATGTAAGTTGTCCATTTGGTCCATCATGTTGTTGGTGCGTTGATGGATTTTGACATTAATCAAATGATGTGTGTTTCCCATGCGCCAGCATCCAGAGCGATAGCAGTAGGTATTACATTGCAACCAGTTTGACCAGTTGCGGTGTGGTACGGCTCAAAAGGCTTGCTTGGCGTGTAAACTTGCAGACATCGATTGGTCCGAGCGGCAATAAATAATAGTAGAAATTATTAATACACACAGTCTTATGCGTTTTTTTTCTGGATCTATGCAGCATAGCTGCAGGTTGGTAATCGGAAAGACCAACCGCGCAACGATTAGGTCGGATTGATGGGTAGCATTTTTCCAGCCGTCAGTCAATCTGCCAACTGTTTGATTGCTACTCAACGGTGTGGTTGTAATTGAAGACGTTGTTGGTACGAATCATAAAAGATAATGGGTAAGCTTCAGTTGGTAGTCCAGTAAGTTTATATTAGGACCTTAATGAACTGGCAAAGCGTGACACTTAAAATAAAACTTGACACAATTTCTCAGATTCCTATCGCTCCATCCTAAATTAACGTACTCCATTCCACCTACCCAGCGTAAGATTCATCACCAATCCAATCGAACCGGAGACCTTTACTCACTTTTGCAACATCTTCACAAAACCGTACGATCGCACGCTCTCGCTTCCCATGCATTGAAGTCTTTTGTAGTTCGCCCTAGTCACTCGCTGCTAGTCGTCGTGCGGCGGTCGCGCTCCACCCTGTCGCTTCTCCCTCGAAGATGCTCGCCCACCCACTCACTCCCCCGTTCCGTCACCAGTCTAGTTTACAATCTCCAGCATCATCGCTTAGCTGGCTGAACCCAGACGGTGGTGGATCATCTTCCCTTTCACGCTTGTTTGTGGGTTCGAAAGGGACCCAGAAAAAAAGCTCTTTTTATGCTGTTGATACTTTTCCTGACGATTGACTGCAGGGGGGGAGGGAGCAGAGATGGCACCGAAAAGTCATAATCGCGATTTCAATTTCAGCCGTTTTTCACCTTTCGCTGGTGATGGGCCTCTCACTCCGCGCACGGCTGGAGAGTGCGAGTGAAATGGATAATGGTTTCAAGCCGACGATGACGGTTTGAGATGATCTCCGACCGTTTAGTGCAAAGCAAGAGAGAAAGACGAAAGGGCAAACTCTGAAATCGATCCTCCCAAATCAACTGAACAAACGGGGCGGCGGCAGTGGACGACACAAAATATCACCGTTTTTCGCTGCTTCATTTTCGAAGGTGGCGTGTGATATTTTTGACGCTACTGTCGATCGTGATTGGAAAATTTCATCAGCTTTGATTGCCCCCACCAGCAGAGACGTTCTCCGGTGTGATGGTGGGAAGTGTGAGTTCTCAAGCCGGGAAACGACGCGACGTGTGGAACGCACCGCCACCACCATTCGCTAAATTCGTTTTTAATAAGCTAATGATTTATGTAACCTAATGTAATTTAATGGTTTTGGATTTTCACTGTGCCCATATTTTGCTCGCGCTGAGACACCCTGGCGCACAATCTGGCTCGATGCAGAGTGTTTAGCTCGGCTTAGAGAGTAGAGTGGAAGGCTATTGATTGATTAACGACACGATGCTCTCTATGTTTATGGGGGCCATGGGGCGTGGGAATCGATCGCTACAAGGCGAGGGTAGTAAAATTTATTTCTTCGCCTCGTTAAATGACGGTTTTGAGCTGAGGGTGATAAACCAATCGCCCATTTGGTGGCAACGTGCGGCAGATGACGACGGACGTTTGAGATTGCGGGCGTTTGTGGTTGGCTGATAAAAGACGTCCATTACGGCGATCTTCTGGGATGCGAAATTGAGATATTCTGAAGAAGAGTTTTTGCATGATGACATTTAGTAATGTTGAATGTATCATATTTCATTTAGAAACTGACCAAGGAGTTTATGCTTAGCACAAGATTTGAATTGCAACTCGATTTAATCATTATTATACACAAGCAGCTTTTCAGATTTATTTACCAGAACCAAAATTGATGAACCATCTGACTCCATTCAACACTCAGGGAAGTAGTAAGGTGGGACGAAAACAACTATTGCCCCCGCCAAAGGTGACAGGGCAAAGGGGTGGATTTCCTAGCAACTTCTTCACGACATTAATTTCATTGAAATTTAATCAATGGAAGTAATTCCAAATGCATTCTAGAGAGAACTCCCCGGGAAATCTGGAAATTATTCAAGCAGGGACGCAAGGACTTCTGTTGAGAATTTTAAAGTGATTTGAATGTATTACATGGCTTCTGTTAGGAGAACTTCAAGTGAATTCTTTAGAAATTTCGTATTATGAATAAAGATCTTCTTGACTGTTTACGCTTCTATTGGAAGTGTTTTGATATGACCAATTTTTGTCAAAAAATTAAAGCAAAAACTTGCCAAATCTTCAATAACAAAAAAGTTCATTTTTAAGATTTTCAAACTGATGTTAATTTGAAAGCATATAACACACGTAAACTTTTCTGATACTGGACACAATGGACACTTTCTTACGCGTGGAGATAGCACTGAAGGAGTGCAAATCGATATTAGGATATGGAGCAAGCCGTTTACGGGAATCCAATCCCATCTTACCCAGGATCAAAGGTCTCCCCAAAATCCACAAACCGGGGAATGAAATGCGAGAGATCGTGTCTGCAGTTGGTTCCCCCACCCACAAACTAGCGAACTGGCTAGTCACAAAGTTCCAGAGTATGCCGAATCAGTTCCAGAGTAAAGCAGTTAGTAACACCCAGAAGTTCGCCCAGCAACTACAATCTTCATTAGACATCAACGAGGACGAGATTGGTATCTTTCGACGTTACAGCTCTTTTTCCCAGCGTACTGGTCAAAGAAGCGATCAACCATTTGGAGGACACAACGAGATGATGCAGCATGGAGAAACAAGGTTTGGACGTACCGCTGACCCGCCTTTGTATGGAAGAGAACTACTTCTCTTTCCGAGGTAACTTCTACAAGCAGACGAAATTTACTTTTTTGTTTGTCGAGATAGCAAAATGAGACAAAAAGCAAAGTTTTAGATAATATTAAGAATAATAAAAAATATCTTATGTTTACAGAGATATGGCATTTTTTTGGTAAGAGCTTTCAGAAAATCAATTTTTGCAAATAACTTTTCAGGAAGCAATTTTTTGACAATAGTATGTTCTACACTAAATGCTTATTTTTTTAAATTCACCGTTTTTTATTGGGAAGCAAGTTACTATCTTCAATATTTCTTTGAGATATTCAAGGTTTTGATCCAAAATTAGCACTATTTCCAAGGCCAATAGCTCAAAGTTGGGCAAAATTGGGCAAACCAGGTTGATTACATTTGAAAGTATACTTAAAATGCTGTAGGGTGGTGTACAAGACACAACCGCATTGTTGGGACTACGAAATTTTCGTTCGATTTTCTAGTTTGATTTAGCCAATGGGAAGCGAGAAAATATGGTACCGGCAGAGCTGGTTGTCTATGTAACAGGTTGCTATCTACGCTTTAGGCTTAGTTTTGATTTACCCGTTCAACGACAAACAAGCATCAAGTAAGCAAAGGGAAGCAAAGGCTTGGAAAAGGAGGCGCCAAGCGTCATCGGAAGGTTCTGTGTGAAAACATCCAGGGTGTTCCCAAGCCTGCCATCCGTCGTCTGGCTCGACGTGGTTGTGTCAAGCGCCTCCGGTCTGATCTTCGAGGAAACCTGAGATGTGCTGAAGGTGTTCCTAGAAAATATGCGTGATGCCGTCACCTACACTGAACACGCCAAGCGCAAAACCGTCACGGCCATGGATGTCGTCTACGCTCTGAAGCGACAGGGAGGCATTCTGTACGGTTTCGGAGGTTAAAACTTATCACCAATGAAACAAAACGGCCCTTTTCAGGGCCACCAAGTTCATTTCAGAAGAGTTAGAATTTATATAGAGTATCCCCTGCTTCCAAGTTTGGTTACAAGATTACAACTCTAGAGAGCAGCGGCGCCTGTGGTGTAGTGGTAAGCGTCCCAGCAGGCCTGGGTTTAATCCCAGTCAACGCTGCCAGGAAGTTCTGTGGCATAACATCTCTGATCACGCCTTCCTTCGGGGTTCCCGGTTCATGAGTTGATGGGTTGATAGGTAGGGTCCAGGTGTGGGCATGCACAGTTGTATACACCAACAGCTCATTTGGTAATAACTTTTCACTCAGATGTTGAAATTTATTTTTCTGTAAATTAATTGATAGATTAGGCTCATAGTTTACTATAGATATGGGAAGATTAGGTAAAGCTTAACATTTGAATCAACACTAATCAATCACTTAAATTCCGAAATGTGTAGTGAGCATTTCTCACCTCATTTTTACAAGGAAAAAACAAATACAGTTTACTACTTGCATTAAAATCTACTTTATTTTACATATCTATAACAAGCTTACACTCTATTCTATCTACTGCTTCAAAAAGAACTGTTCCGTCAATTGTGTGCAAAGTTATTAGCAAATGAGCAGTTCGTGACCAAAACTGTGTATGCCAGGCATGGGTGTGGGTAGCATTGGTGATCAGCACGGAAAACAAATCCAAACAGCATTTTGTGTGGTCGTTGGATGCGTGCGGTTCTGAATTGGTAATAAAATGTTCCCCAATTGTATCCTCCCTATTCGTACACGCCCGAAGATCGGAGGCGAATGCCACTTCGACTTGTTTCATCTAGGAACCATTCTCTGATGACTGTGTTGGAGAAGCAGCACATGCATGTACGTAATTGGTGGATTTGTTAGTTGTTTAAAAGCTTTTGGACAATGCTTGACATTTACCACTTTTTCAATAGTTTCAATTTGAAAATCAACAGTCAAAAGCATTGTTATCGATGCGTAGAAATGTTTCTGATCGATTGATGATAAAATAATTGAAATTGGTCCAGGGGCAGCTAAGTTATTAACATTCAAAATCTTTCATAATTTCATTTTTCGCTTTTCATAAATTTTACCCCCATCTTCCCGAAAGACGTAGTCCTACGTCAAAAGAGTAGGGTTTGCAAAGCCACGTGTGGTAAAAGTTTTGATTCCAAATTCTAAATTGTAGTGACCGGTTGGCTGGAGGAATCACGAAATCAGCTGGTATTCCGGCAGACGTCACCTACTGTAATCGAAGTTCCTCCACCGATGCCACTTCTGCAAACCTCTTCGCTGATTTCTTCTGAAGCGTTTTCGAACTCGATTACACAGCAGCAGTACATCGACTAGTTATCGAGCTACAACATTCGTCGGCAGCAGCTTAACTTCAGCCATGACACTATTTTCAAAGCTCTCCGGGTCCGGGTCCGGATCGTATTCCACCGTCTTTTATCAAGAATTGTGCAGCACCTTTGGCCACATCCGTTATGTCTATCTTCAATCGTTCACTCCTGGATGGCGTTTTTCCGTTTTTAATCTCGGAGTTCTAGCATGGATTCATGAAAAAGCGCTCGACGATCTCCAACTTGATGCCCTACACTAACACTCTTATGGGTAGCATAGAAAAGCGTCAGCAAGTAGACGCCGTTTACATTGACTTCTCTAAGGCTTTCGACAAAGTCCCTCATGACCTCGCTATCGCAAGGCTGAGCCGTCTTGGTCTTCCGCCGTGGGTCGTTCGCTGGTTAACATCATATTTATCCTCCAGGAAGGCCTTCGTTAAGGTTCATGATACCAGATCCGATGGGTTTGATTTATCATCGGGAGTTCCACAAGGAAGCCATTTAGGACCTAAAAAGCATTGAGCAGTATGAATCCTTGAACATCCTCATCGAAATCCCACGCTAAATTCCCATAACTATAACTATACCATGAGGACTAGCCATTTCAAGAAGCTGTTGAACGGAGTGGGCGTGCTTGGTGTAGGTGTCAAGTTGACTACGGGGTCGAATGTAGGTTTAACACAGGAAAAGCGGTCGTATAACATGCACAGCAATTTTTTTAAAGATTCCTCGCAATCAACCAGATGCACGGCTTTAGAATTCAGCATGGATTTCACGGTAATGAAGACACCACCACCAAGTTGTAGTACACTGGTGCGGGCATTCCGGTCACAGTGGTAGATAGTGTAGTTTCTGGACAATTCAGCATTCGCGATGGCAGTATGAAGCCACGTTTCTGTGAAAACCACGACGTCAAAATCACATGAAAGCAGCGAATGGGGCAGATCATTCGTTTCAGTCCTCAAACCACGGACGATTTGATAGTAGACGGTCAAATGAGCACGAGGTTTGACGAGAGCAGTAGAAGAGGTATTTGTTACGGCTGGCTCTAATTGCTGTTTGACGAACCTGGATCTGCGTTCAGCACCGGCTCCTAAAAATGCCGGGTCCTTGTATCATCCTCAATATAGTGCCGAAATTCGATTCATTGAGGCCAAGATAAAGGATCCATAGCTTTCCCACCTTGTATAATACGAAAAACAGTGTTGACAGTGACCGGCCTCTTGCTATCAGGAAATTCACAACAACTTCATCCACATTCAAAGATTCCTTAGCGAATTTATCGATGTCTGTGAAACATCGTTGGATATTTTGGTTAGGTAGACCCAGAACTTATCCACCGACAAACCAACATGAATGATCATACAAATTACAAAGAAATTTCTGTTCAAATCACAAAACTGACATCTGCCGCCGTGCGGAAAATATTTATCCTAGTCACGAACACGCGTACAAAATTTATGAGTTGGTTCGTGTCTAATCTATTTCAGACAAATTATTTTTATCTAGATAAAACATTTCTATGGTTTTGACTACACATTTGAATCAGCCGTTATGGATTCGCGATCAAGAGTTAAGTTTAAGTTTCATGTCGGTTATTCGGTGACTTATCTGCCGGTTTCAGTGCTGTAAATTATCAAAATCAATTCTTGATAGAGCAGGAATTAGGGCGTAACAGCTTTTGTAAACAATGACTTCTCTCGATAATTTCTCGGAAGTTATGGATCTCCCTGGCAAATCGACATCACCATCGAGTAGAGGAAGACTTCTCCTACCCGATGGATATGTATGTTTCTGTAGGCGTGCCTTGAATTCCAATAAATCCACGAGAAAAGTCATTGTTAACAAAGGCTGTTAAGCCCTAATTGCAGCTCTATCTAGAACTGAACATATTTGATGAAAATGTTAAAAGCAGCTATTCGCTATCAAAGGGGCCCTAGTAACAATTTTGGTTTTATGAGGGTTCTGGACACCATGATTTAGACTTGTAGCATGCTTTAAAACCTCGATAAAACTAGCTATGTTACTTGGGGGACCTCCTTCGAGTTGCTTAGTCATTTGACGAAGGCATGGATCATTCTCATTTGAGCAATGCTTGATATCATTCAATTGAGTGTAACCTACACATAAACGGAGCTCTGGTCGACATTCCGGCGAAAAAGCTAAGCCAACCTGACCTCTACCAAACGCCAACTCGAAATTAACTCGAAATAAACCCAAAATGTTGCTGCGTTTCTTCCATACTCCACTGTCGTGTATCAAATGATAGTGAGTGACTCAATTGACAGTGAAGATGAGCTTTGAATGAGAAAGGGGCTCTTCAAATTATGGTCATGTGAGAATTCGTTTTCACAGAATTGATTGAATGGTTGTATTGGTTCATCTTCAATCAAATGATATGAAAATTAACAGTACTGGCCGGTTTATCATCAGGGACAGATGACGCGTTGAGTACCGTCGGACCGATGCCACGTAGAATTTTGGCTGGTTGATCAGATGAAACGTTTTCGTCATAAAGGTTTCTTTTTAGCGTGTTGGATTTACCAAACTTGAAAATCCAAGGAAGAGAAGATAGTAGCTCTGGGGAAAGCTTGTTAAACCCTCCTTGGATCTCCTGTCTAATCTCGGCAATCAAGCTGGCCTTTATCTCACTCTTCATTTCTCCAATTATTGTTTGGTACGTATCGTTGAGTTCCATCGCAGCAGCATTCATGGATGTAAGTGTGTTCTTAAAACGAGCATTCTCATAATGTCGCGGCCGGCTTTGTACATCCAGAAAATAGCGGATTTTCACTTATTTCATTGTACAGTTTCTCCGTTATTTTTTAACAGCTGTAGTGAAAAATAGCCTTAAATAAACCGCCACAAACAACTTCTACAGCGGTCATGCTGCGTGCGCAGCTATGACAAACTTCCGATGCTGCCATTAGCAAGGTTTATCGGTACAGCTGGAAATGAACCACCGGTGAAGATGCTCTTAATGTAGTTTTGACAAACAGATGGCGCCACCAGCGGTGTCGATGACGGGATAGTGAAACTGACGGATGATACACAATGCGAAGGTTTCACCACACTATTGTCAGTGATGAATACTGTAAACAGCGCAGGTGATCGAGCTAAAGGGTGTCCCACATCAAATTGCATCACGGAAAAACCGCTGTAGAAAATTACCCTTTCATATTTCCTCTTGAAAATTTGGGTATTTGGGTACTTTCCTTCACCGCCCAGCACAAGTTAGATGTTCCGGAGGAAGTAAGGAAGCAGAAACTTTCAAATTTTGCCAAGAAATACATGATTTGGCAAGCGATCTGCTCATGTGGCAAACGGAGTGCGCCGTTCGTGACTACCGGGACTGTAAACGAGGAGATCTACCTCAAGGAGTGTCTACAGAAGCGTCTGCTTCCTCTGTTGAAGCAACACGAGGGCCCTACGATCTTCTGGCCGGATCTAGCTTTGTGCCACTATTCAAATGTTGTCCTGGAGTAGTACGAAGGCAACGGGGTAACTTTTGTACCCAAGGACATGAAACCCTCCCCCCTTCCAACGCACCGGAGCTAAGGCCCATCGAAAAATACTGGGCTATTATGAAGCAGGCACTACGGAAGCATTCCAAGGAGGTCAAATCTGAAGGTGACATGAAGAAAAAGTCGGTTTCCGTACACAAGAAGCTGAAGCCAGATGTTGTACAGAACCTAATGAGTGGAGTTAAGCGTAAGGTGCGAGCATACGGTATTGAAGTTGAATGAAATAAATATGCCAAAAGCTTACTAATGTGTTATATTTTATTGTCTGAAAGTTTGAAAAGGATCGGTCAACTAGGCAATATTCTACAGCGTTTTTTTCCGTGATTCAATTTGATGTGGGACACCCTTTAGTCAGCGTGATCTTCGGCCAGGAAAACTTGCGGGGGAACGGCAGAGCGGTTGCGTATTGTTGATGTGCGAAGTAGCACAGGTGGAGGCGGTGGTGGCGATTTATTGTCTCGAACCACTCTCAAGCCAACTCAAAATTCTTTAACCCTACCTGTCTAGATTTGATGGAAAACAGGTGCAAGTGAGGCAGATGACACTAGGTGACGTTGCGGATCAGCTTTCGGCAATTACGGGCACGTTTGCAGGGATGAGAAAACAAATTTAATGCAGGTCAAATAAAAACACAAGTACATCATAAATAGTACGTGATGCCAGCAATATTCTACGATTTTTGTAAATTTTTAATTGTCCATAATTTCAGGCATTTCAAAAGCTTGGATTTTTAATGAACTTTAAAAAAAAAATCTTTAATTGGACAAGGACATTTTGAGGTAGGGTTTTTGATCTAATTTCCGTCCTACTAAGCACATCTCGCATTTTACCTATCTTTTTTAAAGGGTTTGAACATAACATGGAATTATTCACCTTTCCATACGTGCCGTTGAATTTGATAAAGAGTCAAACAATGTCGAGATATTATTAAAAATCTAACACTGCTTCTTGATTATAAATTCGCCCTACGAGTTTCAATTCAGTCCTAACGCATTGAAACGTCATTAGATTTTCTTCGTCCTACTGATAAACGTAGAAAAAGGGGATTCGTTAGGAACGCTTCTTTTGTTTTGAAAACAATGAGTGTAAATATTCATACAATGCGCTGTAATAGGCTTCTTGTTGTGGCTTATGAACTAAAGGATCGGAACAAATGTATTATTGTTTTGTGCATGGTGAAATCATTGACATTATTGATGATTTCTGCTGGATAGGATGGAAATGGCCGATTACGACAAAGTAGCACTCTTCCCTATTTTAGTTTTACTTTTTTTTTAATTTAAAATGAAAATCTCTCTTTCTCTACGACTTTGATCAGAAGCGCCGTTTCCGTGACACAAGTTTTGAAAAATTTCAATGTCGCCAATTGAAAACATGACAAGATCCAAAATGGCCAAATTATACCACAAATGTAAATCATTGCACATAACAAACAATTATGCAAAGTTTCATGCTGTAGAAGTTCGAGATTTTCCAATTCACCATTTGGCGTGAAACTGTCCTATTGTTATGTAGGGTAAATTGGCCTATTATGGAACCCCTAGTAGCTGTTTGAGCCATTTTCGCTAAATTCATGACCATTCAATTATTGTTTGAACAATGTTTTCCAATACAGTGCAAGTTTATCCCTTTATTTATTTTGTATGAAGAAAACCGGAAAATATTGAATTTCACAAAACCTTTATCGATAAATTTGTTAAATCTGGTAGGTTTTATTTTTACCGAACTGGCCTACCAAATACTTTTTTTCTATTTTCGCTTATAAAACCGATATCAATCAAATCTCCATGCATGTTTTTTTTTAATAGCGTTTTGCCCATTGGACGGTAACATGCTGTCAGTATTGGTGAGATTGAAAATCACAGCTTGCATTAATCCATTGCAATAATTTAATTTTCAACGAACAACTATACAGCCATTCCAAAGCAAAATGATATAGTGGTTCTCAGAATTTCGTAAAAATTGATAGTTTTGTTTCTCATCGCAAAATGTTAGACCTGTATGTTTTATTTTGGCATTAGAGTGATTATATTTGTTTTTTTTTTTATGATTTTCATGGTATGTAGACAGAGTGCGCAATATGTTTTTATATTTTTACTTGAAAACTAATGCTTTTTTTAACAACATTCATATATCATTCATTTATATTCATATCATATATCAATCAGTTTTGGGATTTCACTCAAAACTCCTATGTGACTAGAATACCACTCTTTTTTTCCCTTTATTTAACGTCGCTCTCTGTTCCGCAATCTAGTGCCAATCACCGACGGACATCGATTACCATCCATTGACGGCAACCGAATGTGCAGGAAGGCAGCTTCCACACCTGCGTAGGACATCGCACCCATTCACAACACCCATGGGCCGGGACCAACGGCTTTACTTCCCTTCCGAAGGAAGACGTGACCAGAGATTTTTATGCCTCAGAAAAATCATTGGCTGGGGATTGAACCCAGACCCATTGGGGTGTTAGAAAGCAGTTACGCTTACCACTACACCACCGGCGCAAGCTAGACTACCACTCGTCGTGACCATGTTACAGTCGCTATAAATCAATTATTTTTTGGAACAAAACTACATTTTTTACGAAATTCTGAGAACCACTGTATCGTGTTGCTATGGAATGGCTGTAGATACATTTTCATGAACGTGTAAATTTCAGTTTCAGTCCTTCTCCTTTTCCTTTCCCTCTTCTATTTTCAGAAAGTGAGTAATGGCGCTGTAGCCATAAGCCATAAAAAGCTAGGACAAGAGTTAGTGCTCATGTCCCAACCGTCAGAAAAAAATAGAGCATCACTTAAGCTAGAAACTTTGATGCTTCCAACGACCAACAAATCATAAAATTACCAAAATCGGAACGTACGGTACGAGATGTCCACGTTTTTTCCATTTATTAGATTCTGAAGTATCGTGTTTAATTCTTTGAATTTTACAGGCCCGATGTTTTCTGAATCATCTTGCCCCTTAAATGCTGCACAGTAGGCCTGGCCGTTTTAATATGTGTGACGCATCTTCGATGTGAAACATGTATCAAATAGACAAGAAAAATGATGGAGGTATATCCATCATTTTCCAGGATGCTTTCAAGAACTGGTTGTGTTGGTGTTAGATTAGATTAGATTGAATTACTGATCATCAAACGTGTAAAAACCTGCTCCAGTTTGTAGTTGAAAATTACACCATATTTTTTATTAGTGCATACAAACATTACTATTCCTATACCTGCATAACGCGTTAGGCCATCACCATAAGTAAGGCAGGTGGTGTTGGGTTCAAACGCTAGTAACTTTTATCGAATCAACGTATTCAGTTAAGTTGTTCTCCATACCCCAAAGGCTCTTCACCATGGAAATCGAACTACAGCGCTACCTAGAGATGAAAATGTTACAGTGCTGCGCTAAATTCTACATATTTTTTTTTCATTCAAACTTCAATCCCTTTGCGGCAGCACTTCCCATGATCAAAAAGACCTCAAATTTTTTCAGGTTGTTTCTGACCATCCAAACTACCATTCCATCCATATGAGTTTTAAATTCCAGGATTGACCTGATTTGGACCACCCTAATGTATGTGAAACAACTTCTATCATATTGCAAGCTAAATATTACATTAGGTCTTAAGTAACATTGATCGATTATCTTTGTTGACTTTCTCTTTCGTTAATAACATTAGCACATAACCGTTTCTTGTTGTATTTGTCATATTAGATGCTAGATAATAGCATCTTTTATCGAACTGTGTGCTTAAAATACCTGGGAATGTCTACTTGGCCGTGAGGATTCAAAGAGAAAGTAGACGAAGAGAATCCGTCAATGGTACTTAGGACGTAACGCACTGTTCAGCTTGATTTATATCCTTTGTGGTGAGGTAATTGAGCAATGGAATTTTTCCATGTTATTATTCTTTAAAAAGGATTGAAATTTCCACCAGCAGATAAAATGTTCTACGATCAAGGTAACGTCAGCCAACCTCTCCACTACTAAACACACGACACCGTTTTGCACTTGCAAAGCTCCCTCCGATCTCAACTCTGAGTAAACTTTCCTTACTTTTCGCGCGGATCCAGCGTGTTCATGTCAGCAGCGCATTTATCATTCAACCGTATGGAAATTAGCTTACAAATTGACTTTAAAAGGCTGGTTGTAAAAATTTACATTTATTAGGTGAATAAGAAATCTCGCAGATGGCGACCACGGCGGCGGTGGGTCGTTGAATATCCTCAGAACCTCACTCACTCACACACGGATGCATGTGCACGACGACCAGCCAGTCAGTACCTCAAAAGACGATTTACGATCGGGGATCGAATTTCAGTGCTTGATAGCAAATCAGTGCTCGTTCGCTTTTGGTGAGAATATGTGGTAAAAAAAAAACAAATGAACAAAACATAAACTGGATCAAGTCTGCAACCGGCGGCACGGCACGGCACGATCGGAACCGGCTTTCTCGCTTGCGGTCCTTATTCGTACGCGTGAGACTGTGATTACAGTTAGTGATTTAAATATTGGCGAATTGGAATGTTTCCCTTAAACGATCATGTAACTTAACACATCATCCACAACCAAATACCGCAGTTGATACAATTTTAAAGATGAACAGAAAACGTCACATGTCCCAGCGAATCACCAAGATGTATTCATAATCCAAGGTCATCTGAAAGCTGACCCACTGTTGGAATGTAACAAATTTCGAAGACCGCGAAATTGCGTAATTGTGCTTTTGAAAGCGAATCTCCGGAACTGCCATGTTTATGTCTACCTTCTCTTCTGAACAGAAATTACAAAACACCATCAAGAGCGAACGAATGTATCGTTGAATACCTACATGATCATACTTTGGACCGAGCAGCAACGGCATCAGCGTTCATATTTTAGAAAGGAATCTTCACACCGCCACCCCACCCCCCGGCAGTGATGATATGCGAAGCAACGTGAATGATGCGCTGTTGTGCCTGTTTCTGGAGGTAAATAAAAATGAATGAAAGGCCATGTAGCTCACGTCTCGGTTCGGTTCGAAAAGTCACCGCGAATTGCTAGCAAAAATAATTCACCTATCTGATCAGGAACCGTCCAAGACTTGCAACTGCCAATCAAGCGTTTGTAGAAAACTTCATTTTCTGTACGCACCCGAGTGACAAATTGGAGTGGGTCGAACGGCAGGAAACCTTGAACGCCTTTACGACCGGTGCGTGTCCCATTTGAACTTCGTACGGGTTGATTTATTGGATTCACTCATCAACGGAGTCCGACCACTGGCTAGCGCTGCCGTTGCTGCTGATGGTAACATATGGGTTTCCGCCGGGTACTAAAGCTCGCTCGTATACGTGCCTTCTATTGTTCAATGGCCGTCGTCGGGGCGAACCGAAATAATAGATTTCAATAATCGCTCCAAAACTGAAACCGTTCAATTTCATGCGCACCCTTTCGTGGTGAGCGGTGAGTGAGCGAGTGTCTAAAGGCCTCTCATTATACCAGAACCCGCTCATACATCATCCATTGACAAGTTTCAGCCGATCCGTATCTTTAGGGATCTGACTGATCTCCGCGGCGCGCGCGCTCACATGGGCACATTCACAACAACAACGCCACCAGGGAATGTGATGATTTATACTTTGTCAGTCCGGCGGAGCCGCGTGTGCCATACTTTTTTTTTTCATCACACTGCACTTTTTAAGGTGCACACACACACTCACACACCATCCACTGGAAGTGGTAAACGGTTTGAAGTTTCAATTTACATACACGCCAATCTATTTCCAGCAGTGCAGTGCCGAGCTAGCACCAGCGCACCCTAACAAAAGAAAGGAAAAGTGTCGCTCTAAAACAAAGCCCCGGCTAACAGCGGCAGCAGCAGCGTGAACGCGTGCCACTGACTGCTGCGAGCACAACTCGACCGGCAAGCTGCCGGCCAGATCTAGGCTGGAACACACCCCTTTTCCAGATCTGTAGGAGTTCGCCATACCGGTTGGTTTGTGGAAAATGGAGATCAAACAGTTGTAACGAGGGTCCCGGGAGATTTTATTATTAGTACAATTCATGCATGTAACGAGGTAGAACCAATTGGGTGTAGAACTATGACAAGACTTGGGTTCTAGCGAGTTGACAGTGTAATTGCTTTCCAGTTAGTTTGAGAACTCAAATGCAAGCCAATTGTAATTGTTGGACTCCAAACGATACATGCATATCGATGCAAACAGAATATTTGATTGACCTTCAATTTCATATAGTTCAATGTTGATGTATTTATTAGCATTTGAACATCTGCAACCAAAGTGAGAGCGGTATATTTAAGAGAAATCTAAAAAAAAATTCATATTTTCAAATTCAAATACAAATTTCGATCTCTGCGTATCTTCATCAGTGTTTAGCATTTTTGAACGGACTCATATTTTGAGATTGTGAATCAAACTGCAGGGTTACCTATAATAAATCTAATACATATTTAAAAATAACGCACCTTAGTAGGCTTACTTACCTTACCAATCAGGCTAAGGCCTTGTTGTCTTCTGCTGTCTTCTACATGTTCCTGTTGGGTCGTTTTCGAGAATCATTTTCACTGGGTCGTCGTGCGGCATTTTTACGACTTCACAGTCCACCGTAGTCACCCCATTTTTGCAATGAGGACGATGGATGGTTCTCCCAGCACCTGGAGCAATTTGTAGTTCATTCACCTCCTCCACGTTCCGTCATCCGTCGTAGATGGACTTCCTGAAGATCGTTTCTATCCCAGTTCTTCTGACCACACCTTCTAACGCGATGTTGAATAGCACGAAAGTCCATCACCTTGCCGTAACCCCCTCGAGATTCAAAGGGACTCGAGAGTGTCCCCAATACTCGAACAACACACATCACTTGACCAATTGCGTCAGTTTATCCGGAAATCCGTACTCGTCCCTAATTTTCATGCGGTACGATTTGGCTCATTGAAGATTTTGGCCAGGAAGCACTCGGAACATGTCCGGGTGTGGCCAATGCGACTTTCAATATTGCAAATGATTATAGACTTGATATAATTTTGATGGGCCTCTCGAGAAATGGCAGGGTATAACCAATATGATCCCTGGTAATAAATACAGTCACTAAAAATATCAGGCTTTGATTACCCAAACGTGCCCAGAACGTATTCGGGTGGGACTAATATGGGCCTGGAATCTCAGTATGACTACCAATGATCTTATTCTATAGTTCTCATGTGATTTAATATGAAGCCTCCCTTAGCTTAGTCGGTAAAGGCGCAGCTACAAATCAAGACCATGCTGAAGGTGGCTGGTTTCGATTCTCGGTCCGGCTTGAGTGTGATACTCCCAAACATGCTCAAATTCTTTAAATGTTGATGTACAGATCATTCCTGAGTTAAAAGCTATAAGGACCCGCCGCCTGACCTTTTCTGAGACGCATGAAAATTTCGGTCGTCTGAATACAGGTGTTGGATCCTCTGGTTGTTAAGATGATGCCGATAGGCTACCAAGTCGTCAGATGCCGCCTGTTTTGGTACACCATATTCTTCAAGCCCCTCCGCTGAGGCCGGTAGTCCTTCGAATGCCAAATTTATTTTGACGCTGGTATTCGTCGTTTCTTCATGGCAAAACTATGGCTCCTGGTCATGACAGGGCTGGTGGTGCTGATGCATTATAATAGTAGTGACTTTAGTGACTAAAATTACGGAAATAGTGACCAAATAGTGGCTTGTAAATGCTAAATAAGTAACCATTTATATGGTAACTTTGAAATTCAAATACGGTTTGATATTGAAATAAACTTTTTATGTCATGGAACTTAAAATCAAATTTCATGAATTCCTGTAATTTAATCAAATCTCACAACGGAATCTCCTGGAAAGAGCATTTGAAGTGATTTGAATAATTTACTTTTGCTTACGTTATACATGATAACTAGCAAATAGTAATTCCCATTTTTTATGATCTTGAATTTGATTCTGCGTTCGAAATCTTTAAATATTTGATAAATCTAGGTAGATAACTTTGATAATTCACTAAGAACTTTTCACAGAACTCAAGAACTTTTTTTGAATACTTCCCCTTCTCTTAAACTTAGAGACAAATAAGCTTTAACAAAAATAATATTGCATTCTTGAAATTCTTTGCAGAACAAGCAACAAAATTCTTGGAAATAGATTATGTTTGTAGTTGGAAATGCTTAAGGTGATTTGCTGTTACATCCTTATTCTCGTAACTACTTCGAAACTTTAAGTGCACACATATCAGCTTTTGCGACTCGTGCAACATTTAAATTGTTACTCCACGTTTGCTGCACTGCAGCATACATGAAGTAGTAATTTCAAACGAAATGGGGTACTGATTTCCGAGATTTGTGTAATTGAAAATTCGAAGTGGAAGTGCATGTCTAGCCTACGTGGCGGCCATTTGTGGACTCTACAAGGAATCACCTTAACATCAAATATCAGAATTAAAGTGGACACAGTGGATGCGATAGATGAGGCGATGCAAGTAAAGAGTTTGCAGTCCCGTTATAGTATGGCAGTGTGAAATTTGTATATAGAAAGTAGAAAGCGAACAAAGGACAATTTTGAGGACGGTACGAATAGGGAAGAGCTTCTCCAAGCTCACCCGTTAATGAGGGATGGTGAGGGGAGTTTCCGCCTGCAACCACTGGCAAAAGGGATGATCGCCGATTCGCTCGTGTGCCTCTGATGTGCGGAAACAGTTCTATCGATTGTTTCACACTAAAGTCTCCATCTGACGTAAACAACAACCCGATTCGTACCTTCCTCAAAATTGTCGTTTGCTCGCTTTTTACTTTGTATATACAATTTTCACACTGCCGTATCTGCAGACAATGGTAATCCTTGCACTGATGGTGGGTTCCATTCACATCACATCACACATCACAATTTTCACACTACCGTACTTTAACGGAACTATTAACTCTATAATTGAATCTCCTCATCTATCGCATAAAATCTCCACTTTAAGTCTGATATTTGACGTTAAGCATCTCCTACTATGTAAATCGTTAAATTCACGCATGAAGTAATAAGACATTACCGTGCGGGACCGAAATCCGTACAGCACCGAAATCCGTACACCCTGTTGAATTTGTTTATTTATATGCATCATATCAATGTAAATATTATACATTAATACATATTCATGTTCATTCATGCATTAGCTTAATGTTTACGTCAACAATTAAGCAGAATGTCATGCAATTAAAATAAGAAAAATAAAAACCTTAACACGTGTCGGGCATTTCTGTCAATCGGTTGCGTTCTTAACGATTTTCTAAGAAAATCTCTCGGATTTACTTCAGTTTGTTAAGCGTATTTCAGTGATGTTTACAAGTAGTTTCCTGAAGGTCGATCGAAAAGGTTAGTGTTTATCGTTTTATATCTCAATTCTAAGCAATGGATCGTTCATATGGTATTTATTTATCAAAATTAGTACTGTACGGATTTCGATCCATATATAACAGCTGATTCTAAATCCGTACACTTGTGCATCACTAATGACGATTCTACTTTATCCAATGTTTTTTCAGCAGATCATGGAAACTAAATACGCGCCGGAGGATTTGGAGAAGACTGTGGCAATGATGCGTGTGGAGAAATCTTACCGAGAAGCATCCAGGGATTTTGCCATTCAATTCACCACCATAAGAGATGCCGTATTGAATCGCTACTCTCTTATTTTATTCGTATTGTAAACGTTATATTATTAATATCTTTTAATGAAGAGCGTCAAGAACCAGCCGAAAAGTAAAACAACGCAGCTCCCCTACAGGATATCACCAACACGCATATACAAATTAGGGACCATGCATAAATGACGTAGCATTTGAGGGGGGGGGGGGTAAAGGTTTCATAATTTGTGACCGGCCATGTATTGGATATAGCCAAATACGCTACGAGGGGGGGAGGAGTATAAAATTGATCAAAAATATGCTACGTCATTTTTGGATGCTCCCTTACAGAGAGCAGACAGAAATGGGCCAGGGAGCATTCCCAGCAGTAGCTACCAGCGAGGAATGACCGGAAATACACATGAAAGTAGTGCGGGCGAAAATTGATAAAGAGAACGCAAAGAAACAAAGGATTCAGGAACGACAAAACAAAAAGGTTGCGCGAGAGAGGAAGAGGAGGAAGAAAAGAAAGAAGAGAAAAGAATGTTGGAAGCTAGAAAGCATTATAACTTGAAAAGGCAATGGCAACAATGGAGAACAAGCAGAAGAAAGCTGCGGAAAAGAAGCAATGAAAGATCTGCATTTTTATGATTATTACTCTCTTGACGTATTAAATTAAATTAAGTTATAGTCGTTATTTTACCAATTTTAATTTTCATGCACAAAACGAAAAACTAATCCTTGATGTCAGTTCATTGTCTTTTTTTGTTGGTTTCTAAGATGGTTGTATTTTTCTTTTACTTATCCACCATTATAGGGCTACCATCTTAGGAACCGGTTAATTTATCGGAGTTCCAAAGTATGGCGCATCTTGCATGTTATCACATGCAAATTTCAAAAACCTCGAAGTTGTGATCGGAGGAAAACTCCAGTAAGAATATTTAACCCAAAGCACTGGTATAGAATAAAATTTGGAAGAAATTAATCCTTAAACATGATATTAGTTAGCATAAAAATCCAGAACAGTTACCTTCTTAAATAAAAAGAATTCAGTTACCTCTCCTTTGAATCGATTGGAGCATCAATTAATCTAACGCTGATATCATTAGTTAAAAAAGTAAAAGTAAAAAAAATGAACTTGAACCTTTGACCAATGATTCTTATGTAAAATCGTGCACTGAATTCAACAATGTAGTCGAAAAAAATGTCAGTAGGATAGTTTTTGGGATACAGCTAAAAATGAAAATTCACTTTATACAAGTTAGATTACTCTAATACAAATATCTCTGGTTGTAATGAGATTATATCAATTATTTTAACGCTAAATTAGAGGTAAGAAATTTTTTCGTTCGATCAATTGAACATCAATTGTCAGTGAGATTGATGGTATTGTTGTTAGTTAATAGTTTTAAGTTTTCCTAAGAAAAATTGAATTTCTGCTAAGTTTTTAAGCAATGTAAATTAAAATGTTTATGGTGGTTCTACCATTACTCTCACGGAAAAATAGTGTTATAACGATCGAAATAAAATTTTATCACGTCATTATTAATTTTGGCGTTAAAATAATTAATATCACTTCATTGCAGCCAGAGATATTTGTGTTTTAGTTTTTTTTAACGTGAGATTTAATTTTTTAGCTAGGGGAAGGAGGGGCATAGTGAACAGGCGGGGCATAGTGAGCATCCCATACTTTGGCTCTGGATCTCCAACTGCATGAAACAAATCAACTAGTAGTAGGATCAATATCATTAAGATATTGATCCTACAGCCAACAAATTTGTTCTGAACGGCCGGAAGTCCAAGCTGGAGCACGTGCGATGCTCACTATGCCCCACCTGTTCACTATGCCTCTCTTACCCCTATATCTCAAAAACTATCCTACCGAGATTTTTTTGGACTACCTACATTTTTGGATTCAGCGCACGATTTTACATGGGAAATGACCATCAGCGTACAAAGTTCAAATATGCTGTAAACTAGTGTATTTAAACAAATATAGCTGTTTTGGACTCTTAGCCAAGCAACTACAAAAAATTCTTTATTCAAGATAGCAACACGTTTTTTTTTCATTGATTTGGATCGATTTACATTCATGTACGGATTTTGATTCATGACTGTACGGATTTTGATTCATCCTCAACACAGTGTACGGATTTCGATTCAAAACTGTACGGATTTTGATTCAATCGTAAAACGCTGTACGGATTTTGATTCAAGATATGTGCAATTTAAATCCTTTTTTCTAATATTTAAAGGTAATTTTAAGACCTGGTGTTTGCAAATATTGGAAAAATAAAGATAAATGTAAAGGAAAAAGATGTGATACAGAGCATAATGTGATAGCATTATTTAGTATTGACCGTTAATGATTCTCTCGTGCTTAGGTGTACGGATTTCGGTCCCGCACGGTATTAGTTAAAGTAGATTATTTTCGATTTTTTTTTATTCTTCTAGATACTCCCTGAACGCTCCTTCCATAAATCCATCCTTAGAATTTTCATGCAATTAACCTCAGAAATTTCATAAATTTCTGCTTAGAATAATCTTGGACTTCTTCCTTGCATTCAATTTGAAATTCAATTCGTGAATCCCCATAGTATTTCCTCAGAATTCTCAAAACAAAAATCCATCACAAACTCTGAAACTCTTCTCAGAATTCCTTTGACATTGAACCCTCAAATTTCGATACCATTGGAATTCTTCTCGGAATTTATTTCGGAAGTATCGTCAGAAGTCACTCCAGAATTCTTTTAGAACTATCCACATATACCAACTTTGGAGTTCACAGGATTTTCATAGAATTTTCATAAGGAGGCTCTGCAAAAAGCAAAATTTCAGAACTAATTTTGAATTCTTATAAGAATTGGACCTTGAATCCTCATCCAATCATCATAGAATTCTTCTCAGAACTCTCGTAAAAATGCACTCTCATTTATATTGGAATTATTTCCAAAATTGTTTCGGAGCTGAATTTTGCGTCTCTAATAATTTAAACAATAATCAAAAGCGACGCTCGTGTGTGTTAAGCCAAGCAGGTAAACCTAGCTTAAGATTTAAGCGGAGAAGAAGGAATCGATCCTCAAAGTAATTTATTTTACATGAGACTTTCGTAGTCTGTACTTTGGTATTCTTCTCAGATATATGTTGGTGTCATCCCTAGAATCCTTTAAAATTCTATTAAAATTTACTTTGGATTTTTTAAAGTTCTTGATCATCCTTGAAAGACTTTTGAAAATCTATCACAGACAAATACCTTTGGAAAGTTTCGAAGGTTAACAATTTATGTTCTGAAAAAGCAGGTATATTTTCCCCGATTTTTAATCGAAATTGTAGGCATTTCCCAATAGTTTTCCTGGTGTTCTAAAGTTTTGCGGTTCACTGGTACCCCTGGTTAAAATTTTAATTTTTTTAACTTTTATGTATATTTTGTTAAAACTATTGTAGACTTTCTTAGTGCCAAGTACTCCATTTAAACATTGTGTTGATATTTTTAAATTTCACTCTATTTTAGAAGTGAAAAAGTGACTTTAGTGACTATTTTTAGGGAAATAGTGACTTTAGTGACTTTTTGGTGTAAAAAGTGACTTTTTAGTAACTGGCTTCAGAATACTGGCCAAGTCACTAAAATGTGACCTGCCTGGTCATGCATATATGTCAAATAAAGGCGAAAGATGTACATTATTCTTGTGTTCCGTAGTCGCGCTTTCGAGAAACGCCCGTCGCGAGACCATCCAGCTGTTGAATTTGATTGCAGAAGTGTTGACAAAGTGGTATTTTCTGTTGGTGGCGATTCAGTCTTGTTGTTGTACTGGGCCTGCTTTTCTGTAAGGTAAAGGATGATGGTTTCACCCTTCCTGAAGTTGATACATTTTGGGACCGTGAGGGCTGCATTTGGGTGGTCGGTGGTCAATAGTGGACCGGAAATAGTACTTTTGCTGTGGTCAATAGTTGCTTGTCCGAACCCTTTACGAGGCTATATTCATTTCTTTGGATGATGTTTTTGACTTGGTTGGTAAAGTGTTCTCTGCTGGTGTGGATTTGTTGTTTTCGTCGTTTTCTGCTGAGTTTGGCTTTTTTCTACAGCCTGCGAGTCCGTTGTTTGGCGTCAAATTTAGACCAGTATTGCTTTCAGAGTCATTTGCTGCCTAAAAACTGTCATCCAGGAGATGAATGGTCAGTTTCCAGAAAGATTGCCTTTTTGTGTACTGGATTACTTTCAGGCAATTCTTCCTCCAAGGTCTTCTGATGAGGTGTTATGTTTGCTGTAGCATTTATTTGAATGCTAAAAACAGCATTTATCTTAATGCTAACACCACCGTACATTTGACGTAGGATTACGTGCTCGGTATCAATATTCGCCGACTGTGTTAGGGAAACCACTTTTTCCCGAAACGGAAACGCCTCGTTTTCTGATGACAAAATAACTCATTTTCGTGCACACAACGCACGGAATTTTTGGTTTATTCAATAAGTAATTTTAAAAAAAAGCAAACATTTTTTGAACAAATTTTTCAATCCCGAGATATTTGCGATCAATCATATAGATTCCAGATTATTTTGCTTTTCTCTAGCTTACCTTACCTTATTTTGAAGTGTTTTTGGTTAATTGACAATTTCATGTGGTATTCGGTTATGCGAGAATTTTAATGTACTACTTCAATACTGTTACGCATTTGACCACAAACCTTGTGTTGCTGAGATTATTATCAAAGAGCTTTGGGGATGATGTGGCTGGCAGCAAGGCAAGCGAACGTTCAATGAAAATTAACTGTTAAACAACAATAATTTATGGTGGTCCTGAAACTTTGTCGTAATGGTTGAGTAATGCAGAGCTATTAGGGTGTTCTGAAGCTGGCGAGCTGTATGTTGTTTGGGACGAGGGTGACGCGCTTATCATGGATGGCCCACAGCGGCTCTCGACGAGCAACTGAATACGATCATTAGCGGTGCGGCTTCTTCCTCCTTCTTTGGTGAATCGAGGGCTCTTGAGCTGCAGCGGGGAGCCTTTCGATGCGTACTGGAGAAAAATGTATAACGTCACGCGCTGAAATCACAGCTGCTGCTGCTGATGATGACGGCCGGACACCACCACTCACCACACACGGTGATTGAATAAACACCGTTCGGCGAGACCGGATGGAATTCGATTTTGAAATCCGTGTTAGGGAAAGCTTTTTTCGCAGGCAATCGGTGATAATTTTAACTATCATAGCAACAGTTGCACATTCGTGCAATTTTCAATGGTGACCTTTGAAAATTGATAAAATCTTAATTTATACAGATTCGTAGAAAAATGTCCTATCGATTGGCGTTCCAACAAACATTGGAAGCTGAACAGAAGTTTATTCAGCCTAAAATATCCTTCTTCAACATAAACATGACCCTTTATCAGCACTTATTTTTTTTGTATTAACAATTAAACTTCATCATCTCTGGATCAAAATCAGACCACTTTCATGTCACGACCGACTTTGGTTTTTGAAATTGCACCCACAATGCACACTGGGCAAAAATTACAACTCCGCGACTAAATTGAATATCTCGACTGCCAAACGGTTTCAGTCAAAATGTTGTACATTTTGTCAGAGGAAAAAATCTGCTGAATCGATTGATGGTGGTCTCATTGACCGGAGATTTTTGCGTACCGAGATAGAGGGTCGGGATCAACCCGAGTTCCCGGTATCAACATAATTTTACACTTTGCTTAACGTATATTACTGGAAATTGATTATTGAAGTATATATGGTGTAAAGACACCATATACGCCCTCAGGGAAACTCTACTGGCCTAAAGGAGGATCCGGAACGACCGATAAAGTGTCCACATTATAAAAATGGTCCTAGATCCTTTGCGGTTTATCCATATTGTTCAGAATCACGAGATAAAACGTATTTAACTTGGAATAAATATTTTGGAATATAGTGGTCATATCCTGGTTCCTCGGATAATCTAGATTGACCGATAAAGTGGCCACATTATAAAAATGATCCTAGAACTTTGCGATTTTATCTATGTTTGTTCAGAATCATGAGATCAAAGCGAATTTAATAAAGAATTTAAATTTTGAGGTAATGTGCCCATATCCGGGTTCTCCGGATAATTTGGATTGACCAATAAAGTAGCACCATAATAAAACTTGGTCTAGAACTTTTGTTTGTTCAGAATCGCGAGATGAAAGCGTATTCAATATGGAATTTATAGTTTGGGATCAAATGACCATATTCTGGTCCTCCGAATAATACGAGTAGACCGATAAAGTAGGTCGTATGATCTAAACTGTTCAGCATTTGTCTACCACACAAGTTGGGAAAAATTTCAATTTAGATATTGTGATACGTGTAATATTAAAAGTCTTATCTAGGACCATACGGGTCTCTAATAAAACGATATTCATTCCGTGTCTTAATAGCAGATATAACTTTATTCTCTTATGATAAATTGAGCTGAAGCCTTCTTCACAGAACTTCAGATGTGTTCACTTTTTCGATTAAAACACCATTTTTTTTAAAGCACCTGCCAGAAGTGGGATTCTAGGGATTTTTTTTAATAAAAATAGTTTTATTTATTTGAACATAAACAAGATTGTTAAGAAAAAGATCGTGGTTTTGCAGTACTGTTTATATGCTATGACAACTTCTACGTCAATCCAGATTTGCCGAAGGATATGGTCACTTCACCCCAAAATTTAAATTCTTTATTAAATTCGCTTTGATCTCATGATTAACAACATAGAAAAAATTGCAAGGTTCTAGGATCATTTTTATAATGTGGCCACTTTATCGGTCAATCCAGATTATCCTGAGAACCAGAAAATGGCCACTATACCCCAAATTATAGTTATCATATTAAATACGCTTTGATCTCTTGATTCTGAACAACATAGAAAAAATCACAATGTTCTAGGACATTATTTATAATGTGGCCACTTTTTCGGTCGTCCCGGATCCTCCATTAGGTCAGTAGAGTTTCCCTGAGGGTAATACTTAGTACTATCAATTTCCAGTAATATACGTTAAGTACAGTGTAAAATTTTGTCGATAGATAGTGGCATTTCCTACTTTACCGGGAACTCGGGTTGATACCGGCCCTCTATTTCGGTAAGCAAAAATCTCCGGCCAATGAGACCACCACCAATCGATTCAGCAGATTTTTGACGTAGGACTACGTCTGTGATTTACACTTTGTACACTTTGTGAAAACCGAAAATGGAACATGTAACAAAATTATGAAAGATTTGAACGTTAATAACTCAGCTGTTCCTGGACAATTTCAATAATGTTATCACCAATCGATCAGAAATATTCCTGCGCATCTGTTAAAGATAAGACTTTATCATTTTTCAAAATTTCACTATTAAAAATTACACGAATGTGCAATTGTTGCACTGATAATTTAAAATAATCACCGATTTCCTGCGAAAAGCGATTTCCCTAACACAGATTTCAAAGTTGAATTCTATCCGGTCTCTCCAATCACCGCGTGGTGAGTGGTGGTGTTCTCTAATACACAACGAAAGGCTGCCTGCAAGCAGTGAGCTGCTTGCCGACATGAGCTTCCATAGAAGGTGGAAGAAGCCGCACAGCTATTGATCGGAATCAGTAGCTCTTCGTGAGTCACTGTGGGCCATCTATGTCAAGTGCGTCATACTAAAGAGTATAAACAGAGAGAACGCCGCTCAAATTCCTATTCCTACACAAAACACAAGCTCCTGCTGTAATTAACAAAAACCAATAAGATTTATTATATAAACCTACGTAGTCCTACCTCACCATTGCGTACAACCCCATAGAGCTGTCCCTTGTAGTTTTTCCTTTGAAAATATGTATACCATGTTGACTGAAACCGTTTATCAGCCGCGATATTCAATTTAGTCGCGGTTTTGTCAATTTTTGCCCTCTGTGTAATGTTGCCTTAAAAATACATGGTATATTAGATTCAAACTTATATGTACTGACATCGGGTTGATGACCTTTATAAAAGTTCAGAAAGTACTCTTTAACAAATTTATGGGGGTCCTGAAAAAGACCATTTTATCGTGATGGATAAGTAATGCAGAGCTATTAGGGTGTTGATGTTGTTTGGAACGAGGGCATAGTTATGGACTGGAGAACAATGTTCAACGCCACGCGCCGAAAGCACTGCTGCTGCTGATGACGACCAACCGGACACCACCACACACGGTGATTGAATAAGACTGGATGGAATTTGATTTTGAAATCTGTGTTAGGGAATGCGCTTTTTGCAGCTAATCGCTGATAATTTTGATCACCATTGCAACAGCTGGACATTTGTGTAATTTTTAATAGTGACTTATTGTTCATTTTAGCAGATTTGTAGAAAAATTTCCAATCGATCGAGCTGATTAGAATTAAAATCCATCCGCTATTGACAGAATAACATATGGTCAAAACCTGACCACTTTTCGTAACGTGGTCGATTTATACAAGTCGAGATACACATTTCACTTCCTCGAGAGTTTTCAGAAGTTTTGAGTCTCGATGATGATGATTCTGAGGTGAAGATTCAGTCACTTTTATCGAAAGTACCATGTCATTTGTTAGGCTTGATAGCCGTTCGTCCAGAAATTTGTGATTTTTTGTGACATCATCGAATTTGATTCGTTGACGCCGGTAATTGTCGTGTGTGCTTGTGAGTCACACGACTTCATATGCTGGTCAACCACGCTGCACATGTTTTTATTATTGCCAACTTTTCTTTAACGTCGTTGAGTTTCTGTCGAAAAGTTCTGATAGGGGAAATGTATGTAATGTCGGCCTAAATGCCCCGTATTTGGGCCCATACATAAATTCAGCAATCGACTCAATTTTCAATAGCAACCCAAAATATCCATTAGTACCGTCCCATCGTCCATCTAGATAAAATTGATAAATAGCAGATTTTTAACGATGGGCCAATCTTAGATCCATCGGCCAACCTTAGAGCCATTTCCCCTACTAAGCAGAATTTGTTTAGGTCAGTAGCAAAGCGTCCGTTTGGGAGTGGATTGCTTCCATAAGTTGCTCCTGTTGATGAAGCAGCTTCCTCGCATTGGCTTGCTTCCTTAAAATGTGAGGGCAGTCAGCACACACAGGTAGGGTAAACGCTCCTATAGTTGCGATACGTTAGAACCGTTAGGCTCCTATAGTTGTGTATCGAGTCTTCATGCACAACTATAGGAACCAAACGCTTCTAACGTACCGCAACTATAGGAGCGTTTCCCCTACCATAAATGCCATGATGAGAAGCTCCCGTTGTCGTTGTACTCCGACACAGTCAGCATGGTATTTTTTGTTGCAGAATTCGTACTTTCATAGAAAGCGGTCGTCGTTGATGGTGATGTCTTATGTCTTAAATATTTTACGCGATAATATGGGGTATAAATTGCCAGCGAGAATTAATTGCGGACCGAAATGGAAATACGTCCACGCCTGAAGACAGTTCGTAGCGAAAAAAAATGACTACGTAATGTCATTAAAGCAGTCCTCTGTTAAGTGACGGAAACCGACGAATAACTAACAAACACAAAAATGCAATGCTTCGTTTCTCATTGTCCTACTACCCATGGTTCTGAAATGTTCACTCGGATACATCTCTATCGAAAACATCAATCGCTTCAGTTGCATTGTTAGTGGCTCAACATATGTCACAGCTGTTGTATGTAAATTGGATTCGCAAAAAAAAATCGACGAGACAAATCGACAAATTCTGATTCACCAATCAGGCAACAGCAGGCTAGCAGCAGGTTTCCCATTCAATTTGAAACCGGCAGCAGCCAAAGTTCAATTCCATCAACCAGCGAAACCCGCAATGACAACTATAGCAAGGGTGGGCGTTGACGCATTGGTTCGCGTGGACCTGCTTGTTGTTGTTCGCGGTAGACAATAGCATCAGTGCCGGTGACTAGTTGTAGCAGATCAGGGTAGAGAACGTCATTGCGGCATAGATCTACCACGCGGCTGAGATTTGAAACTCCAATATGTGTCGCATGAATGCAGCAACAACAAAGTTGATCGTTTGTGTTGAGGTGTGAAATATTTCTGTCGCAGAACGAATGGAATGACAGGAATTGCTACAATTTAAGATGCATATACGCGTTCTAGAGACCGCTGGCTGCTGGCTCTCGCACCCGATCATTGAAAGTAACTAATCTTTTATTTATGCGCAATTTAATTTGTTGCATTGACATTAGCCAACTCCGGACATTTATCACTGAGACTTGCGCAAAGTGAATGAATTTTTATGAGCAAGGACTTTTTCTCACCTTCCCCGCCCACCGCCGCCACATGTCTGAATGCATTTCACTGAAAATGGTGATATTTCAGTCGTCACCTAACTACTGGCGGCGGCACGAGCAACAAGCTGATACTAAGTAACGCGAAATCTCTTCAAATTGATTTTGAGCGAAACGACGCAATCACCCCTCCCTCGGGGCGGGATCCTGAGTGAAACTTGCAGCCCACTGTGTGCGAGAGCGAGAGAAACAACCAAAGCGAGGCACGTTTTCGCATTAATTACATTAGAAGATGGATGTCGTGATTAAAGTTTTGCCCACCCCTCACAGTTGGGTCTTGAGAAGACATTTCCTGTCGTACACCACCACCAATCGTCCCAGAAGGGGGCTAGTCTGTTGGTCAGGCCTAAACCTGAAAGCTTCGGTTGGAGCGTGTGATAAATGCTGTGGGTTTGCTCCACAACCAGAGACGCCAGGTTCTTCATGACTGAAGGCTTACAATCACACGGATTGCGACGACCGGCGACGGTGGACGACCCAAAAAAAACAGTGCTCGGAACTGCGCGCGCGGCTTGCGGTATCAGTTTCAGCTACAATTAGCGAACTAGCGAACAACTCGTCGATGGAGAAGGTGGGGAAAGTTACTGCGGCCGGCGCAGAAGGTTACAAAATCTTCAATTAATTCTCCGGTTCGCCAGAGGAGACGTCAACACCACAAGGGAGAGAGATAGCCAGTCAGTCGGGCAGAGATGTAGTAGAAATAGTATGAGAGTTGGGTGAGGTTCCTCCTTCCTTCGTGCATTGATTGCTGCTGCTGGCATCAGTGTGAAGCTGATGGCGAGAGAAAAACCCTCGCGCCCATCAGTCATTTTCCTAAACTACTTACCGACAGACGAAATTGAACCGGCTTAAGTGTCCATTAAAAATGACCTTTCGGAGGTGATGAAGAAAATTTCCAGCCTACAGCTCGCAAGGGCTTGGTATGCGAGGGAGTGGCAGTGCGAAAGCGAGTACCGATCATCGGTGTTTCTCGGTGAAGATGATGCGCGGCTTGGGAGTTTCCTCTTCAGAAAAGGCTTTTTGCTGGGGTTATGTAGTTGCGTTTGATTTCAATGATTTTCGAAAAAATGTTTGTGGATTATTTTTAGACTCCGTTTTGGTTATGTTTTATGATCGCTCTTAGCTCGGACGGTAAGGGCGCAGCTTAAGATCAAGACATTTTTGAAATCTCAAATTTTAAAATACTGATATGAGGTGAAATTTATCATCCCCTTAAATTTCCTCCCTTTGGCTAGTTCTTGCACCTTGCTGCTGGTGGGCGGGCTTTATAGTGGAGTGTTGGAGACGGTAGGTTTATGGCCGGCGTTGTTGGCTCATGTCGCGATAGAATGGCGCCATGGGCATGAGAGAACCAAAGATCTAGTCTAGCAGTAATAGTATCACACTTGTTACTCCTTTGTTTGAGAGCCGCGTCGTAGTACGCTTACGTATAGGCACTGACGTTGGGTGCGATACTGGAGGGTTTTGCCGCAAATCACTCTTATTTTATTTATTTTTACACACATAGATTTATTTGGGTTAGCAAGGGAATTAAACTATTAAAATATTTCAGAAAGTGCATGGTTCCACATGGTCAAATTTGATATCTCTCATAACCATATCAAGCGACATTTCAAATCACATCTACTCGACGAAATATGACCAATGTTACTCATAACGATAAGCATAAAGAAATATGGCCAGTTCCAGATATTAATGACTATGGTTCCATATGATTAAATTTGATATCTTTGATAACCATATCAAGTGACATATCAATTTACATCTATTCAACGAAACATGACCAACAGATCTCAAAACGAAAACCATAAAGCCATATGGCCACCGTAGAACCGGTTTCGGGAAATCCGGATTATGGTTCATCAAGGTAAAATTTGATTTAAATTTCTATGATAACCGTATTAAGCGACATATCAAATCACATATATTCGACGAAATATTAACAATCGGCTCTAAAAACGAAAACCATAAACCCATATTGCCGTCGTAGAACAGGTTACATATAAGGACTGTACTCAAAAAAAAAATGCACCAGACAAAAGTGTTCGCCAAAAATTTATTTTAAGTCGGATTTTCTTGAAACTTTCAGGGAACGACCTTATACATATGGATTATGTTTCGGCATAATTACTTAATTCAATTTCCTTTCCTTCGCTGAAAGCCCGCACCTTTCCCCTAAGACCCCTTATTACATTTTGAGCAATGGTGGAGCCAACCTTTTTGGTCACTTTCATCCATTCTTTCTTCAACTCCAGCTCGTTCTTAAACACCTTAGAGGATTTTCGAACTTTGGCCTTCATTATGGCCCAAAATCTTTTCACCGGACGAATCTCTGGTGAATTTGGAGGGTTGGCGGTTTTTGGTACAAAAACAACGTTATTGTCTCTGTACCAATCCAACGTCGATCGCGCGTAATGGCATGATGCCAGGTCCGGCCAAAATAATGTCTCGCCTCCGTGGGACCGCAGGAAGGGCAACAGACGCTTCTGGAGGAACTCGGTGCGGTAAATTTCGCTGATGATGGTACCCATTTTGATGTACGGTTTATTCAGTTTACCGCATTGGCATATGGCCTGCCAGAGCAAGTATTTTTTGGCGAATTTGTCCACTTTCTTCTTCCTTATGTCTTCCGGAACATCAAACCGTGATTTGGCAACGTATCTGCTTTGCGTCTGCCTTGATGTAGCTTTCGTCATCCATAATCACACACATCGGTTTCGTTAACCACTCTCGATACTGATCACGCCGGTTCGGTGCCTTCCAGACCTTGAATACACGAAGCCCAGCTCGTTTCATGGTTTGCTGAACGAACCAGGCGGAACACTTTGCCTTCAGAACCGCGTCGCGAATCGAAAGGTTCGGATTACGCTTGAAATAATCCAACACCTTCCGGGCCTTCACAGGGTCAGCTGTTATCGATTTTTTCCACTTCCAGCCCGCCGCTCGGTCGTCTGGGACTTCTTAAACGATTTTACCACCCAAGTCACAGTTGTATGGGTGATTCCCAGTTGTCTTCCGATCCATCTCATGGTCGCAGTCGGATTTTCCATGACGGCGCGTAAAATTCTCCGGAGATTTTCTTCTTGTTTCGATGACATCTCAATAACCACTGAACCGATTGTTATGAAATTTTGTACATGTAAACAATTCACTCCAAACTAGATATACCCAGGTTTTCATCAATTTTTACCCAAGGATAAAAAAGTTACACACGGATAAAAATGTTGAATATCTATTCAACGAAATATGGCCATATGATGTGCCATATGACCACCTAAAAGCCGATTTAAGATGAACCGAATAAATATGGTATAATACAGCTAACTGAATCCGACAGATCCGAAGTTGCTATCAACAGAATTTCAGAAACATAAGTGAAGGTGAATCGATGAAAGCAAGTGCTGGATTAGAACCAAGCAAGATATCACAGCAGAGGCAGCAGTCATGGCAGTGGACCTGAGAGAAGAGCCTCAACAAGATCGTCACGCTTGTGATAGGAATTAGACCAGGGCCCAGGTCAGAGTTCAAAAAATAACCATCCTGGATGGAAATCTTTCATGTTTTTAGGGGAAAGAGAAGTTGGCGAATATTCACAGTCCGTAAAATATGTAATACAATATTTGTATGGATGATTGTTTATGTTCCTCTGCGGGTGGGTTTAAGAACTCTCAAAAAATGGTCTTGTGGAATGTAGATAGTGCATAACATCACATCAGGTAGCTGATCTAATCGAGTATATGAAACCGGCTGATAGACTGACAGTTACTTTAGGTCTGTCCATAAATTACGCAGATCGTTATAGATTTTATAAATAATTTAGAATCACCTTCCCCCATGAAGACATTCATTCATGAATAATGATCATTGATACAAAACATTTGGAATGTTAGAACCAAAAGATTATTGACAACGGATTTGCCTGTATCCAATCCAAACGTTTTTTTTTTTTTTAAGAATCTGAAACCGTACTTACGGTGTCCATTTTGATTAATGATTATTTTTATTCGAATGTCATTGACTTAGCGCACTCGGTTCAACCACAGCTATGAAACAAGACCATTCTGAAGGTGGTTGGGTTTGATTCCCAGTCCTGTTTATGAATATTTCGGGTAGGAAAAATTGTGGAGGTGCTCAAAGAACACTTAGTTGAGAGTTGGCGTAAAGTCCCAGAGGGGACGTAACACAGTCAGACACAAGTGGTGATAAATATTCGTTGAGTAGATATGATTTGATGATGTGGTATGATATGATAATGAATAATCACGAATTTGCAGAATGTAAATCCATTATCTGGATCATCTGAAAACCTATTGTAAGGTATCAATTAGCTCTATTAATGTTTCCACTGCCACCATAAACAAAAATATCCGAACCAGTTTTACGATGGCCATGCATAATGTTTTGAGTGTCATTGGTCATATTTCATAAAGATTATATTTGATATTTCACTTGTCATAACCATGAGAGACAATCATTTCAACCATATGGAACAACATTCCGGATATCCAGAGTCATTTCAAAAGTGGCTATGAGAGATGGTTTGACCATGTGTAACCATGATCCGGAATATCCGGAACCAGTTCTACGGAGGTTATATGGTTCTATGGACGTCGTTTGATGTGCAGTTGATCTTATTTCGTCGAGTAGATATGATTTGATATGTCACTTGCAGGACTGTCATCTGATCACTCAATGTGCGCAATGTACGGATTTCCGGAAATAAACAAAGCGAGAATCAGGCAAACACAAAGCTTGCTTGTCTTTCACCCTGCGCAAGTGTAAAGCAGCGGAGAAGAGAAGACAGACACACACCCAGAAATAACGAAAACTCAATGTGTAGCCTTCGCTCCGACGGCTCCGACGCAAAGAGTGCCACTCAGTGTAGGGTTGCAAATGGGAAACCCAGCAAAAAGACAAAATTCTTCTTCGTCATGCTCTTCTTCACCTCCTATGGATGCAGTCGTGGTAAGCAAAGTATGCAAAGAATTCAAAGAAGACATTAGCGCTTGTTGTATTATATTCGCTCCCTGCGCCGCACGGAGTGTACCGCTCATTTTGTGGATCGTTTTCTCACAGATTAGTTGGAAAAGAGTGTGCGAAGTAAATGAGAGAACCACACACTCTTTGTCGAGTGTTGTGAGATGCATGCACAAAGTTGCTTTGCTAACGCTCTGAGGTGCTTTCCAGCCCTGGTCACTTGATATGATTATAAGAGATTTCTAATAAGCCGGAATATCCAGAAGCGATGCAATTTGCGCGAAAGGCTAGAATTTAGCTAAATTGTGAATGATTGCTCATAACCAACAATTATATAATGATTCATGCACATTGGAGAAGACTTTTATGCATTATGGGGCCTCAGACAGCCTAGTCAGTAAAGACAGTATCAACCCGGAGGTGGCGGGTTCGATTCACGGTCCTGTCGAGGAAATCTTTCGGGCTGGAAATTTTCTCCACTTCCCTTGGCATAGAGTATCATTGTGCTTGCCGCATAATATACAAATACATGCATTGTATGGAATAGAAAGCACTCAATTAATAGTGGAAGTGCATCTATAGAACAAATAAGTTGAACCGACATAATGCACTCTAAAGAAGCACAAAAAGTCTGTACATGGTAAACGTGTAATTTTATTTTTCAAAACGTGCTCCAAAGATGAGTTGAGCATTGCAAAGTATTTTAATCTCAGTATGACTTTTATTAAAACGGTTGGAATTAAGAGCAAAATGACCCTGAAGCACTACACGATGATCCAACGAAATGTTGTTCTATGCCAAAAACCCACGTTCCACACATCAACACAACTTTAAAAATCAGCTGCTCGTTGGACGTGCATATTGAAATTATAGACGAAAATTGCTTATTTATCAACAGAGTGAGACTCAAGTTATAGACCATGACCAATTGCGCGAAAATCGATGCAGACTGGTGCCTGGTTTGTAACTTCATTTTCACCGCAAACCGATTTATGGCCACCGCAAACTATTCTCACACTGCGTTTTAATTATTTTACCCTATTTTGAATTATTCATGAGAGTAAGTAATTACGTTTATCTCAACGGTGCCTTGTACTACAGTACGTTAAATCGCTCTCCATCTTTGCCCCCGGCCCGAGTCCGAGCTAGCTGAGTAGTATAGGTACAGCACCATCGGCACCAGTGCAACAGCTAATATATTGCATTCTGTCCACGCCAAAGGACACACTGAGTTCCATCCATTCCGAAATGTCTATACCGGCACAAGTTACTGCAAGGTGGTGGCGGGCTCTGGTATGGCAGCAGGTGACAGAAATTGCAATCAAAGCAAAACAAAATCGTTCAACCTCGGCCAAGTCAATCTGCAAATCTGCGAAGCGAAAGCCATTAGTGAACAAATTAAAGCAAGTCTCGGGAGGTTTTAATAACTTCTTTTTGTGTATTAGCATGATGCGAAAAAAAAAAATCAAATTATGCGGACACAGAAGTCAGCACTTGAACAAAAAATGATTATGTGCTTTACCAACAGAAGCACCACTGTTCAACCGGTCGATGAAATTGAATCCACTCGGAACGCAAAACACAGCACGAGCGGGAACATTTTTATGACATCTGACGACAGATCTAATGGTCGGTCCATCATAAAGATATCAATATTAATTACGGGCCGGCATAAAACTGTCACCTGTCAAGGCGGTAGTCCCATCGGCAGGAGCTTTTACCAGTTTCGATTGCGAGTCGGAGGCTGTGATGAACAGAATCTTGCCAAGTGTTAGGCTCTCTGTCTTGTCGGTTACCGGTCTGTGAATTTGCGTGTTTTACTGCTCAAGAAGAGACATTTGACGGGAATGGTTCATCAACTGCATTGAATGGGGTAATATTGATGACAATTATTTGCATTCAACCAATTGCGAAGCGGTGATCGTTTGCTCGGTTCATCGTGTCCGGTATATAGGGAACTTATTTAGACCTGTGCGCCACCACGCCACGCCGCCGCCGCCGATGAAATTGGGCTGGCGCGCCGCCGTAGTAAAATCTGTTTTGCAAGTGGCTTAAGATCAATAATTTAAACCAATTAAAACTAGTTTAAACAAATGTTGATAATTAGCCAGAATACAGTCATGGTTCCAATATATAGATCCTGGAGACAAAGGAACAGTCCTCTGGAAGATCCGGAACTACCGTAAATGTGGTCAATCCACGAAACTGATCCTAGAGCTTCGCAGTTTTTTTTAACATTATGAATTGTGATATGGACATGGACCCGGATGGCTATGGAATCGTTCTCCGGTACATCCATAAAAGTGGTAAATCCATGAAACTGTTCCTATATCGCCGCGATTTTTTCGAAAACACTTGAAACTGAGATGATAGAGGGGATAATCCGTTAAAGTGGTCAATTTATGAAACTGATCCTAGAGCTGCGCTGTTTTTGAAAAATTCTAGGAACTGTGATGATAGAATGATTTTGGGGTCTTGACAATCCACGAAACTGATCCTGAAGCTCCGTATTTTTTTTTTAATCATTAAGAACTGTGATATACGATAGAATTTGGGGTCGTCACATAAACATGAATGCAGATGGCCATCGGACCGTCCTCCAAGAAATCCGGAACATCCGTAAAAGTAATCGATCTATGAAACTGATCCTTGACCTCAGCGGTTTTTCGAAAATACCTGACACTGTCATATATAAATTAATTGGGGGTTGTAACATAAACATGTACCTAGAAGGCCATCAGACCTCCGGAAGATCTGGAACATTCTTAAAAATGGTCAATCCACAAAACTGATCCTAGAGCCCCACGGTTTTTTCGAACGAATTTAGAACTGTGTAATAAGAAAGAATTTGGGGTCATGACATAATCATGAACCTGAATGGCCATTGTCGTCTGGAAGATCTGGAACATCCGAAAAATGGTCAATCCATAAAACTGATCCGAGAGTTCCACTTTTTTTTTAACACACGTGGAACTGTGTCATAAGAAATAATTTGGGATCGTAACATAAGCATGGGCCTGAATGACCATGGGACCGTTCTCCGAAAGATCCGTAAAAGTGGTCCAGCCATGATACTGATACTAGAGCTCCGCGGTTTAATTTCGAAAACATTTCGAACTGAGACATATGAATGAATTTGGGGTCGTGACATAAACATGGACTTGGATGGCCATTGGACGGAAAATCCGGAAGATCCGTAAAAGTAGTTTATCCATGAAACTGTGAAAAAACTGTGGAAAACTCTTGGAACTGTGATATAAGAAAGAACTTAGGGTCGTGACATAAACATGAACCCAGATGGCCATGGGACTTCCAAAAGATCCGGAACAACCATAAATTGGTAAATCTGTGAAAATGATCCTAGAGCTCTGCAGTTCATTTTTAAGCACTTTGAACTGTGATATAAGAAAAAAAAATTTGGATCGTGACTTAAAAATGACTTAAAGTGACTCTGAAAGATCCGTAAAGGTGGTAAATCCATGAAACTGATCCTAGAGCTCAACAGTTTTTTTTAGTTTTCAAAAATATTAAGAACTGTGATACAAGAACGAATTTGGGGTCGTGACATAATTATGGCACGGATGGCTATTGGGATCAACCAATCAACAATCTTATTTATACGAAATGCCTTGTCATTTTTGTGTACAATGTCTTCAGCATCAGCTGAGGATTTCAAAATGCCTGATGCTTAGCCAAAAATCTTGAATTGAACCAGTTAAACTTAACTGCGTATATGTGTCCGAGCACATTTAGCAATACAGTTGTATTCGGGCAACCTGGTGGTGTGGAGATCCAGCCCTCACGTATGTGATGGTAGAGAGAAAAATATAAAAATTTCAGAATACGATTAAAAAAACACGGTCTAGTATCATTTTCATGGAATTAGCACTGTTCTGGATGTTTCGGATCTCTCGGAGGACGGTCCCACCGCCATGGACGGTCCGGGTCCATGTTGCTGTCACGACCCCAAATTCATTCTTATATCACAGATCCAAATGTTTAAAATAAAAACCGTGGAGCTGTAGGATCAGTTTCATGGATTGACCACTTATACGAATTTTCCGGATCTTCTAGAGGACGGTCCCTTGGTCATCCGGGTTCATATTTATGTCACTATCCTCAATTCTATCTTATATCACCGTTCCAAGTGTTTTTCAAAAACCACGGAGCTCTAAGATCAGTTTCTTAGATTTACTACTTTTACGGATGCTCCGAATCTTCCGCATGACGGTTCCATAGCCATCCGGTCCATGTTTATGTCACGACCCCAAATTATTTCTTTCTGCGGAGCTTTAGGATCAGTTTCGTGGATGGACCACTTTTACGGATGTTTCGGATCTTCTGGAGGAGCGTTCCATTTTCTCCTGGGTCCATATGTAGGAACCATGACTGTATTCTGGCTAATTATGAACATTTGTGCCCATTAATCTAAATTATAGCCCTTGAGCCACTTGTAAAACTTATAAACACATCTTAAAAACGTATAACGACTTTTTTCGCTTTTAAAAAAGTAGACGAAACTATTCAAAATAATCTACTAACCTTAGGAATTCTAGAGATACCACAATTTTTGAAATTCATTAAGAAATGGCTAAGTTATACCATTGCAAACTTGCTGTAACACGCTTTTTGGAGGCATCGTATTCGGAGTTTTAATAGCGTGTAATACTCAATAAATGGAGAAAAAAAATCCTAGGGCCCATTAAAGTGTAACGTAATGTAACAGATTGCTTTTTAATACAATGTAGGTGTGGATAACGTTCTTTTCTTATACTTAATAAAAGGGTTGTACACTTTACCATACGACTCCACCAACAAGCACTTGACATACTTTTCTAAACAAATTCCGCCAATGAGAATGACTCAGAATTGAGTAAGAGTTACTCATATTTGAGTTGAGGCGAACCAGCCCAAGGCTGAAAGCCTCCCTAATAAAGATAAATTAATTAATTAATATAATAATATTTGAGTTCAGGTGAGATGCGCGAAAACGTAGGTCACTCATAGAATGAGTGAGTTTTCCGGCGCTTTTCCGAGGAAAAGTTCTCGAATATGAGGAAAACTGATTGTGGTTTTAGTATGTCTACTAGTACACTTCTACCCTGTGTACAATTTTCTTAATTTTTCCCCATATTCGAGAAGTTTTCCCCGGAAAAGTGTCACAAAATTTACTCGAACTATGAGGAGTGACCTACGTTTTAACGATTTTGAGTAATCTGAACTCAAATATGGGTAGCATTTGTTATCCATGTGCGATTGGTTTGGAATGTTTTTTTTTCTAAATAATTAAAAATAAACTAACGCTGACCCACGCCACCACGCCGCCGCCACCGAAAGCAAACGGCGTGACGCCACCACGCCGCCGCCGGCAGAAAATAACATATCACCCCGCCGCCCGCCGAAAATATTTTGATCGGTGCACAGGTCTAAACTTATTCACGATGCGTTCCGTTCTTTTTGCTCGAAAGTTGTTCTACCGTTTGTGTTGTGTGAGAGAGAAGATAGTACACGGAGATGAAAAGCTACCTAAAATTAAGTGCTTTTCCCTCAATTCCGGGGTTTTTAAAAATCATTCATTCCTTCCAATCAAAATTAATTATATGATTTGAGTAGTAGCTATACTGAAGATCCGAGAGATGTCGCCCCTTCGTTGGTAGGAAAATCATTTTTGCATTATGGATAATATCAGAAAATCCACGATAACTGAGATACTTTTAAATTGATCGTTAAATGCTTGTTAGATGAACAACTTGTGAGTGTTATGTCTGGTTGTCTGTGCTTAAACTTTACACTTCGAACATAAATTATAATGTTCGAAAATCCCTCTGTTGTTGATCGTCCAATTCTTGAGATGGTGTTTGTCAAGATTGATTTCTGATCGGTCAGAAATAAGTCTGCTGGAGCAGTTTTATTTGAAATTTTCACATCCGTCAAATTTAAGTGAAAATTCACCATTGGAACACAACCTTAGGCTATGTTCCATGTGATGAATTTTCACTTAAATTTGACACATCGCGAATAAATTATAATGTTCGAAAATCCCTCCGTTGTTGCATTTCCGAGTTTCTAGAAGGTGTTTATCAAAATTGATTCCTGGTCTGTCAGAAATAAGTCTGGTACAATAGCAAATTGATTTGTAAATTTTTCATCAGTCAAATTAAAGTGAACATTCACCAAATGGAGCACACACTGAGGCAAATAGACATAAGAATTTCATAAGGCTCGACTTATGAACAACATATATGAATTTCATACGCGTGACTTATGCATGATTTTCGGGTAACATGAGGTAGCTCTTATACGCCTTTAACCATTTCATTTTCCCAAGCGTTGAAAGACGAGTGGTCAACACACGGCCCCCAAACCTCAAGGTCCATTTTCCGGTTCCAGTCTGCTCCGATTTATTATTTTTTCTGTCAACATTATTTTTCATAAAGCAAATCAATAAAATTCACACTCTTTTCTTATGGGTACTAATCATAAGTATTTCTTATGGAATTCTTACGTTGTTTTGCCTGCGTGCAACATTAGTAATCTTGATAAATGTTCAAAAACTGTGTTTTGTTTTCCTTGTAGTCAGTCAGTTTGATCAAACGCGATGTGTTTTGCAACTCCAATCCAACGTATACGATAAGAAAAAAGCACCCAAAAGTAAGTTTTTTTTTACTCATCTCGGCACTAAAGTGCAGGATCCAAAAAGTAGGTAAAGCGGGTCAAAGTAACTTTCATTTACATGTGTGGAATTCGTATGGAATTTTCCACTAGCTTTCTACCCAAAAGTAAGTTAGTTGTACCCAAAAGTAGTTAAATATGATTATACTTAACGTTGGGTTCTCACACTTTACTACCCCTGTGGGGTGGTTTTACTCCTCAGTTTTTGACAACATTAGAATGAGAAAAGGAGACAAACTATTTAAAAGTAGATAAAAGTGAACTGGCCGTTGAGGAATTTTTCCTTACCGTGTACGAATGAGTTTTTTTTTTTACGTTTAATCGACTTTCTCTGTCTGACGCTATTTTATGTTTCTCCCTTTTTGATTTCGTGTTCCGTTCGTCCTTCTCGCACTTACTTGTTATTCTTAATTGATATTGTTAATATTCTCATATTTTTGAGGAGTGCGAATTACTCATATCATTGAATCGATGGCTGTAGGACGGATCTCTTTCTGTCTACCTTGTGTTTAAAACTGCTGTCGTTTTGCGGTGTAGCTACACCGGTGCTACTCCGTCGAACACCGAAAAAAATCAGGGTGTAGCTATCGGTTGCACCTTTGTTTACAAACATTTGATGATGAGCTGTCAATGACTCGCGCTTAGTGCTGCTTAGGGCCTGTTCATTTTATTGTCAAAATGTGTATGTACACCGATGAATATGATTTGTACCAACAAAGTGAACGCAAAACCTCAAAATTGTAAACAACGTGAAATATCGTCAAAAGGTGGCCAACATAGGAATATGACCATTGCTGGTGCGGTTACCCTATTCAAAAAACATCGGTACGAAAGTCCGAAATTGCGCGTGATTTGCTTTCATATATACAAACTTCATCAAACGCGGTTCCAATCGAACAATGTAAATAAACACGAGCGCTTCATGAAGAAAAGCGTGGGAAGCATTGAGTTGAATTTAATTGTTGAGGTTGATTGTTTTTAAAACGAAGAAAGAGAAAACAACGAACGGAATTTTCGGCAACCGACCCGGCAACGAAATAAGGACAATGAATGGAAACTCGGTACTTGGAATGTCAGAACCTTAAATGAACCTGGACGAGCGGGCCTTTTGGCTCGTGAACTGCAAAAAGTGAATGTGAGCGTAGCTGCTATTCAGGAAGTACGGTGGCCTAGATCCGGAGAACGTGAATTCCGGGCGGTGGATCCCATCGCCAACACTTCCTTCAAGTATCATATCTATCACAGCGGTGGCGATAGGGCAGAACATGGAGTAGGGTTCATAGTGATCGGGAAGCAGATGAAGCGTGTTATGCGGTGGAGACCGGTAAGCGACCGCATCTGTGTATTAAGGATTCGGGGCAAATTCTTCAACTACAGCCTGATCAACATCTATGCGCCAACCAACGATAAATCCGATGACGTGAAGGACGCGTTTTATGACAGTCTCGATAAAACTTATGATGAGTGCCCAAAACACGACGTGAAGATTGTAATCGGAGATGCAAATGCGCAGGTCGGGAGGGAAGATTTCTTTCGTCCAATCATTGGTACAGAGAGCCTACATACAGTAACCAATGATAACGGCCTGAAACTGATAAATTTCGCCGCTGCTAGAGGTATGGCCATCAGTAGCACCTACTTTGCACGCAAGAATATCCGAAAGCACACCTGGAGACACCCAAATGGCGAAACTTGCACCCAGATCGATCACATGTTGGTGGATGGCCGGTACTTCTCAGATGTCATTGATGTAAGGACTTTTAGGAGTCCTAACATTGACTCAGATCATTATCTTGTTGTCTGCAAAATTCGGGCGCGTCTATCGACCGTTACGAATTCAACGAACCGGAGATGGATGCGTTTCAATATCCATCGCTTGTCAGTAGAAGGTGTTGCTGTAGAGTACCGCCAGAAGCTTGATGAGCGGATTAGCGAAATCAACGTGAACGAGGACCTCAACAATCTGTGGAACACAATCCACGGAGCGGTGAACACAACAGCACAAGAAGTGATAGGTACAGCTCAAAGACGACCACGTAATGGCTGGTTTGATGAGGAGTGCCAGAGGTTGACGGATGAGAAGAACGTTGCCAGAAGCCGGATGTTAGTGTCTGGTACCCGGCTGAACAGAGAGCGGTACAAGGTAGCAAGGGCAGCTGAGAAACGAACCCACCGCAGAAAGAAAAGGCAATACGAAGAACGCGTGATTGCTGAGGCGCAAGAAAGTATGGAACAGAACGATATGCGAAGGTTCTACGCGACTGTCAATGGTGTGCGGAGTAAAACAGCGCCATCTCCCGCCATGTGCAATGACCTTGAGGGGAATTTGCTGACAGATAAAACAATGGTGGCTGCCAGGTGGAAAGAACATTTTGAGACGTTGTTGAATGGAGAGAGTGAGGGAGTATCGAGGAACAGAGTAAACATCGCAGACGACGATCAAGCTGTGGAGCCTCCAACGCTAGACGAGGTTAAAAAGGCAATACGTGAGCTGAAAAACAATAAGGCTGCTGGGAAGGACGAGCTCCCGGCCGAACTTTTCAAACACGGAAGTGAGCAGCTGCATCAAGCAATCCACCGTATTCTAACGAAGATATGGGAGGACGAAGAACTGCCTGCTAGCTGGTTGGATGGCCTCATTTGCCCATTATTCAAAAAAGGGCACAGACTCGAGTGCGCCAATTATCGAGGAATAACTCTTCTGAATTCGGCGTACAAAATACTGTCACGCGTTCTGTTTAACAGATTGAGACCGCTTGAGGAGTCCTTTGTCGGTGAATACCAGGCTGGTTTTCGTGAGGGCAGATCAACGACGGATCAAATGTTTACCCTGCGTCAAATCCTTGATAAATTCCGGGAGTACAACTTGCAGACTCACCATCTGTTTATTGATTTCAAAGCAGCATACGATTCAGTGAAGAGAAATGAGCTTTGGCAGATTATGCTAGAACATGGTTTTCCGGCGAAACTAATTAGACTGATTCGCGCAACGCTAGATGGATCGAAATCAAGTGTAAGGGTTGCAGATGAGATTTCGACCTCGTTCGTGACCTTAGATAGATTGAAGCAGGGTGATGCACTTTCAAACTTACTGTTCAACATTGCTCTTGAAGGAGCGATTAGGAGAGCTGGTGTGCAGAGGAACGGTACCATCATCACACGATCGTACATGCTCCTTGCCTTTGCGGACGACATCGATATCATCGGAATTGACCGTAGAGCAGTGGAAGAGGCGTTTGTGCCTTTTAAGAGGGAGACGGCGAGGATTGGGCTCACGATAAGTTCTACCAAAACGAAGTACATGGTAGCCGGTAGACAGCGTGGGAGCAATAGTGGTGTTGGTAGTGTAGTGTTGTTAGATGGTGAACAATTTGAGGTAGTGGAAGAATTTGTGTATCTTGGAACACTAGTGACATGCGATAATGATGTTACCCGCGAGGTGAAGAGACGTATTGCAGCTGCAAACAGGGCCTTTTACGGATTACGTAGCCAGCTGAAGTCCCGTAGCCTGCAAACGAAAACGAAATTCGCTCTGTATAAGACGCTGATACTTCCGGTAGCCCTCTACGGCCACGAATCGTGGACGCTAAAAGAGTCTGACCGGAGAGCATTTGGTGTCTTTGAGCGTAAGGTGCTGCGAACAATACTCGGCGGTAAACAGGAGAATGGCATCTGGCGGCGTCGCATGAATCACGAGTTGTACCAAGTGTATAACGGTACGGATATAGTGAAGCTTATAAAACACGGCAGACTACGGTGGGCTGGGCATGTAGTGCGGATGCCGGAAGAACGACAAGCAAATATTATATTCAGCAGAGAACCCGGTAGAGGTCGTCGACTCCGGGGTAGACCTCGGACACGTTGGCTATTTGCAGTTGAGGAGGACATCAGGTCGCTAAACGTTCATGGCGACTGGAAGCGATTGGCTCAGGACCGAGTCCAATGGAGAAGAGTACTTCGTTCGGCGTTGAATCAACCTGGCGATTCGTAGCCCATCAACAACAAACGAATGAAAAGTGAAATTGGACAGGATTGTTATTCAAAAGCGGAATTCTCGTTATGTTCTAACGAAATTTAAATTTCAACGTGGCGATAACAGCAGAACTTGAAGTTAAGTTGCTTTCATTTAAAAACCTCATGGCTACATAATGAAAGCAGAATGTGATATCAGACTTATGTCGCTACAATTGAAATCAAATTGAGTTTTCATTATGGTAGGAGCTGCAAGCTTTAATATCGATTTGCTTTCATTCTGTTAACCGACTTTGCTCGGGTAAGCATTCGGTGCACTACGGTATTACCGATATAATTGAACCTTTTCTACCATTCTGGTTGAAATCTAAAATTGATGAAAACAATCACAAATGCCATACAAACTAATGAAAACATTGCCGTAATTTGGCTTTGTACTGAAAAACTTAAAACGCTCAAATTATGGTCTTGAAAGAAGGACCCGAAAGTGCATTAATCGGTTTCACGCTACTGCTTGAAAACGAAAATCATAATTTATAATTCTTTGCCAATCGCATCTTATTCACGAATATGTGAACATTTCCAACAACTAACCAGTACGTGACCCGCTGATAATCTGCAAATAAGCCCTCGCGGGCCTCACTTTTGCGATGACCATTTCAACCATCCGTGAAACAATAACCTCATACATTACATGAGAGGGGGAAAAAACGCCCATAAATCATTCGATTTGGGCTTAAAGTTTTGGCCAAAAAATCACTCACGATTGCATGACGACGCGAGGTCCTACTAAGTGCTAAGCTACTTTTCCTATCCCCTGCTGTTTGGCGTTGGTCCGGGGAGAGGTTGGCTGTAGCTTAATGTACTTTAATTGACTTTTACCGGTGTGTGCTGCCGGCGGTGGATTGAGTACACTTACTTTGCCCTCACCCTCTAAACGTTTACTCTAATGAAATGAAGTCCTTATGACTCAGTACATGTGTGGGGCTTAAACGTTCTTTTCCCTTTCGCTCATACCGTTTGTAAGCGTTACATTGTACCTACACTTGAAGTGTAATAAAAGCATTGCCATTCACTTTCGTTAGAAGTATGACTGTCAGATGTTGTGTGAGACGAGTCGACGTTGTTGTTGCTGTTGCTGCTGCTGTTGCCGGCGTGTGCCGCGGCTCTCGTTGTTACATGCATGTCATATATAGACATGGAGATCGATACTGTCGAAAGATCAATCAGACGGAAAAGGCAATAAAATGCGCTCGGGGCATGTACTGGATGATTTTAATGAAACAGAAAGATTTTTCTGCTGTTTTAGCGATCTCACAAAAGTTGAATTCTTCTCGAAGGTGCCTTAGAGAATGACCAGCCAGCGAACATCAATATTCCAAGGCCATAAATGAGCTCGGAACACGCGACCAGTCCAGCAGCGAGAAGCGGGTTGCCCAAGGTAGTGAGGCCGAAGATTGATTTACCGAGATATACGAGGGCTTCTCTATGAGTTTGAGAGTGGTAAAAGGAGAAACAGCAGCGGCAAGAGCTTCCCCAAAAGCGGGTGGCTGGGATGGAATGGATGGAAAGGTAAGACTATTATTAATTAAATAAAATCAAATTACATTAATCAGAAGTGTGTTTTTAATTCATACACTTTATATAGATTAAAATCGATAGACTTCCAAAGGCGTAACCACTTTGCGGAATGGTCGTTATAGCTTTTTATGTGGAGAGGCTCACGACGAAGACGACCGATCGAGGCGGGTGGAGTTTCGAGCAGAGGTTGTTTGCTGCTCTGCTGGCTGGTGGTTGCTGTCTGACTGTGGTTTTCGTGTGTACGTGGACACCGGAGCAAGGTTTTCCCTCCTTCCTCGTTTTCCACAACTAGCATTGGCAATGTGGCGTGCCAATCGATCGAAGACCAACCGACCGGGAGACCTCATTGATTAAGCCTTTTATGAGGCAGCCCACGGCGCGCGGTGGCGGCCTATGCCGGTGGTGGAGTGCTAAACTGATGCAGCACTCTTGCGGGCTGCCGAGAGTAAGTGTTTGTGCAGTTTTAATATTTTAATCAGTACTTTATTAGCGACTCACTCAATGAGTGAAAGTGACAATTTTTATCGGTTCGGCTAGATCGATTTGCGGTTTGAATAGGGGCTACCGAAAAGGGTAATCGTGGAAAACCGGGTTTTTATCAGACGGGAGTTGTAGTTGTCTGTCTTGCAGAGACTTGTTAGTCAATTTTCCACGCATTTATGTATGGTTTGAAAGGGAGGGAACTCTATAAAAGCTCGATATAATATGTTTTGAAAATCAGAACTTCGGGTCTCACAATCATCGCCATATTTGCAGAGTTGATTCACTATCGGTTAAGCCTATAAATCAACCATAAGCTGATACCACCTGATGGAACATGAGTCCATTTCAGAAATTTAGAAAAATTGAAACTGTTCTGCAAAACCTGCCTCAATATATAGATATAACGCTCAATGGCTAATTCCATGAGGCGCGTCAGAAGTTGAATCATGGGTCATATTTCCAGAAGCCAGATGTTACCGAGTTTGTCGAATATTATTCTTCGCTTGTAGATTATGGTCCACTCGATTTAAAAACATTTCACGGATTGATTTGGGAATTTTCTGTCGATTGATGACGAATTCGAGTCAATTTTGTTATATTGGCTACGTACCGTAAACCCGGGGTAAATTGATTGAACAAACTGCTGAAAATAAGTTTTGTTTTCATGTTTTACTATTGCAAGGTTATTCAAAGGAACGTTTTACCAATATTTCTCAATAAATATGTTTTAAAATCATTGGTAATTCTACATTAATCAAAGCTTGTCTTTTGTTACCACATTTATAGTTGATGATAAACATATTATTCAAACATATAAATGACATTTATGAGCCGTAATCACATTAACTCACATTCTTCAGACATATTGTAAGTCAATGTGATAATAAAATAACTGCATCTATTGGATAATTGGAACAAGCCATAAAACCAATAAAAAAAAGCTTTTCATCGATTCCACCCTAGAGCAGTATTTTTAAATGGGGGAAACGCACCAGTATTGACCATGTTCCTATTTTGGCCACCTTTTGACGATATTTCACGTTGTTTACAATTTGAAATGTTCAGTTGCGTTCAGTTTGTTGGTACACATCATATTCATCGGTGTACATAAACATTTCGACCAAAAAATGCACGAATATTGTAATTTAATCGGTTTTCTGAGGAGTGGTCAAAGTAGGAACCAATGGCCAATACTGGTTCACTGCCTCTATTAGAACAATAATTATTCAAACTGAAACTTACGTAAATAATTTAAAAAATCAATCAAGTACTGGTTTAAAAAATAAATTGATTGAACATAAATTATAAGAATAGAAAATATTCACAAATGGCTCTAATGTTTGGGCCCATCGCTAAAAATATGCTTTTTATCAATTTTATCTAGATGAACGTGTCTTTGGGACGGTACTAATCGAATTTATGTATGGGCCCAAATTAGGGGCATTTAGGCCAACATTACATCCATTTCCCCTACTACTGAAAAACATAATCAATTTGCACCCGGTTTATGGTACCATAAAACGGGATATCTTGGATAATGCGGGTATCTTTCATAGTATAATATAATGATTAAGTTTGCTCTCTGCGCTATTTCCTAATTATAAACTTTGGTTCCATATGATAGCTTAGGGTATTTCCGTTGATATCCTATATAGTTTTATTTCGTATGTGTTGCATATTTTACAAACATAGGGGAAATGGATGTAATGTCGGCCTAAATGCCCATAATATGGGCCCATTCATAAAGTCAGCAATCGACTAAATTTTCAATAGCGAAAATATCCATTAGTACCGTCCCAATGACGCGTTCATCTAGATAAATTAGCTCCATAGGCCAACATTAGAGCCATTTCCCATATTCCTTATATTTTAAGAAAAAAATAGGAAACGAATTATTCGTCGCGGTTTCCAAACAAGGCTCGAACTTTTCCCTTAATACGACCTATCAAGCGGTGCATAACGATCTCGTCCACTGTTTTGGCGATTTTATCCCACACATTTTTCATCTGGACTTCATCTGTACCTTTTACCATCAGTTTGCTCTCCCAGTAGTTTTAAATGGGCCTGCACTGGGAACAATTGGGCGGATTGAGAGGTTTCGGAACAAACTGGACTCCGTTGTCATTGTACTATTGCTGTACTTCTCGGCTGTAGTGAGAACTCACAACATGCGGAAAAATGTCACCGGACCATCATGTGACTGGATAGAATTCGCTGCTGGAGACATTCGGTTTTGAAAACCTCCGAGTTCATCATTTTCTCAGTGACGAAACCCTGCCAGATCATATATTTGCGTGCTCAAACAAATTTGAATCTGCCAATGACACCTCCTCGAGCCTCCACCTTGTAAAGTTTTGGTCCTGGAAGCTGTCCGAATTCGGCCTTTAAATAGATTTCATCATCCATAAGTATGTACCCACCGGACTTGGTCGGCAGGTTGTAATACAGCTTTCGAGCACGGGCTCTAGGTACGGTATTCTGCTTGAGTGATCGATTTGGTTGCCTACTGGCGCGGTATGCCTGTAAGTCTTCGCGGTAGCGAATTCGCTGCACTGTACTACGGGCGGCATCATACACACTACGAAAAATTCATGAAAGTTTTGGCTCCCAGAGACCGACACATGTAAGTGGCCCTTTCGACATAAGTGTCAGTTGAAAGAAACGAGAAAATCAAAACAATCAAACGTTCTCTTCGTCGAGTTACTTATGTTTCGGTTTGAGATCACTTAATTTTACATGAAATGTTTGTTTACGTTCCATGATTTACGTCCAATATGGATTACGCCTCGTGTAAAAGTAATTATTTCTAAGTTCTACTTTTAACTCAAGAAATACTAATGCTCTCAATTAACAACTGTGCAAGTGAACAAAGAACACTAAGTTGAGAGTCAGCATCTCTGGGACTTAATAATGAAGGCTAAGTAATTTATTTGATAGTTAGTCGTAAGAATTGAAATTGCCCAGAAGTATCTTCCAACTACCCCAAGAAGTCTAACTGGTTTCATCTGAAAGTGGAAATTGCATCCTACCGTATGCGTGATAATGTTTGCACCATTGAGCAATGTAAAAAATAAAAAAAAAAACCCAAAAATTTCGTTTCCCAGTTTTTTTTTTATTTATTCAAAGAAGGGATGTTTATCAGGGTCTTAAACTATGTTAATCATCGATCGAGTTTCCACTTGCTGCAATTACAGCCTCCACATGCTTTCGGAATGCACGGCAGGTTCTACTAATGTAGTCTGGATCCATTTCTCCTCGGGTCAATGTTTGTCTGAGGCTTGCTGTGCTCGGGTGGCGTTTACAACAGACCTTGGCCTTCATGACGCGCCATGTTGAGTAATCCAGCGGATTAAGATCGGGGCTGGATGGCGGCCACATATCCTTCGCCCACAACGGAACAACCACTTCTGAGTGCGGTTCAAGGTGTGGCACGGAGCTCCATCTTGTTGAAATATAACATTTGGCTTCGGACCGTACTGTTCTTTGATCCACGAAGAACATACTTACATAAAATCCCGATGTAGACCTGGTGGCGTGGAAAGTGTATCCGCACAATATCGGTTGCCGATAGGAGAGGTATCCGGATTATATGAAGTAATAAATTGTTATTTTATATTAAACGAAAATGATAATAACGAGGCCATTCTGGAATCCAATATGGCGGCCATCAGGCTCAGGAAAAGTTTCAAATACCCTACAATATGGGTATTTTCGGAAGGTGCAGAAAATCTATGCCCGACGCCATTTTGCAAGATGGCGGCCATCGGGCTCAGAAAAAGTGTGAAATACTGTAAGGTATGGGTATTTTCGTAACGGGGACGACGCGTAGATGCTAAAAATCGATATGCCGATTCCAAAAATATCCACATTGATGGGAGTTTCACACTTTTTCTGAACCAAAACCACCAGCTTAGATTTTAAAATGGCGTCGGACATCGGTTTCTGGCCACTAAACGTTACTGGGATTTCAAAAATACCCATATTGATGCGTATTTTACAGTATTTCCCTCTTTTTCTGAAACCATAAGTCGCCATCTTGGATTTCAAGATGGCGTCTGACATAGATTTTTGGCTGCTATGTCATCCAAGTTCCTAAAATATCCATATTTTAAGGTATTTGACACGTTTTCTGAATGCAGAAGCCACCGTTTTAGAATTCAAAATGGTTTGGGATACCGATTTCCGGCTTCTAGACGTTACTCTGATTCTAAAAAAAAAACATATTGATGGGTAGTTGATGGAATTTCCCACTATTTCTTAGCCGGAAGCCGTTATGTTGGACTTGATAATCGTATCGGATACCGATTCCAAATATACCTATATTGATGGGCATTTGACAGTATTTCCCACTTTTTCTTGAACCGGAGGCTACCATCTTGGATTTCATAATAGCATCGCATATCCCTTTCCAATCTCTAGACGTATGTGCATACAATGCCTTGGTTTTCTTTGCATGTACGTAACCTATAGCTCATACCGCAGTAGGCTATGTATAAAAGAAAACGATTTACTTAGTTTGACAGTTGCACCATGATGAAGTGGCAGCGTATTCGTGATTTGTCCCACGTGGAAATGCCGCAAAAAGACATTTCAATCGCCGTGGTAGTGTCCCGGTGGACCATCAAAAGGGTTTTAGACCAAAAAAAGGAAATGACAACTATCCGCGAAGGTGGCCACTGGTCGTCCGAGGTCAGCTCAGGTTCCGAGGGTTATCGCTGCTATCAAAAGGAAGATTCTGGTGAATCCAGTGCGTTCAATAAGGAAAATGGGAAAAGAACACGGGATCAGTGACTTTACGGCACGGAAGATCGTAAAGGAAGATTGCGGGGCAAATTGATTGCATACCGCATCCGGGAGCTACGAGTCGAACGATGCAAGAAAATCTTGAACTTCCTTAAGCGAAAAAATCCGGTAATCCTGTTCACCGACGAGAGCATGTTTACCGTCGATCCCGTATCAAATTCCAGAACCGACCGGTATATTAGTTCTCTTCCGGTAAAAGACGTGGCCGACGAGCACAAGAACGTGTATCTGACCAAGCATCCTGCTAGCGTTATGGTGTTTGGATTGGTGGCTTCCGATGGCAAAAAAATGGACCCGGTGTTCATTCCAGAAGACGACAAGGTCAACACGGAGAAATGGAAATGGAATTCTCGTGAACACCTTTAAGTTTCCCTGGAATTCTCTAGATTTCTGTGAAGTTTCTGAAATTTTTTTGAAGTTTTCATAAATTTTCTGAAGGTCTCTTTACTGAATCTGTCGGAACATCTTAAGGGTTCTCGATTTTATTTCAGCACATCATGGAATTAACCTGAATTTGTCTAACCTCACGCTTATAGATTTTTTTTGCCAATCCAATAGTCTTGGCTTAAATTTCGTTGACCTGGAATTCCCCATGATCTCTAGATCTAGTTTTTCTGAGATAAATAGAACTTCTTAAAAGTTTCCACAATTTTGCTAGTACGAAACTTCAGGACATTAAAAATATTGTGATCGCAGACTTACTAAAATGAAGTAAAGCTGTTTCTTTACAACTGATTGTCATGCCTTAAAAACGTTTGCATTAATTGTTGTTGTTGTTGTTTTACAAACAAAAAATCATATTTTTAACGCATTTTTTTTTTTTTTTTTTTTTTTTTTTTTTTTTGTAAAACAAGTTGGTTTTATTTGTCAGTTTGTTTGGTAACAGTAATTATAATTTGTTATTCTAAATCGAGATGAAATTTCAGTGCGTCTACATCAATTATTTCGTTACATTCACAAACAAAGCAGATGTATTTAATAAAAACACTAAGCACTTCCGCGCGCCTTCTTCTGTCTACTCCTACTAGGGCAGGTCTCACCAAGTCTTCAAAAGAGAGTCGTCTCCATCCATTCATTATGGCTTCTATCCTCTGCTGTAGAACCGTCCAAGCCGGGCCGACACGAGCACAAGCACAAAATTTATGCAGAAGAGTTTCAGTCGTGTGATTGCCGCAATGTGTGCAGTTTTCGTCCGGTACTCTCTGCATCACGAACAGTAGTTTTCGGTGCTCGATTTTCCCATTCACGAGCAGGTAGAGTTTTGATCGCTGCGTTGAAGATAGCTGTTTTACTGCAATGTTCCGCCACGTGCGTGGCCAGTCGTTTCCCGGATTGTTTTGTTCCACCTTTGGTCGTTCCGTTTGCTTGACGAAATGCTGATGGATTTGATCGGCAGAGGGGTTATTTTGAATTTGGAGGGGAATGTGGGATAAGTTTGACAAGATCAACTTGACGTCGGGAAGGTCTATTGATATTGCTGGGCGGGGATTATCATGGAAAAGAAGGGATCTATAATAGGGAAGGGAATCGATCTCCTGCAGGTGTCGATTTATTGCGAGTGACTTACACTTCAGCGCTGGAAGTTGCAGCTTCAGGCCTCCAGTTTCTCTGCCCCGAGTAAGCTGCATCATCGGTACGCGGGCGATCATTCCTCTCCAAAGGAAGGCACCCATCGTTGATGTGATTTTCGCAGTGTGTACACCAAGTGGTGGCAGTATGGACGAAAGATACCAAACCTTGGATGTGCCAAATGTATTTAGCATGATCACCTTCTGATGCAGTGTCAGCTTACGCAGCGATTGCAGCCACATTTGATGCGCGAACTTCCCCACGAGCGCATTCCAGTTTGTCGTTGTCATTAACCGTATAGAGTTTGCGAAAACAACACCCAAGATTTTGACAACATTGGCTGTTTGAAGCCAGTGAGTGTTGATTTCATTTCCTTCGCAGAAACCTACGTTGATGGCAACAGTTTTTTGGAAGTTTAATTTTGCGCCGGCGTCAATCTCAAAGCGGGTGAACAGTCCATTCATCACTTCGATTTGCTCAGCCGATGTTACGATTACGCTGATGTCATCCGCATACGCTACCAGCAGATCGTTTCCACACGCTTGTTCGAGTCTACACACAAGAGGATGGAGGTACAGCACGAAGAGATGCATGGATAACGGGTCCCCTTGCCGTACGGAGCGTTGGATCTCGAGCGAACGAGAGAGATGCCCATTGATCAGCAGGCGAGATGTAGATCGGCTAGCAATACGCGAGAGTAAAGCGATGAGTTCTGGGTTGAATCCGAGCGAGCACATGGTATCGAATAGAAACGAGTGCCGGACCCGATCGAACGCATGATCTAGGTCAAAACTGACGAGCTTCCCTGCACGACGATGATGACGGAGACTGGCTATGCGATCTTTGAGGGCCAGAGTGGCTTGGAAAATGTTTCGCTCTGAGTTCGAACATTTCTGTCCGTTGCTCAAAACATTGTGGGTTCTCATCACTCGCTCCAGTCTGGTTTTGAGGATGCGCATTTCATAAATAGCTGTCTTATTCGAAACTTGGAAAACTCCGGGAACTTTATTAAGCCAGATGAGTGGAAACCCAGTAGATAGAGAAAGACAATTAAGCGTAAAAAAAATCTTTACAACTTTGAATTGTTCAAAAATTAGGTCAAAATGTAGGCCTTTCCCACACACTACAAGAAAAATGATCAATCTTGAAGTAAATTCACGTTAAAAAAAAAGTTTAAAATAGTTGAAAAAATAAATTCTGCTGTCGAATTGCTCGTATATTATGTTTTCGTCGCGGTTTTCCAAATTTCATCTGAAGATGATTTGCCAGTTTTGAAAATCGATAAGTTTTTAAAAGAATAGTTTTTCTTTTTATGGCCGAAAGAAGGTTTTTTTCCAAGTGCATTTATGACCGGTATTCCGATTACAAGTAGAGTCAGATTCGGAAAACAAATTCGAATCCAATTTTGTGCAAGATTAGCTTGTGAGACCACCGAAGTTCCGCTTTATTCAACCAGCAAAATGGAGTGGCTGTTTGGTATGAAAATGTCTCCGGACGAGATGATTCGCAAGAACCAGCGGGCTCTGAATAAAGCGATGCGAGATTTGGATCGGGAGAAGATGAAAATGGAACAGCAGGAAATGAAGATCATCGCCGACATCAAAAAGCTGGACAAAGAAAATCAGATGGATGCGGTCAAGATTATGGCTAAGGATCTGGACGTGACGGACTAAACATAACCACGAGCAATGACGAGGAACTGCATTCCAACCCCCATGGTAAACAAGGGGCGGATGCATCCAACGAAACTTTTAAGCGCAAAAGAATCATTACCAACATAGGAGAAAATTCGGTAAGATCCTTCCATTGCATTATTTTACGATTCTTCACACAACTACACATAGTAACTCGGAGCGTTTGGTACGGTACTTCCACGCATCCTTCCACCCCTAGGCCTGGCCGTATTGATGTTTATATCATATCTCAGATATGCTGTAAACATCAATTAGACAAGTAAAATGATTGGACCTCATCTAACCTAATCATTTTCCAGGATGCTTTCTCGTACTGGCTGCGTTTGTATTAGATTATATTAGATTAGATTAGATTAGATTAGATTAGTTAAAAAGAAGTTTAAAATAGTGTCTGATTACAAGAAAAAGTGACTTGGCCTTATAAAAGGAGACTTTAACCAATTATTAAAGAGCTCCTATTGTTGAAGAGCTTCCGGAACTACAGTGAACTACTATGCATTTTAAAAAATACTTCATTAGATTCTAGTATTTTCAAAATTATAGACATTTTTAAATGTTCTGTCATGTGAATATACAATGTGTACGTACATCCAGTTTTTAAGATCAAGTCAATGGGCTTATCGGTAATTATACCTGTATCGTGAATACTTAACCTTTAATCACACAACAGAAAAAAAAAACGCCATCAGGATGCATGAGTATGAATGTTCGTATTAACTTAAATTGGTCTAAATAAACCAACGAATGTTTTATTACAACCGACTCTCGCATTCACTATAATGACTCAATACTCGGGAGAAACATATCTCCACAGCTCATTAATTGCACCAATAAATCATTACACTCGGCAAGCAAGCAAACAAAAAAAATACCCTAATTACGAACGTACAACTCCACTTAAAACCCTATCAGAAACGATGCGTTAATACCAATTGCGCACTCGTTGAGTTCATGATCTTTGTACAAATTTTCGAAAGGAAATCAAAAGTCCCTCCGCAAATTACATGCAGCTACCATCATCAACAGCACACTTTTATTATTCCCGCGCCCTTTCGCTTTAATTTGGATCAACTCCTGGCGGCAGCCGAGCTGAGCTGCCCCAAGTCCCGAGAGCGCCGCGTGATTCCTTCGATATCCGTTGGAGATACGTACGGGCCCCACGAACCCACCTACCTACCTACTTACCGACCCAGGTGAAGGCACAAAACGAACGCGAATTAATTCCTACCGCAAGTCGCACGTAAGTATGTAGAGGATGACTGGATGGAAGACGAAACCGAAGGAGAAGCGCGGTGGTTTGATACACATTTTGCAAATTACCACAATCCGAAAGATTTATACTCATAAGCAGCTGAACAACAACATCAACAGCAAGGCTGGGAAAACGATGAGAGAGTGGCAAATGGAGCGGAGGCACGTCGTCGTCGTCGTCGTCTTTCCATTGCCGCATTGCATTGGTAGGAAGATCGAGAGAAAGGGATATTGATTGCACACTGGTTGAGATCTCGGTAAACATCCGAAGATGTGTTCGGCGAGAGGAGTTCTGGAGGGGGAGGAAAGAGATGGAGGGTAATCCTCTTTGTTTTCTCGGAGCTTATTTAAAATTATTCAATCAACGAATCGTCCAACCCATCGGGAAAAATTATTACCAACCGGAGCGTGAATGTTCACAAAGTGTCCCATCTCGGCGTGAGTGAGAGGCTTCAGCTCTCGGTTTTGCTCCGGTAAAAGTGATTATGTCAATTGGAGAGGTCCTCATCGTCATCGCCATCAGCTAGACGGTAGCTCGCTCAATTGGAGAGGTGGGTATGGCATTTCAGGAGGGTCGCACCGATCATCAATGGGGTGCCAAGTTGTAATACCCTCTCCGCTGCTGTTGTGGCCTTAAATGGATGAGAGCGAGTGGGACGACATGGGTAAACACGGATTTACAGAAATCGATCTAACAGGTGACAAAGGAGCGTTATTTCGGAGGGTGAACGTACCTAACCTTGGTCTTTCGTTCACCGCATATATGGTATGATCTGGATAAGGAGCTCCTTGAAGATTTTAATAATCAGTGAGATTGTAATTTATGAGATCAGGATGAAGTTCTCAAATTATAGGATTAACTTAGTAAAATAAAAAGTTTATAGTAACATTCAACACATATTGTAAAATCGACTGTCGTCGGTTGAACGATCAAGGCCTGAGTAATAATTTAGGGTAATTTGGTCTTATCGGGCGCTGGGAGGCCTAAAAGCTTTGGCGATAGGTCCCGACCTGGTGTCAAAACCGTTGCGCCGCCACTATCATAATTGCAATCTCGGTCTACGTAATTAAACGATAAAAAAAAACGGAGAACCAAGTGTTAGCGTACATATAGACGCTAGAAGGCTGACATATCGCAGCAGATAGAGACACATCTTTAAGTGTTTAAACTGGCGTTGCCCTATCGCAGAAGCAACTCAACTGCCAGCTGCTGACCGTTGTCGTCGTCGTCGTCGTCGTTGTTGGACGCCTCTTGAGCAATAGTAATTATTTTAACTTTTAATGACGCCGTCTCGTAAAAGTGGTCTTTTTTGTCACTGGACTGTGGCGTGTCGCGCGCGCGCGTTATTCGTCTCGCGGCATTTTTAAAAGTAAGCAGTTGGGCTAAAAAGCAGAACAGTGTTCACTCAGTGGCATCGATATGGGACTCCTTGTTGATGGCTTTATATTTGGGCTAGCGTCATCCTAGCAGGGTGGAACGGATCTTGCCTGCATATGTTGAGCGTTATCTAATTAGGGGAATTTATGTATTCTCGTCAATCTAAGCAGCGTACGCACTTCTATTAGCATTTTTAGCGTCACGCACATATATGACGCATCTGCTGCTTGCTTTTCAATCCATTCCAATCGACAGAATTTTTCAAAACGGTTTGAAAGCGTTTTTACAGGTGAGTGTGACTATTGTCCTTTGGTTTGTTTTTTCCGTCGATCTTGTTTTCCGTGCTGAGCACCAATGCTACCGACGTGCCAGGAAGGCAGGTCCCACACCTGGACCGGACCCTTCCTATCGACCCATCAACTTATGAACCGGGGACCAACGGCTTTACTTCCCATCCGAAGGAAGGCGTGATCAGAGATGTTATGCCTCAGAACATCCCGGCGGCGCCGACTGGTATTGAACCCAGGCCTGCTGGGGTGAGAGGTAATCACGCTTACCACTACACCACCGGCGCCGTTGTGTGACTATTGTCGGCAGCCTCTTTTTCTTCGGCAGCCTTCCCATTAGAACTGTGTGTTAACCAGCTGTTCTATTATCGGCAACTCGAAATCAGCCTCATTTTGTAGTGCGTTTGCTTCATTTTAAGAAAAATCTGGCATAACAGGGTTGATCGGTCTTACAAATATAATCAGATTGAAGCTGAAAGACTAAATAATCGTTTGGATACATTCAGGGAAGTGTGTTGATGGGAAAACATAGTGAAATTATCGTTTCAATTTTAGTTGCCGAAAACAGTCAATGGGTGCCAAAGCCGACATTTACCCTACGTCATTCGGGTTTGTACGGTAGGACAACAGGACAGCTTGATTATTACATCAATTATCATCAAGATTAATTCATAGTTCGAATATCTGTGGTGAAAGCACAGAAAAACTCAATTTGATTGTAAGCTTCAGCTGTCGTAATGTATTGAAACTTGATAGGCTACAATCCGTCGAGTCGGCAACCTCTTACGGCTTCTCTGCTGATTAATATCTTGATTTGTTAAACTTTCGAAAACTTTCGGACACAAAACAAAAAAATAACCGCAAGAGTGGCATTGCAGAATTTAATGCATTGTCTTTATATCTCTAAAATGTCAGAGGCAGTAAAACAGTATGAGAAAAAATCGAAGTCTTAGAATCAGTGTCTGTTTTTCTCATTTACCCTCACACTATCGCTTTTACCCAGTGTAGATGAATTGCGGTTGTTTTGAAAAGCTTCGCTGTTTCGCGTTTTGAACAAATGAAATCATTATCCATCGACAAATACGCGCTTGTTGATATTCATCAACGCTTAAGTTTCCAAGTAAAAATCGGAAACGATCCTCAAAAGCAAAAAAATCAAATTCATTTTGCCATAAATAATTATTTGGAATATGATCGATTGCAGAGCTTAAAACCTCAATATAATCATCAATTCTACATAAGGCAATAATCGATCTGATTGAAAAAAAGCAACATAACACGTTCCACATCGGTATATGTGTGTAAAACGAAAATAATCATTTCGCATTTGATACTTAAAATCATCCCCACCAAGATGATTATGAATATTGATATGACAACAGAACAGGCGATAATGAATACGCATATTTGAATGAACGAAAACAATTGTTGACTTCGAAACTCAGCGGTTGCCTTGATCAAGAGCATGTTATCATGTCAAAATTTAAATTCATGCAGGTAGTCGGTTTATCTTTCAAGGTTGCCTTCATTTTCAGCGTATTTGAGTGAAGAAGAAATGATTTTTATCAGCACTGCTCAGATTCATTACATTTTTTTTTTTAGTAAAAGAGCATCTTGATAAATTTCCTGTATTCGGAATTTTATAAAAAAAAATCTGGACCTCGGGTTTTAAATTTCTTGTCTAGGTCTGTGATTTTGAAATGTTTCCTATGCACCGAAAATATTCCAGTTGTCTTAAAATGTAAGTTACACCAATTTGGATAAATATTCATTCAGTCAATTGTCACTTGACGTAATGTAATTCGGTTGATTATTGTTTTGTAGTATAACCGTCATCACGCTACGCAGAACTGATCTTTGATTTGATTTTAGTATTGTTTTGGGCCTGAATTTGATGGGTACGGGCAGGTTAGCTTTCACTCACTTGCTATATATTCATGATTTTCTGAATTTTGAAATCATTAATTATTATAATTATATTTTGTACTTGTTATATACAAGAAGAGGTTGAAAGGCAAGTGTTTGACACATGAAATCTGTCAAATTTGCTTTCAGATAGTCACAATAGTCTCTTTTGTAGAACAATGTAATACAATCATAACTAAAGCAAATAGTATGTTGGGCTTCATTAAGAGGTTCAGCTATATTTTTCAAGGCCCATACACTATTAAATTATTATATATTACATACGTAAGACCTATTCTGGACTACTGTAACCTAGTATGGATTTCATACATTGTCATATACGAGGAACGCATAGAATCCGTCCAAAAACAATTCCTTTTATATGCTCAAATAGACCAATCGACATTGATCGATTATCTTCATCGACTCTCTCTCTTTCGTTAACAACTCGGCTGCATTCCTATTTTGGGATAGTTTTCCTACATATTCTGTTAAAAGAAAGTATTATTAAGCTTATTGAACAATAAGTACAGCAGACCATGATTTTGGAGCCGAGCTATTAACGAAAGAGAGAGTCAATGCAGAGAATCGATCAATGTAGATTGGTCTATATGAATGGTGACGCAAGATTGCTTCTTCTATCATATCAAGACCAACAATTGAAATGGCCTTAACTCCATTTTGTAAACAAACCTTGTAAGGCCATTTTCTCTCCATTCAATAGGTCTTATAAATCTGATCAACTTTGTCAAAAACAGCAACCATCTATCTAGTTGAGTTTTCAAGTTAGAGCAAGTAATTATAAGTGAAATCGTATACTCCTTTGGTTCGTTTTTTCCGTCGATCTTGTTTTCCGTGCTGAGCACCAATGCTACCGACGTGCCAGGAGGGCAGCTCCCACACCTGGACCCTACCTATCGACCCATCAGCTCATGAACCGGGGACCAACGGCTTTCCTTCCCATCCGAAGGAAGGCGTGATCAGAGATGTTATGCCTCAGAACATCCCGGCGGCGCCGACTGGGATTGAACCCAGGCCTGCCGGGATGAGAGGTAATCACGCTTACCACTACACCACCGGCGCCGTTAAATCGTATACTCGCTGGGCCTGGTGTGAGCATTAAGAACTGAGCTGTCCACTATACAATAGGTCGTATTGACAGTAACCTTCTATCTAGTCGAGATGTCGACTTAAGCAAGCCATTAGTATGAAATTGCACTGGTGGTTAGTGATTTTTTCGAGTGAAATACGATAGGTCTTGTCATTCAGAACTGAAGATAGAAAACTTCAATCTAGTCGTACTGTCAAGTTAAAGTGAACAATAAGATGTCAAATTGCACACTAGCGTCAAATGGTGAGTGAATTCTGAACTGAGCTGTCAATCATCCAATAGGTTTTATTCATCAGATCAACTACTACTAGACCTAAGAAGTTGAAAAGTATACTAGTGTGATATACACCATACAATAAGTCTCTTTCACTTGAAAAACTTCTCGAAAGATAGAAACCTTCTATCTAGTCAAGATGTCAAGATGACCGGCACCGGTGGTGTAGTGGTAAGCGTGACTGCTTTCTCACTCCAATGGGTCTGGTTTCAATCCCAGCCGAGGTCGGTGGGATTTTTCTGAGACATAAAAATCTCTGGTCACGTCTTCACGTCACGGAAGTAAAGCGGTTGGTCCCGGCCCATGTGTGTTGAATGGGTGCAAAATCCTACGCAGATGTTGAAGCTGCCTTCCTGCACATTCGATTGCCGTCAATGGATGGCAATCGATGTCCGTAGGTGATTGGCACTAGATTGCGGAACAGAGACCGACGTTGAATAAAGGAATGAAGAAGATGTCAAGTTAAGCAATAAATTTACTAGTGTCACCTGGAAGACGAAACCTGGACTCAACTGTTCAGCTTCTAATAGGCCTTATGCATATGAACAGCTTTGATGTAGATCGCAACCCAGTGATGTCATGTTAAAATTGGAAGTGGTTACTCATTTAGAATTTCCCTTGCGCCCTTGTAGGAAATAAATACACATTTTTTTTTGTTTCAATATCTGGTTACCCTGGAGAGTTGCCAGCTCTAACCACCATCATTGAACATTTCACATAAAATCGTGAAAGTGGAGTTGCTCACTGAGTGAGTCCAAATTTCCCTAAAAATCTGCTCGAATATGACGAAAACCGGAAAAAATTACCCAGTCTACACGGTCAATAAAATTAACTCAATACCTAAGTCGAATTCATCTCAAAATTGCATTACATTGCGTACCCTCAATAAATTCCACACGTTTGATCGAAGTGTTTAAACACTTGATTTTAATAAATGCACAATCACATTTACTATAAGTGTATTTCACCTTGGTTCAATGAGTTATACACGTTAATTTATAGTGTTTCAAGCTTTGAAATGTCGAAAATCTTTCTCTATCTTCTCAAGTGTATTGCACATTGAATCACACTACTGTTCAAAACAGATGGATTCAAAGTGTTTTGCATGTCAATGCGCTGTGAATTGCTTGCTCAGAAAGGTAAACATCGAAAACAAGACTTGTGCCTTCATCCTATCAACCCACCTCATTTATGAGAACAACCGTGGTACAGTAAGATCGAGCGAAGACTCCGGCAGCAACACACCCCAACAGTCCATGATCAAATCCTAAATCAGACCCATTAAAAAGATATGTGTAAGCTATGGCCTCTGGCAGTTCTTTTTTATATATCTTTCGATTCATTTTTAGAGTCGGTAAAGTAGAAGTCGATAAAGTAGAATATTGTAGAATATTGACCTACGATGTGCAAAGCTATTGATATCACCAAATAAGACACATATAATCCAAGTGTGTCACAATTCAAATCCATAGTGTTCAGGCATGATTCATAGCATAAGATTCATACATGAAATGGATGTGTTTCACAATAAGCGCAAAACTAAGTGTGAGACACATGATGATGACGTGATGAATTTTTTGAGTGTAGCACCATTCGGCGTTGTATGGATACCCGTTCAACAAGTTCAAAATTAGCGCCGTTTAAATACAATTTTAGGTATGCAACGGTGTTCTGTTCATTCGCTAAGTAACATTTTTTTTAATTTTTTGAGTCAAATTAGACTCAGTTTTGAGTTAATTTCATTGACCGTGAACTCGTGTACTCATAGACTTAAAAGACGTAAAATTTGTTTGTTTTTTTCAAGATTTTTTTATACCAAGCAAATCTATCTTCAAATATGAATCAAATAGATTAAAATAATTTAAATCCATCAATAAATGGCCAAATTATAAGCGTTTAAAACCTAGCACTATTTCGTTACACATTTAATTGATTTGCAAACAGTAAAGTCCACAAAGACAGAGTATAAAAAAAGAGTCCATGGTTTCAAAATATTTCAAAAGGTCTCATTTTTATGGGCTTTTTATTTAAAATAAAAATTGAGCAAGGTGTTTTAGTTTACTCAAAATTGACAATAAAAAGACGCCGTGTTTTTTTTTAGAAACACTGACCTTGACACCTTGAGTGATCGGAATTTAATCTAATGCTGGATTAAACTGGTTGGATATTACCACCATAATATTAATTTTGATGATACAAAATTGTTCCACTGTATTAGCAAATTTAATATTGGCATAAATTGGGCTATTTTTGATGATAAAAAATTGTTCCACCGTAGGGGAAAAATGGATGGATGTAATGTCGGCATAAATGCCCCTACATAAATTGAGCAATCGACTAAATTTTCAATAGCGACCAAAAACATCCATTAGTACCGTCCCGATGACGCGTTCATTTAGATAAAATTGATAAATAGCAGATTTTTAGCAATGGGCCCAATCTTAGATCCATAGGCCAACATTAGAGCCATTTCCCCTATTATAAAATTTTGAACTGGCATAATTTATCATAAGAGAATACTGAGTAGGACTACGGGTGAAGTGGGAACGGCTATTGGTTAATCTGATTGCTTAAGTGTGGGTCCGATAAAACAGAAAGCTCTGCAGAGCCCTTTCAGGCCAAGTAGCAAAAATAAACTGAATTTCAGACGCGACCATCTCCGATTTACAAGAAACTTCATGTGTTTGTTTGTTATGGTCAATCATTCACATTTGAGATATACCTCGGTCATGCTTTGGGATACACCTTACGTATAAACAAAGCACATGGATAGATGCGATCAGCTTAAATTCCATTCAAGGACTTTCCTAATGAACAGTTTGTCCCGCTTCTAACAACCGAAGCACACATGCAATCACACATGTCCAATCCATTATTCCACTGCATATGTAGTAAATGTATGTATTCTTAATCATCAAGGACTTACCATGTAAACCATTAAAATTCCAGTACACCGTATCAAAATGATAATCCTTCTCCTTTGTGAATCGAACAGTCACAGTCGTTTCTTAGTGCAGGGGTCCGTACTGCCGTCGCACGTTCTACGATCAGGGGGGTCAGGTTGACCACCAATCTCCAACAACAGCACACAGTAACCAATTCACTAAACACTGTTCTCGGCAAAAAAATACACACAAACTAGCACGCCACAGTCACCGGGGGTAGTAATAGTGGCAAGATCACCCAGCAGTCACTTATCAGCGAGTCGAGGTTCTTGGAGTAGAAAAAAAAAAGAACGTTAAAACACAATCACTGCAAATCTGGTCGCACCAGACCGCTTTGGCACCGGTACTAACTAGCGCAACCTTAACTATCACACACCGACCGGGCTCCAGCCGAGTTGACCGAGTAGCTTGCTGACAGCATAATCCAGAAGGCCAAGCCCTAGTTCTGGGGCACCTTTCAGCTCTCTCACAGTACGACAACTCTTCCGTTCTCTTGCACTTGCACTTGGAAATTATTCTAAACTTCGCCGACTGCCGGGGCAGCTCTGGGTGACCCCTTTTCCGTGTCTAGGACACACTGGAGCGGGTGGTCAGCGGGGTCTAGCCACTTAATTGGTCACTAGGTCCGGGGTACTGGAGCTAGTTCTACTAGCAACTCCTTGTTTTCCTTTCTTCACCCGCTCGCGCATTAATTATCAGCATTTAAATATTGTGCCAATCCAGGGTGCTAATCATGCAGCAGTACGGCACGTGACAATCGTGACTGGACAGGACGGACTCGCACTTATACACACATGGATACTACTGGTAATGTACTGGCCTCAGTGGAGTTTGGCGGTAGCTGTCAAACGGAAGTGTCACTTTTACTTTCACACTTGCTTTTTGTCAGGTAGCCCATTGGCTCTCATTAACGTTTCATTAATTATTTATGGTTTACCGTTTTCGCACTTTGCCACTGGCTTTTGGTTGGCCGAGCCTTACTCTCGAATGGCGGGAGGAGAAGGAGCAAGGTTAAGGTGTTGTTTTGTATGCTCAATTCTCGTTGGCTGTTTTCTTCTATGCGAGTCGATTTTAGTGGTTAAACAATATTTAACATAGCGCAGGTAGTGAGTTGACACTCTCTGTGGGGATTTTCATATTGTGGTTGTGCTGCACAACACTTACTACTTTAATACTGGCCTTAATGGATAATTGTAAATGTATTTACATAATGAAGTGCTCTCACTACACGGTTGGTGAGTGTGGTTGTTTTCTGCTGTCTGTTTGACGAAGTTTGCTCAACAGGATTGATTCACTTCGGCATGATTCTCGGTCTCGACTTTGAATTCAGTTTTTGTTTTGTATTTGTTTGTTGATTTACTTTAATATGAGTACTGTTCACTTTGAGCTTCTGTTAAATTGCAAGTTAACTCATTGCTAGCTCCGTCACCTGGTCGGTCATTTTGTATACATTTGAGACAAGAACAGTTTTTGCGTTGATGATCCAGTTAGACTTAATATTTTATTTATTGTGTTTAAGATATTAAAATATAACTCTTATAAGAAAGGCACAGTTTCGGAAGCATCACACTCTATTCGATAGTTTTGGCAATTTTCTGATATTCTCCATTTCAGCAAATCTGCAAATAAAGAAAGTAAAACCAAATATGAGGGAATGTTTGACGTAGCTGGATGTTATGTTGATGGTAAATTAAATCCCGGGGAAGGTGTTCGTCACATGGAACCTATTTCCGTCGATACACATATAAAAATTTGCATTAGATCATGGAACAATATCAGGAGCATATGACAAAGTAAAGTGGAGTACGATGAAGTGGTGGCGCCAAGTCCTACTATCTTTGCAGAGAAAGGGTACGTCAAAAATTCCTCGAAAACTGTCGGCAATCCACCACCAGAGGCTAAAAGGATTGCTTTCAGAGTGAGTGGATCCATAACTAGTTCTCTGAGAACGACACACGTTTCATTTTCCAATATTTTATCTAGTTAAACTGAATTTTTGCAGCTTGCTGTAGCACAACATTATCTGTATTTTACAAACAATAAATCTTAGACCATAGCCCTATCACCGCTTTTTGTTTAAGGATGGTAAAATAAAACAACGTTATTGAGCTTGAATATGAACCTGATTGACCTCCCACGGATTCTACTCCGTAGTTTCTGGATAACTGAATGTATTTGCAAATCAACGTGTAAAAGCTAGTGATTTCAAACTTTACAATAGGTAATAGCAGTGCCGGGCGCTTCCGAATACAGGTCAATTGAAGAATGGGTAGGAATGTGATGACTCGCATTTTTTGAAGCCAAGAAATCTTCTGCAGATCCAAGAGAAATCAATGGAACGTTATATAAAAGGGTAAGGTTTGCAGCACGCTGCGTTATGGTAAACGGTACGTTTAATCAAAGATGTTACATTAAGGCAATTAAACCTATGAATTTCATAAGGCACGACTTATGAGTTCGATAAGAGCGATTTATGAACGATTATTGTCGTACACCAGATTGACTTATACATCTTTAGCCTTTTCTATATACCAAGCGTTGAAAGAAGAGTGGTCAAGACTCGGGCTCCATAATTATGGTTCATTGTTCAATATTATAATCGAATGACGACACTGTACATGAGGTAGACCCTACAAATGAAAGTATTTTTTTGACGTAGGATTCCGTCTTTCGGCAACATATTGGGGGAGCAATTTCAAAAAACCAAAATCGAACGCATTACGAAAAGTGGTCAGGTTTTTACCACTTAAAACTCTGTCAATAGCGGATGGATAATTATTCTAAACAAGCCAATCGATTGGAATGTCATCTACGAATTTGCTAAAATGAACACTATCAATTTTCGAAAGGTCAGTATTGAAAATTGCACGAATGTGCAACTGTTGCTATAATAATGAAAATTATCACCGATTGACTGCGAAAAGCGCTTTCCCTAACACAGATTTAAAAATCGAATGCACTCCAGTCTCACCGAACGGTGTTTATTCAATCACCGCGTGAGTGGTGGTGTCAAGTGGTCATCATCATCATCAGCAGCAGCAGTGCTTTCGGCGCGGCGCGTTGTAGATTGTTCTCCAGTACACGACGAAAGGCTGCCCGGAAGCGCGAGCTGCAACCCACCGAATAAGGAGGAAGAAGTTGTACCGGTACTGATCGGATTTCAGTTGCTCGTCGTGAGCCACTTTGGGCCATCAATGCGTTTGGTTTTTATTAGTTAGGTAGGTTCCGATTCAACACATTGTAGTTTCATTTTTATACCTATGATCTTGACTTTTTTACCTAGGGGATGAGTACTTAAGGGGGTTAGATTTTGATAAGTTCTTTAGTGGGAATGACACTGATGAAGACTGCACATTGTAGTCGAAATACGTATCTGTCATGGATACCAAAATTAATTAAGTGGAATTAAATGGAAGATAACCTTTTTTGCTGAAAGAGTTAACTAAAAGCTACTTGAAGCTTGTATCCAAGACATATCGTCATGGACACCGACAGAGCACCTCAAAAACAGAACTCTCAAACTGCTTCCGAATTTCAACCTATCGACCCAAGCAGCACACGTCCATCGTAATAAGTTGCGAAAACTTGATTGTGACTGAAATAAGTGGCATACAAGTAACCACAACTGTTCAGTGACAAGTGTGCTGCTTGGGGATCTTTTTCACTCATAACGAGATGAGAAATCAAATTAATATTTACTACACTTTTGCTGTGACGTCATAACTACCTTTCGTAATCCTACGTCAAATATACGGTCGTGTCTTAGATACAAACTCTTACTTTTTATCCCCTATTCGGGACCTAACACCACTGCGACCAGTAATTTGATCGATATCCCGTGTCCTTACTTTAGTGCATGTCGTATTACTACATCACTTTTGAAAAATGATGAAGTATTCGATTCTTGCATTTATCGCAAGGATCCGACTCTTGTTGAAAGGTCTCGCTATTTATACCCTTCGGTAACGAACCACTAAAAGGTGATCTACCCACGTTACGGGGCAATGTAAGTATTACCGACCCTCCAAAAATCTCTTCACTTTCTCAACAGAATGCGACTGAAATGTTGGTGTATTGCCAAAAATTTCAACCGCATGAAAAGGCCAGCTAAAATGAAAGAAATCCACAAGACGTATTCAACTCTGCGCACTGTGCCGAAGCGCACAGTAGCACACTGATCGGCACGATGACAAGTATGACACAGAATATAATATAAAACAGCATCACTGCTTTGTGTTGACATTTTACCAAGCGTTGCTAAGAAATAAATAAATAAATAAATAAATAAGGTTACTTTTCAAAGTAAGGGGGTCGATTTTCCAGCGAGGTTATTTCAAATCATAATAAAAGATTGCAAAATTGAAGCGACTCTCCGCGCCCTGAGGATGGACCTCCATAGTTTCGGAAGGATTTATGTTTTGGGGGAAACGCAAACACATTTGTTATAGTCCCCATATCGCGAAGAATAGGCCTGCTTACTTCAGATGGCCATAGGATCCGGAACGAATGCAAATTGTATATGTAAAGAGAATTGCAGAATCCAGTTCCAATTGCAGCATTGATGTATGGTGTCAACAATAACCCGATGCAGAACGGTCCTGCCATTCTGTAGATGCGTCTGCAACCGCAGAAGTGTCTCCCGAAAAACCACTCGGTACGATTGATGATTGATGAGTCAGCCGTACTCGTAGCTCATTGTATGTACTGAACGATCTCGGAGTTTCGATTGACTGTGGAGGCTGGTGGAGCTAGTGGATCCCGTATTACCAACATTAAGAAAGATTCTGCTAGCAGAATTGTAAAGGTAACCACACCGGAGGTAACAAAGCCAATCTGAACCGCGGCATCTCTGGTGTTAAATATTTCTAGAAAAAAATCTACTCTTATTCCTCTTCGATCCTTGTTTATACCTCTTGGGTAATCCAATATAGAGTAAGAAAATTCTTCTTTGATCCTTCGGATTCTCATAGTAATCTGCTTCGAAGACGATTTGGAGAAACGTTTTTCAGCCACCAGAATGATCCATCATCCTGACAAAATCCCACTAAACATTCCCGACTTAATGCCAAGAAGGAAAAGGTTCCCCTATTCACGTTTTGTTTGTAGTTTATATTTTATTTCTTTCATGTAATCATCGTAAATAAAAGTCATTCAATAATAGATAGTTCATCTATATATTCGTACTTTGACGCGAAGTGCTGTGGATTATGAGATGCTCGATGACCCTGGAGGGATCGTTTTTGCTTACTGAGCAGAAAATCATGGGTTTAATCCCAAGCTCTCCGTCATGACTCTTAAAATTCATGATAACTAAACAAAATGAATATGTTCTTTCAATAGCCGGCTATCGAGAGATTAAATAAACAACAAATAAACAATACATACTTTTGGTTGCATCGCCAGCTTGAGGTAAATCCTAACCGAATACCCTACCCAACCCTCCAACTCCGTAGCACTTATGAGGGTGTCGCTAAGTCGGTGGCCTCTCGTTAAGTAAGTACTACATCAACATTTCCTTCCCTATCTCTAGTTATGGTAAAGATGGGCGTGGCCGGGAATAGTGACAGTCATGCTTCTGTTACTCTTGTTTAGATTGTTTAGAGATCCAATCTACGAAGTATATCATAACAACGCTAACGCTAACGCTAACGAAGGAAAAGGTCCCCCTATTGTGGTAACCACTTCCAATTTCCGTTGTCCGCATCGTACTCTCTTGCCATGCGGATCTATTTGTTTTTTGCTGAAGGAAGTGTTGCTAATACCTAAATCTACTACAAATTTAAACAGCACCTTTTTGAATCTTATTCCTCTTCGATCCTTGTTTGGACCCTACCCGAGGTAATCCTTCTTGGATATCGATTTGGAAAATTCCTCTTCGATCCTTCAGATTCTTATAGTAATCTGCCTGGAAGTCGATTTGGATAAAAAATTTACTGCCTTAGCGCAAAAGAAAAGGGCAACCTCTTGATTCCCCTTCTGATGAAATTAATTTGAGCAATTAATTTGATTTGCTCACGGATGATTAGAATGATCCATCATTCAGGAAATAATTCTAGTAAACTTTCCCGGCTAAATGCCAAGAAGGAAAAGATACCACCTATTGTGATAACCACTTCCGATTTCCATGCTCTCTGCACGGAACTTTTAAACTTCGTGAAACTTAAGTTTTCACTGCAAATTGGCCGACGGGGTGAATGCCGTGTATTGTCTGAAACCTTGGACGGATTCAAATGTCTTCTCAAGTATCTTACTGAGAAGCAGAATCAATTTTTTTACTTACGACACCAAAACTGAACGTGTGGTCAGTGAACTGGAAAAATTACTTGGAGTTGTGCCACTTCAAGTAATCAAAATTAAAATGAAATCCCGTCATGGCGATTCGCGCATCAAGATTTATAATAATTTTTATTCAGTACACTTCAATCTTAATGAACTAACCAACCTTAAGGCCTTGGAAAAAGCTATCCTTATGCTCCATGTCCGAGTGAAGCGGGAACACTTCAGGAAGACTGGAGGAAATTTTCAAAACTTCCACCATTGCCGTAAGTGCCTGAGATGGGATCATTAAACAAAAAATTGCTACATGCCAGCTAAATGCATGAATTGTGGTGATTCCTCTCACGCAAAGGACCTGATCTTAAGAAATTTAAATGTTCAAATTGAAAACCACAAATCCAATTTTTAAGAATGAGGGACTCGCAAAGTGATCCTACAATCTCGTTCTAAGCGATAGGTAGGAAACGCTCCACGTTTCCGAGCAGGTACAAATTCCATTGCTGTTAACAACGGTCAGCGAGGAACAAATTCTACATTCGTACCCGTAGGTACAAATATCACCCCTGCTTCAACCTCACTGTTAACAATGTTCAGCGAGTTAATGGAGCTACCTATGCTGCTATTGCAGCGGGTAGAAATCAAAATACTAGCCAACGTAATTCTAACGGAAATTTTGAAAAATTCGACTTCTCCTAAAATGTATTTTTTACAGAAATCATTGATTGACATGATTACTGATATGCTTAAAACTAATTCCATGTTTGATGCTATTCAAACTGGAGTAACATTTGCAAACAATATCGCCGTGACTTTAAAATTCAGCAATGGATTTTAAAGCATTACATATTTTAAATTGGAATGCTCGATCTCTTAAAGATAATGAAGACGAGCTATTTAACTTTTAGAGAGTTCATAACGTGCATATTGCCGTCATAACTGTAACGTTCCTTAAACCTGACCATAAGGTTAAGAGGGACACAAATTATTTCATTTATAGAAATGATCGTCTTGATGGAGCCTGTGGTGGCGTTGCCATCATTGTTCATAGACGTATCAAACACAAAATTCTTTCTTCATTTGAAATGAGTTTCTGTTCAAACAAAATTTGGACAACTTACGTTTATAACTGCCTATTTGCCATTCCAATGCGCTGGCCAGAAAAAGAATTTAGTCACTTCAGAAGCTTATCTGTCATAGGTCTAAATTCTTCATTATTGGTTATTTTAATGCAAAACACCGCTCATGGAAAAATGCTCAAAGCAATTCCAATGGTAATATTCTGTTAGATGATTGTTCTTAGGCTATTCCACTATTCAATATCCAAACAGCCCAACATGCTTTTCTTCAGCAACCCTCAACCATTGATTTGGTCTTAACAGATTCATGTCAACTTTGTAGCCAATTGGTTACTCATGCTGACTTTGGTTCTGATCACCTTGAAAATAATGTTTCTAAATTAGACCCGAGTTCCAAACCCTTTTGGAAACTCATAAAAATTTAGAAAAAAAACCTCAAAAGCCAATTCCAGCCCTTAAAGAAGGTGGTTAAATTTTGATCACAAATCCGGAAAAAGCTCAGAAACTTGCTAAGCAATTTGAGAGTTCCCATAATTTCAGTTTGGGTCTTACTAGTCCTATTGAGAATCAGGTTGCTCGGGATTTTCTGAATATTTTCTCTCGGGAAAATATTATTGATGATTCCTGGGGGACTGATTTGGACGAAGTAAGGTCTATAACTAAAAAATTTCAAAATATTTCTATATCCTCATCAAAAAACCCCCAGAGAGTACCTTGTATTTCTTGGTAAAATTATTTAACAGATGTTTCCATTTTCCTGATAAATGGAAAAATGCAAAAGTTGTTCCAATTTTGAAGCCGGATAAAAATCCAGCTGAAGCTTCTAGCAACCGTCCAATAAGTTTGCCTTCTTCAATAAGTGAACTTTTTGAAAAGATAATTTTGAATAGAATGATGCTTCACATCAATACGAACTCAATTTTTGCAGATGAACAGTTTGGATTTCGCCATGGGCATTCAACTACTCATCAACTCTTAAGAGTTACCAATTTAATTCGTTCAAACAAATCGGAAGGCCACTCAACTGGAGTTGCTCTTCTAGACATAGAAAAAGCATTCGACAGTGTTTGGCATGAAGGTTTGATTACTAAATAAAAAAAGTTTAATTTTCCACTTTATATTATGAAATTAGTTCAAAATTATTTAACTGACAGATCACTGCAGGTAAATTATCAAAATTCCAAATCTAATCGACTACCTGTTAGAGCAAGAGTTCCTCAGGGTAGCATTCTTGGGCCTATATTGTATAACATTTTCACTTCGGACCTCCCTGATCTGCCTCAGGGTTGCCACAAATCTTTGTTCGCTGATGACACAGGCATTTCCGCTAAAGGAAGAAGTCTTCGTGTTATTTGCAGCAGACTGCAGAAAAGTTTAGATATTTTCTCTTCTTATTTACAAAAATGGAAGATTTCTCCCAACGCTTCCAAAACTCAACTTATAATATTTCCACATAAGCCTAGAGCTTCCTTTTTGAAACCTAGTAGTAGTCACATAGTCACTATGAACGGAGCTCCAATTTCCTGGTCAAACCAAGTAAAATATCTTGGAGTAGTACTTGGCCAAAAATTAACTTTTTAAGATCGCATTGAGGGCATTCAAGCCAAATGTAACAAATATATAAAATGTTGTATCCTTTTATAAACAGGAAATCCAAACTTTACATCACGAATAAACTTCTAATATTTAAACAAGTTTTTAGACTGGTCATGCTTTACGCTGTGCCAATTTGGTCTAGTTTTTGCTTTATTTGAAAAAAAAGCACTTTAAAGGATTCAGAACAAAGTTCTGAAGATGATTTTGAAGTTGCCTCCCCGGTACAGTACTACCGAGGTACTTCGAATTTTTAATTGTTCAGACTTAAGAACAAATGTCCAACAAAATAATTAATAATTTCAGGCACAAATCGTTGCAATCCTCAATTGCAACGATTAATTCCCTTTATATTTAGATAAGATTTAGTGTTCGTTTTTAGTTTTAAGATGTAAATTGTTAAACTGACATGTAGGTTAAAAAAAACCTGTTTAAAATACTGAATTGCCAAGGCAGGACCAATGTAAAAACACTTAAATATATATCATACCAGTTATGGCTGGTAAGTTACTGTAGTAACTGGAGCACCTAAGTTAAAATGAAATGTAATTTATTTTGAGTCCCTTTAAATTTATTTTTTAATTATAAATTTTTTACATATTAACTTTTCAAGCAAATAATGTTCTAGACATATGTGAACAAAGTAAGTCTTAGCAGAAAACAGTATGTGGATATGTGCATTTCTTGCAAAAATACACTGCCCATAAAAGCATAACAGTCCCATATGGATTTTTTTTTTTTTTTCAGAAATGAGTTATACATTAAAATCGATTGTAAACTACCTATGTTTTACACTATGCACTAAAAGTCGCATGTTTTGTTGAGAAAGTATGGTGAATAATAGCAAAACAGGGCTGTCCCATACATAAGAGTCTACGAATAGATAAATTTGCCACAGCGTTTTTCTCGGCTTGCTGTTTTTCCGGATGGGATTGATATGCTTTTATGGGTAATAGAGTAAAACGGGGCAAAAGTACGCAACCGGAAAAGTACGCACCGGTTCGAAAGGCAGGTAAACGATATGATTGATCAATGATTATGATTAGAATTGAAGCCTCTACTGAATACAAGCTTACTAGAAAAATATTGTGTATTTTGAATAACATTTTTTTTTCCGTGTTCGGTATATTCATCACTGCGACCATTACTTTGATCTATTGGGATATTCCCCGTTTTAATATTGCTTTATCAGTTATGTCGTATCACCATTTTGTGAAGCATCCGACTTAGACTGACCAAAAGCATTTTCCCAGCCAGGTATTACATTTCGAATGAAATGTACTACTTGACTGGGACCTGCATTCCAAATATCAAAGGGTTCTGCCAGCCCCTTATCCAGAAAAATACGCCTTTTATTGAAGATTCTTCCTTTTTTATGCCACAGAATCGACACATATCCTCTTGAAGTTTTCCTATTAACTTCAAATGATATTCACATGGACAATGTCCTATTATCAAACCAGTATAGACACTGAGATCTCTCTTTGATCATTCAAGAAGTTTGCTAGTCATTGAAATGTTCGGAATTATGAACCGTTTCGACTGCCTAGCAATGGCAGTGTTGTTCCAATTGGTCTCCACTTCATTTTTTCCCATTTCTTGATCTCCATTTTAAGAGAACAAGCAGAAACTCCACAGAATGGTTCTGGTCCTATGAATTGCTGAGATGATCCTTGCCTGGCTAACGTGTCGGCTTTTTCATTCCCTTCAATTCCACAGTGGCCAGGAACCCAATGTAAGTTTACTTGGTTTTGACAGGCCAATTTTTGAAGTGACATTGCACATTCCCATATGAGTTTTGAATTGCATGTTGCTGATTAAAGCATTTAATGCTGCTAGACTATCAGACATAATGCAGATATTCGAATGTTTATAATTTCTGCGCCAGCATATTACAGAGCATTCAAGAATTGCTTGAATTTCTGCTTGGAACACCGTTGGCCAGTAACCGATAAATTTTGAGATACCTATCCCTGGACTAGTTACCCCTGCTCCCACACGATTGTTCAATCTTGAACAGTCTGTATAAAAAAACAGTTGAACATGGTCTGATTTTTGGTCCCCCACTTTCCCAAACATTACGATCAAATTCTGCTGCATTGTATAAACGATCGAAATTATATTTTTTCTCCATCCAGTCTTCATTTTTTAATACGAGAGAATCAATATCATACATTTTTTAAATACTACGATCACCTTCAAGTAAGTACTTTGTTCGTTGAACCCTTAAAACACTCCTTTCAGCTTCTAATTGGATAAATGGATGCAACGGAAGCAGATAAAGTAGAGCATCTAATGCCATACTCGGTGTGCTGTTCATCCCACCAGTTATTGAGAGAGTAGCAAGTCTTTGCAGTCTCCCCAGCTTCTTCTGAGCCGATTTTTCATTAGTTTTCGGCCACCAGACCCATGAGTCTCAAACTGAAAATTTATTATCAGTACAGACAGCAAGCTTACCCATAAATCACTATGGCTAGGATGAGGTGAACAAATAGTTCACTTTTCCCATTGTAATTCCCATATTTATTTCATAGTGCAGTATGAGATCACATCCAAATCAGCAAAAAATTTAGAAGATATACCTTAAAATCAATTGAGCAGTGCGACACCGAATCACCCTAATGCATAGTAGCACAAGGAGACATTTAGCTTTACAGAAAGCACCATTAGAAAAGTGCTAGTCTAACACGAGAAACGGGCGGAACAGCCAAACGTAAACAACTACTTTAAACGCATGCTGACCTAGAATAAAAAAAAATCAACCAAGACATACCTCCATTAGATTCCAAAACGTATCAAAATACTCTTCAACTACTACAACCTCAACCGTTTAGCACGTGTTCGTCCTCGCTCAGCATATCAGGCGCATATCATTGCGGAGCTCACTCACAATGCTCATCGCTTCACACCGCAACAATAACAAAGTATGTCTCACTTCTGCAGAAGCCGGCGGCGCTTCCGATAAAACGTGTTCGCGTCAAAACACCCCACTACAAAGTAGACTATCGGCCCGTTTACACTGGTATGCACGCCATGCAGTGGCGGTTGTTCGGCATGGATGCACAGTACAAGCTTTCCCCGTCCGGTGGCGGTGCAGCACTAATCGGCGGTGGCAGGTTCACCAGCAGAACTTGAGAAAAATAGTTCTTAAACACTCAACATTGATCGGTTTGTATTGCCCGGCTTGTAGTAGATTATTGTTATTGCTCTTGAGCTTCTACTAACCTAAAGCTCCGGAGTTTCACCTTGGCCATATAGGCAACTACACAAACACAGAGCGCGAAGGGTCGGTTACAACCTCCAAATGCCGAATTGTTCGGAGTTTTTCTCAGACAGCGCTAGCGTTGTCGGCCGACCCACACGTTTACGGATAGATTTGTTCGCTATTGCTTGTATGGTTTTTAGGTAAACATACTTGTACCATAAACACCAATTTTCCAATTATGCATCACAACACTGACTTTTGCTGGGCCGGGTCTCCAACCAATAAGGGAGATACGGAGAGGGTAAACACACACTGAACGGCTACAGCAGCAACAACAACATCCAACAATATAACAGAAGTCGGCGCGCAAATTGATCTAATTGAAACGATAATAACAGTAATCAGAATCCATAGTACACACAAACGCGGACACTTGGCTTGGCTTGGCTTAGCTCGGTGGGTCGTTCCCTTGCCACTCGGTAATTTATTTCCGCTAGATGGAGTCACTATCGAGGTCCACTTAGGAAGGGGGACGACACAATCATACTCTGGAGGGTATCTCTTCGTAAATCTCACAAACAGCTTTGTTTACATTCCGCGGATGAAGTTGACACTTGCAGAACCGGCTTTCGTGGCCCAATACTGTTTTCAGGTACACTGGATCCGGGTCTTTGCGGGAGAACAGCTGTTCACAACTTAAAGCATCGTACCGTGCCGGCTAATGGCAAGCTAGGATGCGGTTAGAAGCCTTTGAACGAATCAAAATATCACATCGGCAATAGAGAGTGCTGAGAAGCGAAAAGCAACATAAAAGGAAAAAAGTGCGAAATCGCGCCAATAGAGAGAAACACGTCCTGCCGTCACGCGGGACAGCTCAATACTGAAAATGAAATTCATAATAAACAAGCAACAAGCACAAGCAGCCCAGCCAAGTACCAGTACACCAGACGGAGCAGAAAAAGGTACAGACATAGCGAAAAAGCCAGCAGAATGTGTCTCAGAGCCACCAAAGCTCTAAGAGCAGCAGCCGCAACAGTAAACATAAGCAAAAGCATCATGAGCATGAGCCACCCAGCCAGCTGTGGCAAGCACACAACACCACCCTCTCGCGCACTTACTGGCTCACTCACTTACTCGAGCTTGGCTGCTCGCTGGAGACACAGCGTCGTAGATATCGACCACGTTCCTCGGAGAGTAGGTACCTACCTACCTATACCTATACGGACCTACATATACGGCAGCAACCGGAGTGGTTGGGCCAAGTGCTTTGCCGTTTGTAGTACGTACGTGCACACCCACCCAATGTGGGGTGTACCGTACGGTGGAGGTGGTTTTAGAAGAGGATGTAAATTTCCCAAAACATTGGATGCGTCAATATGCGAAAAGACACCATTGTAGCGATTCGATATGAAAAACCTGAATTTGACCACCTATGGTAAGATCTGACCTTTCTTACGTGTTTTTTATCTGGAAAAATTGCTCGAGAAAAGAATAATAATGTTTGATATGTGGGACTGCGTCTGAATGTTCAGGTGATGGGGGAAATGGCTCTAATGTTGGCCTATGGATCTAAAAATTGGGGCCATCGATGAAAATTTCCTGTTCTCAAATATTACTTAGAACAATGTGTTATCTGGATACACCTATGGTTATTTTTAGAATCTAGTAAAAAATTGTTAAAAAATGCTTTCCTTCGAAATTTATGATGGGCCTCATATTAGGGATTCTTAGGCTGACATCAAGGGCATTAACACTAAGTATTGAACGATTCATGACCGTATTTACTACCCTTGGTGGCCCTGGTTAATTTTTTATGGTGAAGCCCCCTATTTCTTTTAAATTTTTAAATTTATTATTTTTTTTATAGAACAGACTTGTAATTATTTTTTTTTTTTTATGAACTTTTCTACCAACCAGATGTTATTCTAACATTCATTAAATTTACGATCAACGCTGGGGGTGCCAAACCAGCGCCGAAGAATCTTGTTTGCGTAGCCTAACTGCCTACAAAACTTTTCGCAGTTCGGGATCTCATTGTTTTTTTCATGTTCAATAAATGTGTAATTTTCAAAGTCGCAGGATTACAATTTAAAAATTCCTCTCAGAATCATGAGTTTTTTTTCTGTTTGACAGACAAAATGTTTTATTTTTCTATGATAATGATGATGATGGTCCCACCTCTTACCCCTACAAAGGTTTGAGATGGACAATTTATCTTTAAGATAATTAAATATGAGAATTTAACTGGCAACTAGTACCGGAATCCTCCCAAGTCAGAATGTTGAAATGTTTTATCAGGATGAGACAAAATTTTAAAATTCTAGTCCCGGATTTCTCCATCAAAATATAACAAATAGCGAGTTTAGTCTTGACATCAATCAAACGAAGAAATATCCTATATTTTCCAAGCAATCAATGTTTTTCGAACCCACGGAATTTTTTGAATTATTGTTTGTCTGGAATTTTTCCCATGATGCCTTAATTTTATTTCCTAATGCCGAAATTGCTGGTTTTGATTCAAACTTATATTTTCAAGTCTACGATTTATTCAACAAATTCTATGTTCAAAATTAATCTATATGAAATTAACCCTAATCAACCATCGTGTTTAATAAATTTAGATCAAATAGTGTTTGCCTCAACATCCATACCTTCGTAAAAATGAACGTTATTTAATTAGTTACCGAAGTTAGGGACACAGAGTGAAAATGAAACAATCATGCATGCAATATGGAAGTTCTAGATCTTCTGCAAGTCAATCCATTGAATTCTAGAGTCCATATTCATGAAATCTTAATCAATCAGAGCTACGAGTATAAGGCAGTATATCAAATCTTGGAACTTAAGAATTAGTTTCATTGGACACATTTACCGATGATTCGAAAGTTCTAAACAACTAGCTTGTTCTGAAATTGACGTCACTTCTAGATCTTCAGGCACATACTAAATCTACAGTAGCCTTGGAACTAAAGCTTTTGTTTACTCCATGATTTCTAGGAACTTCTGGAACTATCAAAATCTCAGCATCTCAGGGTACGGTATTCCTGAAATTCTTAGAAGAGCTTCAGAAGTTAATGTAATTTTGAATGTTTAAAATTCTTTGAGCCTAAGCTCAGCAGTACCAGAAGATGTGGAAGTTCTGATGTATTAATCTCTGGAGATTTTACACACTCGAGTATCTTTAAGTTATTAGGGATTCAAGGATTCTGAAGTAAAATATCACGAACAAAACTGTCAATCATTTCTTCTTGAGAACATTTCAAACTCGAACCTATGGGTGGACTACACTTCCTTTCCAAATGATGTGAAAAGAATTCAGAGAACTTACATTACAGTATCTACCTTTTTTTTAATTTTCCCTAATAGACATGTTTGTAGGTTTTATGACTTTTAAACTTTTACATTCTTTCAGTTCTAAGGAGCTACATTCTTTATTCCTACTTCACAATATTGATGTATAATTTCAAGTTTTCAACAGTTGGATCAAGCACTTTAATAACCAGTGCCAACTATGATAGCTTAAAATTATTTTTATTTTTTTTTTTAACTTTCCACAAAATCCTCGTCACATAGCTGTAAAAACGCGCAAAATCCGCACATGTGCTTATATTAAACTAATTTCGATTTATTTGATTCGCAATTTTTCCAACAAAAAAGTAAACAATACATAACCCGGCTTCAACATAATCAGGGAAAGGCTGAATAAGCGCCTTTCTTCAAAATCACACACATCTAAACAGCAGAATAACAGCTGTATAGAAGCGTAAATGGATATACAATAAGGGCCTGTCACAATCGTCCTAACAGCCATGAGTAGCTGACTAAGTGCGCCAGATTTACTTTTCACGATCTAGTAAGTAGTAAAATTTACATTTATTTTCTGATTTTATATGTTTCAACAATTGGTTTAACATTTCAATTAGTTAGCCTTTGGCTCTTCAGCTTTGTTCTAGTTAATTGGTTATTCTAATGTGATGATTGCGCTTAACGCTAATTTACAGGATACCCTTTTATGGGATTTTTTTCGTTTGAATTTAAAAATTTGATAACCTACCTACTTGAGCACAGGAACCTACCTAACTACTTAAACTAGGTTGCCAAATCACGAATGATCTGGTGGTTTGATCGCAGACTAAATTTGATATCCATTTTTCCTGTTGATAACAAAACAAGTGCTCAATTTGATGTTATGCTAAGGCAATGAAAACAAACCCGCAACAACATATTTTTGAGTAGCAAATGTACAGCAAAATGAGAACAAAATTTGGTTTCAAATTTATCCATTGCGAAAACTGAAATCATAATTTGATTTGATGTTGATATCAAAACTTGATTTCAAATTGCTGTCATTTTGATGCTGGACTTTGCTCGAGTTGACCATCATGTCAGACATTGTCGAACGCCTTCTCGACGTCCAAAAATGCCATGGCAGATGTATTGGAAACGGACTTGTTCCGCTTGATAATGTTAGTATCCCATGCGAGTTGGTGGATGGTAGAGTGGCCTTTCCTAAACCCGAATTGCTCTTTGAGAAAGATGTTATTATCATTTGAAAACACCAGTAGACGGCTGAGTTTCAACTTTTCGAATAGCTTCGAGATGGAGGACAAGAGGCTGATGGGGCGATAGCTTTTGGCACTGGTAGGATCTTTGCCAGGCTTGTGTATTGAAATCCCTTTGGCTAACTTCCAGCATGCAGGGAAGTAGCCAAGCTCCAAAAATTTGTTGAAGATAACGGTAAGATGGTTGAAGAAGTCCATACTCAAGTTTTTCAACTCTAGGTTGACTACACCATCCATATCCGCGACCTTCATGTTTGTGCTTCTAATAGCTGCTATCACCTCATCAGTCGTTATTCTACTATCATCATGCACTACTAGTGGGGCCTCATGGCCTAGTCAGTAAAGGCACGGTATCACCAAGCCGGAGGTGGCGGGTTCGATTCCCGGTCCGGTCGAGGGAATTTTTCGGGTTGGAAATTTTCTTGACTTCCCTGGGCATAGAGTATCATTGTACTTGCCACACAATATACAAATTCATGCATTGGTATTGGCATCAAAAGCTCTCAATTAATAACTGTGGAAGTGCGTTTAGAACACTACGTTGAGAGCACGCAATAAGCTAATATACGCTAAGCAATAAGCTTGAAATGCGAACAAGAAGAAGAGAATCATGCACTACTACGGGGGTGTCAGCGACTCTAGACATTGCCTCCAGTACGGCAGGCCCATTGGGGCTCACCATGGTTTGGCCAAGATTATGTGAAATCACAAAATGTTGGCCAAGAGCATTGGCTTTTTCAACTGGGGTTATGAGTAGGGATGGGTCCAAGTTCTGGTCAACAGAGGAAAGCGGAGGTCGGTTTCGACTTATTTTTCAAAATTTTGGTCATCTTCTAAAATGTTTTTGCACAACCTTCTTGTTGGCATAATCATTATTTCTGAGTTCCATTATCCTGGCCTGGATGATTTTGGTTAGGCTATTTACATTGGTCTTCAAGTGGGGAAGCCCAGAACGCTGGAACTGCCTACGAATTGTGTTACGGAGCCTGAGAAGATCTTTGGTTGGGCTGTCAAGGTTCAGAGTATGACTCACCTGTCGTGTTGCTCCCTGGCACGGGATATCGCCTCTTCGATGGTTTGCAGACACTGATCAACTTCTTCGAACGACTCCGGTAGGACGCCGTAACCGATTGATGTGTCCACACAGCGCTGATACTGCTGCCAGTTGACACGATGGTAATTCACCGGGAAACTTGAAACCTATTGGCCGAGGAACCTACTCGATCCGATTTTGAAAACAACATATATATGACTTTTGACGTAGGACTACGTCTGTGATTTTTATATGGGAGTACACTTTGTGAAAACAGAAGATGTAACACATAACAAAAAATATGCAAGATTTTGAACGTTAATAACTCAGCTGCCCCTGGACCAATTTGAATAACTTTATCACCATTTGATCAGAAATATTCCTACGCATCTGTTGAAGTTAAGACTTTATCATTATTCATAATGTCACTTTTTAAAACTGCAACTGTTGCTATTATAATTAAAATTATCACCGATTGCCTGCGCAAAGTGATTTCCCTAATACAGATTTCAAAGTTGATTTCCATGCGGTTTAATCAAACGGTGTTTATTCAATCACCGCGTAGTGAGTGGTGATGTTCTCCAGTACACAAAGAAAGGCTCCCCACAAGCAGCTAGCTATCAAGGCTGGCCTCAACCGCTGATCGGATTCAGTTCCAATCACTGTGTGTTGTGGTGTCCGGTTGTCGGCATCATCAGGCGTTGATCATTGTTCTCCAGTACACAACGGAAGGCCAGCCCACATGAGCATCCATAGAAGGAGGAAGAAGCCGCACCGCTATTGATCGGAATCAGCAGCTCTTCGTGAGTTGCTGTGGGCCATCTATGCCAAGTGCGTAATCCTCGTTCCAAACATCATACAGTGCACCAGCCTAATCTATTTGTAACCAGGTGAATCTCTGTTATTGACGAACAAATGAATGAGATTTTTACAAAAGGTTTTTTGAGGATCAAGTCTATGACTATGTGACGAACAATTTTGTCAATATCGCGCGAAAGTCTATCAATGACAATGATAAATCTCAGCACTGCCGCGTGGTGAGTGGTGGCGTTCTCCAGTACACAACGAAAGGCTGCCTGCAAGCAGCGCGCTGCAGCTCACATGAGCATCCATAGAAGGAGGAAGAAGCCGCACCGCTATTGATCAGAATCAGTAGCTCTTCGTGAGTCGCTGTGAGCCATCTATGTCAAGTGCGTTATACTAAAGATTATAAACAGAGAGAACCCCGCTTAAATTCCTATTCATACACAAAACACAAACTCCTGCTGTAGTTAGCAAATAAGATTTATTATATGAGGCCACGTAGTCCTACGTCACCATTGCGTAAAACCACATAGGTCTGTCCCTTGTAGTTTTTGATGAACAAACGATGTTTTCTGACGTTTGTTGGTACCTGTTTCCTTCAGTATGTTGTACTTCTAATGAGACTAGATAAAGGTTTGTAAAAATGCATGAAACATGTGAAAATATACCATATTGTGAAAAATGTAAATCAGTGGTAAGACGGACCACTTTTAACGGGGTAAAAGCGTAACACTTCTTTATTGTGAAATGACTTTGATTGAAACTGAAATGATGTTTTTTTCAGATCAAATATTAAGTGACATTGATTTCTCTTAGCTATAACCAAGAATAAAAACCTGAATTCCCTTCCGAAGGAAGACGTGACCAGAGATTGTATGCCTCAGAAAAATCCCACTGACCTCGGCTGGGATTGAACCCAGACCCATTGGCATGAGCATGAGTATGATTGACCGCCCACGGTTGCTACTCTGTTATTGCCAGATCAGCTGTAATTGCACAGAGAACCAATAGACAATGCTTGGGACGCACCAATCATCCTCAATGTGTAAACACTGGTGATCTCAAACTAGGCAATGCCAGCGCCAGCCGCACCCGAGCACAGGTCAAGAAAGGAAGGGGTTGGAATATGTTGACGTGACACTTGCCGAGAACACCTCTGCACTTCCACGAGGAATCACTGGGATATTGGGTAATAGGGTTGGGTTTGCAGCAGGGTTCGTTTTGGTAAACGATAAGCTGAATTGATGTCCTTACGATCATATAACGCGGAGGAGTTTGGGATTCAACCCAAAGTTTTCTGCTCAGTAAGCAAAAACGTTTACCACTAGGCGTACGAGCTCCTTTTTAATCATCGAGTTGCTGTTATTAAAATGTAGTCATGTTAACAAATAAAACGATAAACGAATCTTGAATGTGGATGGGCTTGAGATTAGACTCATGATGTTCTGCTCAGTAATCAAAAACGGTTGCTCTAAGGCCACCGAGCCTCTCATATCACATTATACCGTTACTCAAGCTGTTATAACTATTCAAACCCGGCACTGACGACAACAAAAAGTTTTACAAAATACACGATAAACAAGCGATCTTACCATACATTTTTAATATGAAAGGACCTGGGACCGCGTTTTTCTGCCCAGTAAGCAAGCCACTGCAACCGACGATCTTTGAAATCCTTAAACTAAAAGCTACGAAAGAGTACTTAGGCGTTCATTAAGTTCCTCTTTCACGCGACGTTCAATGTTTCGATTTGCTCTTTACACATGGTTCAGGCAATCATAACAAGCTATGACCGACCTGACGATTGTTTAAGCCCTGGTTAAACAAGCTATTGAAATGAAATTACGTTCTCGAATTTCACTTGGTATGTTATGAACAACAGAAATACGCGGTAGAGAACTACTTCGGCCTAACCGCCCATTTTGGGCCTATCGAGCAGAAAACTTCAAATAAGTCCATGATTCCAGAGTTAACAAGTCAATTTTGCGTTTGGTACGATACTTTAGTTAATAAGCTACCGAACGAAGTCAATGAGAACGCGTGGTATGAAGGTTTGCACCCATCATTTCCAAAAACAAAAGAAGCGCTCCGACTGAATCAATTTTTATCTTCATCCCATAGGCCGAAGTAAATTCATTGGCCAATGGCGTTTCAATGCGTTAGGCCGAGTTTAGAATCCGTAGCCCGAATTCGGCGTCAAGAAGCAGTGTAAGACTTTTGACAATATCGCAACGATTGGTTTCTCTTTATCAAATCTTATGGTACGTACGGAAAGGTAAATAATTTGAAAGCCATCAGTAATAATATCATTTCGTTTGGTGCAAAACTGCGCTACATTAAGAAAGACTAAGTGCGGGTTGTGCCTAATAGGCCGGAAATGGGGTAGTTAACCCTACTAACGGTACTGCCTACGGCAACTACGACGGCGCCTACGACAACGACAACAACGAATTTGTAACTTACCATTTGTCTAGGACATAATACCTTTGCCCGGCACCTCCACTTGAGCTTCATTTCTGCTATCTGTCACCGTTAGTAAAAAATATCTAATAGCAATTATCTTTGTTGTAATATCATTCATTTGGAAGGAGGTTCGCGTCTAGTGCTGGAACCGTTCACGGCCACCAGCTACCACGCGTCCAGTCTTGGGCGTATCCAGCGAGGCATCCTTATTCATGGCAACGTCAGCCACCGAATCACCACCAAAATTCGCGGCGGACACATTATCAGCACTTTCCACAGCTAATTTACCAACTGGACCGTGTTCACCGCACACGGTGACGAAACTCTCGATAGAACTACACGCCGAAAGCGTTACATCCGAACACGGTGAACCGGCCTCCCGGTATGCAATGAAAATCACAAGCAACATTTACACACCGCTGGTTACAAAAAACACTAGTGCAAAGAAACGGATCTAATAAACGACACTCTCGCGAAAGCAAACCCGTCGTCTTCGACCGGCAAAAAAAAGGAACTCGGTGAGAAATTTGTGATACGGAACTTCCACTGAAAATCAATCGGGGGAATGCATGAATTTCACCACACCCAACTGCGAAACACGTTCACTTTTGATATACTTTCGGTATCAATTTCGGTCGAAAACACTTAATTTTTTGCAAAAATATTTGCGAGCGAACCAACATCAACACCGTGCCGAACTCTTTCACGCACCTTACAGTGCGTAAATAAACTGAAAATAAAAATTAGGGTTTTTGATCTAATTTCCGTCCTACTAAGCACAACCCGCGCTTTACCACTCTTTCCTGAACGAGTTTAAACAAGAAATGGGTTATTTCTGTCAAAGATGACTTCTAAATTTATTCACCTTTCCATACGTACCGTTGGATTTGATAAAGAGTCATACATTGTTGAGATATTGTTTAAAATCTAATACTGCTTCTTGATTCTAAATTCGTTCTACGAGTTTCAATTCCGTCTTAACGCATTGAAACGCCATTAGATTTTCTTCGTCCTACGGACAAACGTAGAAAAAGGGGATTCGCTAGGAGCGCTTCTTTTGTTTTGAGAACAATGAGCGTAAATATTCATACAATGCGCTCTAACAGGGTTTATGTTGTAGCTAATGAGCTAACGCATCAGAACAAACCTATTATTAATTTGTGCATGGTGAAATCATTGATATTATTGATCTTTTCTGATCGATAGAACGGAAATGGGCGATTACGACGAAGTAGCGCTCTTCCCTATCACTCGCAATGCCACAAATTTCTGGTCCAGGAGGAAAAAATCAAACAACTCAGATAGCGACATCTCTTCTGATGCTTGCAAACATAATGAATCACGTTTTCTTTTTGGATTCTAAAACTTTCCGGAGAGTGAGAAAACCACCAATCTTACTCGTATAACCGTCCGGGTGGCAGAGTCCCAGCGCTTATCCGGCAAATTCAGCCGAAAACTATGAATGCGAACGCACGCACAAAACAGAAAACAAACTTAAAACCCAACCGTATCCAAAGGGGCTCAAAACTGCACTCTCCGTTTATTGCATTTCGTATCTTTGCTACAAAGTCCTAGTTAGAGACACTTGAAGCACCGGATATATACACTGCTATTTACTCAAACACCATTCAGTGATCGGTGTCCATGCGAAAGAGAGAAAACAAGAGTATCCGAAAATACATTACTGTGGTACATACAGTGTACATTTGGTAACAGAATTGTTCAATAAGTTTGTTATACGACACTTTTGTTTGTTACTATAAATGCTGACAGGGTTTTAAACGAGCATTGAACTACAGGTTTAATAGTTTGTGAGATTGGAAATCTATTTATGTTAACAAGGTTAACCCAAATCACTCAAAACCTTAAGAAACCGGTGGCCATGGAATCGCTAGGCTAAATAGTTCCACGACCATCATCACCATCATCAGCGATGGCCGGTAGCAGCGACATCAACGAGCCAACAACTTACACCTGACGACTCAGCATATGACAACAACGACGGTTGCCACCAGACCAACGATAGCGGGTAGCAAAAACACGGACGGCATGACAATGCAGCACTATCCTGACCCTCGGGCCAGAACGACGACTAAGTAGCAGCGGCCTAGATTGGAATTGCTATGTACGGAGTTTAGGGCATTTCGATAGGTTCGATGTAAGCTACTATTATTGAATAAATTCATTCTGTGTTCAACATTCAGACCGTGTAGTTCGTGTTAAGTATTTTTTGTAAAACTTAGGAACTCCGAATGAGCTAATAACTTTAATACCAATTCTAAGAAAATTGTGTTTTAAGTTTTAAATAACAGATATAAAATATTTGGCAACATTTTACAAAAATGACAAATTCATATTTAGATTCCTTGTCAGATTTTTCATCAAAACACTCTATAATGTTAATTGTAACGTAAAATCACTTGAAAATCTTGAAACTCACGAAAAATAGAAAATGCTCCCCTAAACCGAGGGGTGTACGTTCGTCCCATAAATTTTGATTCATAAAAGTTAGACTAAAATAAACATCTCCTCCAAAATTTGCTCCAGCCGGCGCCGGTGGTGTAGTGGTAAGCGTGACTTTTTTTGAAATAACAGATATAAAATATTTGGCAACATTTTACAAAAATGACAAATTCATATTTAGATTCCTTGTCAGATTTTTCATCAAAACACTCTATAATGTTAATTGTAACGTAAAATCACTTGAAAATCTTGAAACTCACGAAAAATAGAAAATGCTCCCCTAAACCGAGGGGTGTACGTTCGTCCCATAAATTTTGATTCATAAAAGTTAGACTAAAATAAACATCTCCTCCAAAATTTGCTCCAGCCGGCGCCGGTGGTGTAGTGGTAAGCGTGACTGCTTTCTCACCCCAATGGGTCTGGGTTCAATCCCAGCCGAGGTCGATGGGAATTTTCTGAGGCATAGAAATCTCTGGTCACGTCTTCCTTCGGAAGGGAAGTAAAGCCGTTGGTCCCGGCCCATGTGTGTGGAAGCTGCCTTCCTGCACATTCAATTGTCGTCAATGGATGGCAATCGGTGTCCGTCTGTGATTGGCACTAGATTGCGAAACAGAGACCGACGTAAATAAAGGAAAACAAAAATTGCTCCAAATCGGAAGAGTTCAATCACACAAATTACACCTAATTTTCTTTTTATTTCCTATGTTTTTTTTCCGTCGATCTTGTTTTCCGTGCTGCGCACCAATGGTACCGACGCCAGGAAGGCAGCTCCCACACCTGGACCCAACCTATCGACCCCTCAGAACATCGCGTCGGCGTCTCCTTATTTTCGAACAGGTATTGACTAACACTCCGATGCCCCCGGTAAAATGTTTAACGACAAATTGACATTGTTTGGAAAATCATTATTTAGCAATTTATCGATTGATTTTAAATCTATTGATACCAAATTATTTGTTTTTAAGTATGTGGTTTCAAATGGCGCGAATACCGTATGCGTGATAATGTTTGCACCATCGTACAAATAAGGATCCCGTTTCACCTGTGCATACAATGCCATGATTTTCTTTGCATGCGAGTAACCTATAGCTCATACCGTAGCAGGCTGTGTATAAAAGAAAATAATTTACTTAGTTTGACAGTTGCACCGACCATGACAAAGTGGCAGCGCATTCGTGATTTGTCCCACGCGCAAATGTCGCAAAAAGACATTTCAATCGCCGTGGGAGTGTCCCGGTGGACCGTCAAAAGGGTTAGATCGAAAAAAGAAAGGACAACTATCCGCGAAGGTGGCCACAAGTCGTCCGAGGTCAGCTCTGGTCCCGAGGGTTATCGCTGCTATCAAAAGGAAGATTCGGGTGAATCCAGTGCGTTCAATAAGGAAAATGGCAGGAACATGGGATCAGTGACTTTACGGCATGGAAGATCGTAAAGGAAGATTGCGGGGCGAAGTCGAGTTCACGGAAAAAAAACTCACATGATTACCAACCGCATGCGGGAGCTACGAGTCGAACGATACAAGAAAATCTTGAACTTCCTTAAGCGAAAAAATCCGGTAATCCTGTTTGTCGTGACCGGGACGAGAGCATGTTTACCGTCGATCCCGTATCAAATTCCAGAACCAACCGGTATAAGAACGTGTATCTGACCAACATCCTGCTAGCGTTATGGTGTTTGGATTGGTGGCTTCCGATGGCAAACAAATGGACCCGGTGTTCATTCCAAAAGGCGACAAGGTCAACACGGAGCTCTACATCGGGATTTTAAGTAAGTATGTTCTTCCGTGGATCAAAGAACAGTACAGTCCAAAGCCAAATGTTGTGTTTCAACAAGATGGAGCTCCGTGCCACACCTCGAACCGCACCGAAAAGTGGTTACAGGGACATCTTCCGTTCTGGGCGAAGGATATGTGGCCGCCATCCAGCCCCGATCTTAATCCGCTGGATGACTCAATATGGCGCGTCATGAAGGCCAAGGCCTGTTCTAAACGCCACCCGACTACAGCAAGCCTCAGACAAACATTGACCCGTACCTGGAGAGAAATGGATCCAGACTACATTATTAGAACCTGCCGTGCATTCCGGAAGCGTGTGGAGGCCGTAATTACAGCAAGTGGGAACTCGATTGTTGATTAACATAGTTTAAAACTCTGAGAAACATCCCCTCTTTGAATAAATAAAAAAAACTCGAAAACGAAATTTTTGAGAATTTTTTTAATTTTGACATTGCTCAATGGCGCAAACATTATCACGCGTACGGTAGATTTAATATTTTGTTAATAAATGGTGGAGCTATGATTTTTCATACATTGCAAGTTTTCCGTTACACATTTTACCGGAGGCATCGTATTCAGAGTGCTAAAAGGTCATGTTAAACATCATACTTACTAACGCATAACTTTATAGTTCATATAATTTTTTACCCTGAAAGTCGGAGTCGGAATATATTTCACCTGAGATTTATTTTGAATAATAAGATACAATTGTGGAGCTGCTTGAATAAATTATGTATCATCTAGAAAACAAGTGTAAGTTATTCCAATATGATTTAGCGATTGTTATGTTTATTAAAAATTTAAATCCCCAGTATAAAAAAATGATTCCAAATAAAATCAATTCCACGGCATTGAACGGTAAACTCCCCCGACCGATCCAGTCCTAGCGTGATCCACCATCACCTAGTCGTGGTGGCTATAATGTGCCGCTGCTGCAACGCGCGGCCCTGCCGATCGAACTGTGCAAACGATCGGTGAAGGGTGTTTACGCGAACCACATTCTACTCTGGGACCCGTCTCCGTCATCATCATCATCGTCGTCGTCGTCGGTGGCTGCCTGCTGATGCTGTTGCAGCAAATCTCTACCACACACCGGCTCTGCTGCCTATCTAGAGGTTAGCCCCGTGTATGGCTGACTGGCCCAGAGAGCGAAAACTAATAATATAACTGTTTTTAAAAAGCTCTTTTGGGATTGTTTTTCTCACTCTCTGCATGGGACATGTCTCATTCTCTCGCGGTCGCCGATCGAGTCGCGCTTTTTTCGCCTTCTATATTTGCACGAAGGAACGTGTATGTAGGTATAGGACGCGCTGTGGCTTTGATTTCGCGGTTTACCAGTTTCTTGTTTTACTCCATAGAGTCATTTGAACTTGTTCTACCCGTTCGGCTGGGTGAGAAGGTTAGTTTGGTGCAGGTATGACGATGGTGGGGATTCGAAAAGGTGTTTCAAAGGAGCAGATTCATGGAACGGTAAAGTACGCTTTCGCTAGAAGCATGGTGCGATGATCATAAACGGTATAAGTTTTATTATTGAACGATACCAGAATCATGTGCGAAGGGACGGCATTAATGATAAAAAAAAAAACAAATGAAACAAAGGGCAATTGGACCAATAACAATCATAAGATTGAAACCTCTTAAACATTCTGCGCTTCTAATCAATCCAAAAGTAAAATCTGAGTAGAGAGAGGTGAAATACTGATAATGAAGATGAATACACTGAGCATATTGGAACGGAGAGACAATGATACACAGCAAATAAAATATATATAACTATCACACTTTTAACTGGAAACATGTGGCATTTAGGCAGCGGATGTTTTGACGAAATTGTACATATTGATGTACCGTTGACTGCGTAATTACATTCATATATTAGTGCGTTCAATGATAT